>NW_017729009.1:1033620-1047410 GCF_001723915.1 Gavialis gangeticus | reverse complement strand
GTGAGGCCTCAAAGCCTGCCAAGTTTCAAGGTGATAGGTGCACGGGTTTGGGGGGAGGTGTTGGCAAGGACTTGACACAATCATCACATGTATGTGCTAGAGACAGAACTAAGGGAACAGGAGAGGGTCCCAGACTGCTCAGGCTGGTGTGACCAAAGAAAGCAGAGAACATTTACATTATAAAGCAGAACCTGTAAAAGGTGGGAGACTGGAATACTTAAGCAGAGACAAAAGACACTGAATGCATGAGAGTCCTGCCAGAGGTGCTATAGGTGACAAGCATACTAATGTCAAGGCACCCAAGGGAGAGAAGGGGGTGCAAGTGCTCCTGTAAAAAACAATGTAGAGGTGAGGTCTGTCAGGTCTCCACTCCAACACCTAAGACTGCCCGCTCATTCTCCAAGAAGGACTTTCTGAATACCTGGCTGTAAGAAGACACTTTGCCTCAGAATTATGTAAGATTTATGCAATGCTCTCTCTTGTCCTTTTGGTTTATTACATTACATTTTAAGTTAGGCTGAGTTCTGTGTGCTCTCACTGTGTTTTACTGGGCTGTATCTTAGGTTAGACAAAGATTTTTGGTTGTTCTTTGTTCTGTGCTTGAAGTTGCAAACTGCTGTATTTAATACATGCTCAATTCAGAGAAAGGACTATTCTTGTTCAAGATTTTATTAATTCAATGCCACTGCCTTTTCCCCCACCCATCGCCTCCTCAGCCTGACATTGGATGCCATCCATCCCCCTCCTTCAGTGAGGAGTGGGGAAGGGCAGAAGCTGGCAGCTATTGCCCACCCCCTAGGCAGGCTTGGGCTGGGGTCTCATGTGGGCCACTGTGGGTTTAGAGCACCTCTCCCCTTGGCCTCAGCCTGCAAGCCTGGGGCTGGGGCCTAGCTGCACCCCCTCTACTTGAGCAGGGAGGGAGGAAAAGCCTTGGAGCTTCAGTCCTTTTGCTTTGGCAGTGGCTGGCCGGCATACTCCAGCAGCCCCTAGCTTCTAGCCTGAGCCACTGCAGGCACGTGGCTGCATTTCCTGAATCAAAAGTGAGTGTCTGGTCACTTGCTTCTCAGTTTAATCTCTGCAGTTTAGACTAGCCTGCAAACACTGAATCAATTTAGCCTTGGGCTTTTCGACTGTCTGTACTTAGCCATGTTGTGGAAAAACAGCAGTACTGCAGTTGCTGTATCCCCACTGTTGTCACAGCAGTGCTGGAGTGATATTGGTGCATCAGAGTAGTTGACATCAGGCCACATGCAGCCAGTTCACTGGTTAAGAGCTCCAGAAGCCACCTAAACTTACCATGTAACAAAGCTTGAAGTCTCATATCCTTTAGAAGCAATGGATATTGGTTCCTGCCACAGACAGATGAATAGAACTGGTGGTCCATTCATCTGGGCCAGTAAGGCAAATTCTATGTTTTTATTGATGCAAGCTATATAGCTGACAAAGGTCCCAAGCAGTTCAGCATCAGAGCACCTTTCAAACATTAATGAATTCAGAAACCACAGCATCCTAGGTTTTTCAGATGAGAGGCTAAGGCATGAAGATTAAATGAGGCACAGGATGTCCATGACAGAACTGCAGATTCAGCCCTGATGTACTGCTGAGTCCCTGTCCAGTGCCTCAGCCAAAAGTCCACTCTTCCTCCACAGAGCCAAGGAAATGGCAACAAAGTCAAATATTTTATTAAGAAAAATCTCATAAAATTATTCACATCAGCAATTTGATACACATCTGTTAAAGAGGCACTTAATTCAATAAATTCCGATGCAGCCTACTAGTGTGAGAACATGATAACCATATAATACCATCATGCAACAGTCACCATCTCACTGACATTTCAGTAACTAAAGCAAAGAACTAACTTCCTCAGGTTTTACTATCATGGCATATGGGAAGTCTACACTTTTTTGCACATCTGTACTTTTCTGGTATGGACTTATATGAAAAAGGACTCGTTATATCATTTTCTCTTTTCTTTCTTTTTCTCTCACTTTCACTTTTTCCCAATCCACCTCCCCCAAAGCAGCACTTACCACAGTGACAAATGAAGCAATAATAAGGTTAGTCATTTAACTCCTTGCATCCTACTTAAAAATCACCCTAATTACTGTGTAATGGGTCCACAGAGGCAGAAGAGTCTGGGTGAAATCTACCCTGAGGGCACTGGTATAGTTCATCTGTCCATTCTCTAATAGCACTCTAAAGTTCACCCTTATAAACATGTCACCTAGTCTATAATTAAGTGACTGGTCATTAGGTAACATATGTGGTACCTGTGGGTCACATATCAGTCAGCTGGTGATGGATCTTTATCCAATAACCGTGCAGAAGTAGTTCCATAGATCTTTGTCACTACAGCACATAGCCATACTTTCAATGCACAGCACTTACATTCACAGGAGAATTTGTGAAACTGAGTTTTTAAAGCAATAAACTCAGTGTTTGTGATGGCTGAGAAATGGGAAGGAGAGAAGAGATGTCACAGCCCACTCTTTATTTATAGTGCATGCTAAAAAGCTGGGTGTTTCTACTTATTCTCCTAGCATGCTTGTCCCTGAGGCATTCTTCTATACCTGGCTGGCTGGCAGATATATTCTGCTGACTCAAAATAGGACAAAAATTAACAGCTAATAAATCTTTATAAACTCTGAAGAGGGTCAACTTCCCTGAGTGGCAACAATCTGTTTTAGTACCTTCAGACACTTTCAGATTCCCGAAGTGGTGCTGGATTTATGGGCTATGCTGGGAGATTTGGAAGAATTTTACATACACTGATAAGCAAAGACCCTGAGCTCACAAATACATTTTGGTGAACTATACTCCCAGGCTGACCAGGGAGACAGACATTCATTGGTGTTAAAAGCACTTTGATCTTTGTGCGCAGAAAAAACCACCAATACCATCTGAATGTATGCTCATCTTTCTCTCCTCTGTGTCAAATCTAAAGGGCTTGACTGGCAGTGCAGGGAAACCAGGACAAAATCAGAACAAATGAGCTCACTGTCCTATTGTGATAGGGCTGTTTTCCAGTAGACTTTGATGCCCCCAAGACACAGAAATGGCTGGCCTCTCTGAAACCCTGAAGTCAAGAATGTATCTCCAGACATCCAAGGACAGCTCTGTTCTCCCTCTCTCTGTCCCTTCTATCTTTGTTAAGTTGGTGAAATATCTTTACAACTCAAAAGGATTTTTTTGTTTGTTTTTTTTCCCCACAAGCCTTTAAAAGGGAAACAATGTGATTGAAGCAGGCACAGGAGCTCGCGAGTGGCCATGGTTATATGTTCAAGGGCTGGGAAATAATAGGGATCTAGGCCCAGCTGAATGACACACAACACACTGACCTCAAGCAAGTCTTTCACCTCGAGCCTCCATCTGCTAAAATGAAACACTTGGGCAACACACTGGACCACACAAATTGCCATTTGGTGGATGTGAGCTAAGTGGAACTTTCCTGGGTAAATAAATTACAAGGAAAACAAATGTAAAGCCAGGGTCCACAATGTTTAAAGGTTTATAATTTCTAGTTATCATCCTCCAAGAGAAGTGCCCAAAGCCATGACATTATGGTCACCAAAGCAAGAAAAGGCCTGAGAATTGGCATTCTGACTCCAGTGGTTAGAAACCACCTAAACTCTCATAATACAGTAGCCACTCACACTCTACTGGTGATGCACTTCTACTATGGACATTCATACAAAATCACCAGTGCTGGCCACAGTTTTGGCAAGAAATAAAATGGAAACCAGGCAAAAGAATGAATTTGGTTAGTAAAATTCACAAGCCAAATGATGTATGTGTGAAAGTAAGAGAAATGGAAAAGACTGCTTCACTGCTATGACTGCCATCCCGCAGAATCAGAAGCAAGGGTTGACAGAAGAGAATTGGAAGCAAGATGTATGAATAGATCAATTACAAATACACAGTAAACACCAACATAGTCATGTGAAATATTGTTTACAATATTCTTTACAGCAAAGACATTTTGAAATGTTCAGATTTCTCCCACTGTATTTGAAACCATTCAGTAAAGATTTCTAGCCTTCTCACTTAGGGGTCTTTGACTCTGCATGTACCCCTGGGTGTACTATCAATCACTTTGTGATGGATGAGTATCCTATACCAGGTCACTCATACCTCCACTGCTTATTGAACTGCAGTGCGTGGTCCTCATTGAATGCTGACGGTTGATCCATATGATTCAAGTCCAATCAGAACAGTGATTTTTCAGTGTTAAGGACTCTTCCACCTGAAATAATGCACTGTGGCTGCAAAGGCACAGAATGGAGGACAGGAAAACTGTTGAGTTCAGGGTTAGTGGGCTAATCCTACAAATTTGCAAAAATGTAAAACAATCCAGCTAAATACTGTACTTCTTGTAAAGTATGTTAAAGTGACTCCTTGTTATAGAAAAGCCTTGTGCTCCACATTCAGTGTTGCTGTGGGTTTGTGCGCCTAATCTGAGTACGCTGTCACAATAATTTCTCTTGCAAATAACATGTTAGACATTTAAATGCACCTGCAACTATGGAAAAGAAATTAATTATCTCATGCTCTGGCTATAAGTGTCTTTGCTATCATGATGTTCCTTTACCTTTCTTCTCTCACTTTCCTAACTACTGCCTACGGTCCCTAGTCTCTGGCTTTTTTCTGCCTTACTGAGGGCTGAACTATAAAGGTGTGCAAGATGGAGGAACCAATCCTTCAGCACTAAGCCATGCAGAGTGGCACATGCATGGTTATTGATGATCTCAGAGCACATGCATGCTTATTGATTATCACAGCTAGCCTACCTAGTCTAACCTGGGCAGATATAGTTCCAGTGTGGGAATGCACAAACTCATAATTAGAGAGGAAATCAGCATTGCATAGCCTCTGGGGCAACTGTGAAAGGGTAAATGGACTTCAGAAATAATATGAAGGAAAGGGTGGGCAGCACATAGTGCACACAGTAGAAGGCCATTTTGTCAGCCTGACAGAGATAATGTTACAAGTAGACAGAAAAACTACAGGCAGCAGTTACAGAGGTAGGTGGAGCAATACATAAGGATGGGATACATATAGAAAATAAGGAAATGCTAGAGTGGTACATAGGCCTGAAAATGAAGCTGAAATGCCTGATGTAGAAGAAGCTAATGAAGAGACTGACCACAAGTACAGAAAAGAAAGATTCTCCTACTTTTCTATTTTTTATGCCAGCATATGTGTACTAAGCAACTATACGGTTAAATTTGCATCAAAATAGTTTTGCAGTTGAACTGGGGAGAGGTAGATGCCAGAGAAAGAAATGCCAGAATTTAGGATTATTTGCCTTACTTTTTATTTCTGACTGAATGTACCCATTATAGTATCTTTTCAAAGGTAATAAAAGAAGTCATAATTCAAGCTGCAGTTATTTCTTATGCCAACAAGGTGGTCTAATCAAGTTTTTGGCAACCTGTATTGTATTCACTGCAACACATTATTTTTTGTTGGTGGTGGTGGTTTTTTTCCATACAGTTGCTATGGCTTGGGACACATTTTAGCTGCATGCACCACAATGCTGACCTTGGACATCCATTTAAGCTTACACTTGATTTCTCCCACATAGCTGGGATGGTGATGTGGTAAGATTTCAGCTATGCCAGACTGTTGGGAACTGGCTCCTAAACTGTGATGCATTCTCTGAGGTTAGAGCTGTTAGCACCAGGCTGCTGCAATGCAAAGCAAATTGGGAATTGCTAGAGACAGGCATAAGTAAAGGCAAATGAAAATAAGAGTTCACTGAGTGTAGTGAAAAGGAGAATGGGATCTAGTGCTTAAGAAAGGGCTCAGTCTTTATGGCTTGCACATTCTGTAGTTGGTATTCCTCTGTAAAATGGGTATACCATACTATTGCATTTGCGTGACTGGCAGAGGACAAAGCAGTAAACAGCAAGTCTGTTAAAATGGAGGGCTTGGTTCATCTTCAGCATATTAGCCACTGTAACACTCAGGTCTTTTTCTACAGAGCTGCTGCCCAGCCAGTCAGCCCCCAGCCTGTAGTGGTGCATGGGATTGTTCTGTCCTAAGTGCAGGACTTTGCACTTGTCATAGTTTCATAGTTATTAGGGTCAGAAGAGACCTCAATAGATCATTGAGTTCAACCCCCTCCCTGAGCAGGAAAGAGTGCTGGGGTCGTATGACCCCAGCCAGGTGTTTGTCCAGTCTCCTCTTAAAGACCCCCAAGGTAGGGAAGAGCACCACCTCCCCTGGAGGCCCATTCCAGATTCTGGCAACCCTTACGGTAAAGAAGTTCTTCTTGATGTCTACCCTAAATCTGCTCTCTGTTAGAGTGTGGCTGTTGTTCCTGGTTATTCCAAGGGGTGCCCTGGTAAACAGAGCATCTCCTATTTCCTGCTGCCCTCCTCCCACAATTCATTTGTAAATGGCCACAAGATCCTGCTTGGTGTCATCTGCAAACTTGCTGAGGGTATCTATCAGGCACATAAAGCAGCTTATGTACCTAAACCTGATTCAATCCTATCCTGCAGTTCCCTGAAAAAACTGATACTACAAAAGGTGTGCAGGCTCTTTTCTTTGTTGCTGTTCTGTGAATCAGTCTCAGGGTGAGGTGGTGGGGTACTGCACAAGCAGATACGTTAATGGATTTTCAGGGACTTGGAAAGGGTAGAACAGATGCACACCCAGGTGCCAAAATCCATTTAGGCACCTAATAGATGGAACAGAATCTAGCCCTTCCTCTTCACCCTCCACACCGACATGAGCACTTCAGCATAAGTGCAGCGTTAAGTACAAGGAACTGTTCCATTGACTTTTGTGGGATTTTCATACACTTCAAAGTAAGCATGTACTAGAGTGTCATTTTGGTCTCTGATTCAAGTCCTCAGGGCCTGAAAGAGCAAGCCTTCCCTTTTTTTCCCTTCTTTTTATCACTTTGCTGTGTTTATTTTGATACTAAGAGAGTACATTTATGCAGCAGCAATTCAAAGAACAGTTGGCATAAAAGCAAAATCAGGCACTGCACAAAAGCAAAAACAGAAGAGAATTATTTTCTTTTCCTAGGAAGGGCTAATACAGTTTTGATAATGTTATTGCTTTCAAGATTTTTAGAGGCTCTGCAGCATCTGCAAACCTGAGCACAGGCAAATTATAGGAAGTATTGCCAGCATGCTGTTACCTTTTGGCTCCTGTTTATCAGAGATGGTCAAGGGGAAAAAGTTCAGAGGGACATAAAAGTAAGGGACTTTTTTCTTCTGAATTCCCCACTCCATCCTGATCATTTTAATTGTTCTTACATAATCTAATGCAAATATAACCTCTCATTTGCAGAGATGCCAGAAACACATTTAGGGAGCCTATTTACAAAGACAAATAACTTCACCCAATACCAATTTGCAGATGCCTTTGAAAGGGAACAGGGCAACTATAAAACCAACACTCGGTAATGTTGTGTAACCATAAGGGTAGAAAATGAAGATTATTGTACCGAATTTGTGGTTGTAAAGGAAATCTAAGGTATGTAAAACAGGAAAAAATTATGCATATAATTATTGCTCCCGTACAAGTGTGCTTGGTACTTTATATGCCGATATGAGAATAAGATTCTTGTCAGAAACAACTTGCTTTAAAAAAAGATGACACATGGGCAATGAGTTTAAAAAACAAGCAAGTGAACAAAGGCTAACCTGCTGTACACCATTTGTAAATGCAACAACCACTGGGGGGAAGAGGGGAGGATAGAGGGGGCATACTCTACAAGGGAAGAGGCTTAACAGGCATCACAAAAGAACTGTACTTTAATTGCAGTATTAAGGTGCTATTCTGAATGGAACTCAGCACTAACTCTCTAGACCAGGGGTCAGCACTGCACAGCCCACAGGCCAGATGTGGCCCAGGTCACAGGGGCTGGTGTGTGTCCATGCCAGAGCTCAGCAGCAAAAAGCTGCACTGGGTCCAGGGAGCTAAACTGTTTTTCTCTGTCCCACTTCCCCTCCTTCACTTACCTCTTTCCTTTTCCCCAAGGCTGTGACATGGGTACAGCTTCAAGCTGAAGGGCTGCAGTGCTGATGCTGGGGCTGGTGTCATTCCACTGCCACTGCTCTGCACCCACTCCCTTCCCCCCTCCCCCTCACCAAGCCAGGGAGAAACAGCAGTAGCATGGGTGCAGCTCCTACCTGCATGGCTCTGGCAGGGGCACAGGGAAAGCCTCTTGATGCTGACATGATGCTAAAACCACCCAGCCCGCACCAGGCTGGGGCTGGGGGTGAGGTTGGGGCTGGGGCTGGAGCCAGGTTGTTTCAGCTTGCTGATTGAAAAAGCTTGCCAGCCCCTGTTCAAATGTATCTCAAGATTTTAAGACTCAAGGCACCCCTCTGTACCTTTTCTGAATTTAGGTGCACCCCAGTTCAGAAAGTAATTTCACTCATTTTATTACTACAGAAAATAAAAGAACAGCTTTTTCTATTGCAAAGAACTCAGAAAGGTCACAATGGGTCAGGATGTTTTTGACACTATGGCTAGGGACAGAAGTTGCACATAAACCAATTTAAGTGATCAGCAACTGGTTCAAACCTGTAACAAAACAGAAGTTCAGTGCACATAAACAAGTTTCAAAGGGGCTGAAACTGGTTTAAGATAAACCTAGCTGAATGAACCATCAGATTTAACTGATTCAGGTCAAACCAGTTTATGAAATTTCTGTCCCAGACTCCTTCCTGAATTAAGTTAAATTAGAGTACTCCAGAATCCCAGCATGCTCTGCAGCCCTGGGCTGGGCTGGGCTGTGCTGTTTGCTCCAGAGAGCAGGGCTGGCCCCACCCCTCTGTTCTCTAGCTGGAACAGAGGTGGTGGCCAGACACTGGACCCGCTAAGATGAAGGGAGCAGGGAAGAGGTTTATTTCCCCCTCCCTCCCTATCCCACCAGCACAGACCATAGCCGGAGTCTGCCAGGCAGGGCCACAGCAACCCCTGTCAGGCGTTTCATCCCACTTGTCGCTCAAGTGACTGGGGCGTGGCCAGCCCCAGTGGAAGCGTAAAGTGAATGGAGACAGAGGAGGGTTTAATTTCCCCACACTGTCCCCTGTCCCAGGAGCATGGACCCGAGCTAGGGTCTCACTGACCAAGGCGGAGTAACCAGTGTCAGGGCCCTCAACCACCCCCACTCCCTGCCTTCACGGCTGTAGTGGCAGAGATGGGGACATGGCCAGATCCAGCCCAGCATGTCCCCCTGAGACCCTGCAGGACCCAGGCTGGGGTCTGCCTGGCCAGGGCAGAGCATCCCCTTTCAGGCATTCCCCCTACCACCTCAACACTGCTGGAGCAGCAAGGAGCATAGTTTCATAGTTTCATAGATTTAGGGTCGGAAGGGACCTAGCAGATCTTCTAGCCCGACCCCCTGCCAGGGCGGGAGAACAACAAAACCCCAAAACAAAAACGGGACTCAAATGAGCATGGCCAATCCCAGCAGTAATCTCAAGTGAGCATGGGAGGGAGGGGATTTAATTCCCCCCTACCTGCCCTGTCCAACTGGCATGGACTCACTGCTGCAGTGGCAGGGGCAGAGGTGTGGCCACATGCTGGCCAGCATGGTCCCCTTAGGTGAAAAGGGCAGAGAGGAAGTTTATTCCCCCCTCCAGCTTCTCTCCCCCTGGGGACCCCCAAGTGGGGTCTTTTTGTCTGGGTGCAAATGGCAGAGGTGGCGGCCAGGTCTAGCAGACTCTGGCTGTGGTCCCTCAAGGGTAGACAGGGCGGAGGGATGAATAAACCCCTTCCCTGTCCCCTTTGGCTCAGGAAGCCATGCCAGGCTGGTGCCTGGCCCTGCCCCTGCTGCAGCAGCAGCAAAGCTGCGGGGGAGACCGTGACACATGCACCACCCAATCCACGCCGACCCTGGCTGAGGTCTGTGCAGATCTCCCGTTCGCTTGAGGCTACTGCTGGAGCTGGCCATGCCCCCTGCTGCTCCAGTGGTGAGGCGGAGGAATGCCTAACAGGGGCTGCTCTGACCTAGCCAGAGTCCATGCCACTGAGGCCAGAGGATGGAGGGGAGAATTAAATGACCCTCCATCTCTATTCACTTCATGCTGCTGCTGGGGCTGGCCACATGCCCTACTGTTCGAGCAGTGAGGGCGGGAAATGCTGGACAGGGGCTGCTTCCCACTTCAGGCACACCCTGACTGGGGTCCGTGCAGGCCAGGGTGAGGGTTTAAACCCCTCCTCAAGCATACTCAGCCTGCTGGGGTCTTCTCCTCTCCCCCCCCAGCACAGTTTCCCTGTAGCAGAGGGCTTGCTCTAGCACCTCCCAGCTTCTAGCCAGAGCCACTGCAGGCATGTGCCTCCATTTCCAGAATCAAAAGTGAATGTCTATTCACTTGCAAATTGGTTCAATCTGCACAGTTATACTAACCTGCAAAGATTGAATCAATTCTTGATCGGGTTTTTAATATCTGTATGTAGCTTATGTGTTCCTGTTTGAAATCTCTGGGTTTATCCTCAGAATCATGTCTAACTGTTTGCATGCCTAACAGTGCTAATATTGCCTGGCACCTCATGGCACCCTTAGAAGTATCTCACTAATCTAAGTTCAGTGGGAAAAGCAAAGCATTTAACCTAAAACTAGATTTTTCTGCAGGGATTAGGGTTTTTTTTGGTTGAGAATCATTTTTATTTGTTTTTGTTTGACTATACAACTGAAAATACAATCCATCATTTGCATATTACTATTAATAGACATCTTATACATAACTGTGTGTGGGTTATGAGAACATTTATCAGAAGAGGGCTAAAGCTGAAATTCTCAAAGTCCCTTAGGGCAATTTTACTTAAAGAATTTGCCAGCTTTTAAAGATCAAGAGAAACAAACATCCAAAACCTCAACGTAAAAGTGCACAGCAGTTTCAATATGAGAACAAGACCTAGGGTGCCTATACATGTGCTCTGGGGTGGGAAGGGAGGCACGTTTTAATTAGAGTGGCTCTCAGGAGCCACTCTAATTAAAATACCACAGCATCTTGTGTATTCAGCATCCCGTGTCTCAAAACGGTGGTAAGGGTGCTTTAAATAAAGCTAATTTGATGAGCTTTAGTTAAAGTACTCCTACCACCATTTTCAAATGTGGGGCACTGAATACACAAGATGCTGCAACACGCTGGAGCATTCCAATTAGAACGCATCAAAGCATGTGTACAGGCACCCTACATTTTGTCTAGCAGAATTTCACCTAGAGAAGCAGAAGGTTAAGTGACTGACTGGCTGCTAGGAAAAGCAGATATGTTCCAGGTTGCCAAGTACAGAAAAACTCTATGTTGGCACTGCCTAAAATAATAAATATCACTGACAGTGGAAAAAACTTCAAATTATGTACTTTTCAGGGAGAAGAAACACAGCACCATTATGCCGCTATCATGAGATATTTGAACCTTAAGGAGTCCTTAGAAAGTCTTTAAGGCACAACAGTATCCCATTTATAGTTTTACACAACTGATCTAAATTGCTGCAATAAGTCACGGGTAACCCTGGGGAAGTCCGTGGAATTATAGCGTATGGCTAACATTCTAGTAGAAGCAGAACATATAGCATGTAGTACACTGTTACCTATAGTTTTGCTTTGCTAAATTTCACAACAAAATGCAGCGTACTGACAGAAGCAGTTCAAAAGGTTAGGACCATGAGATATCTCTTGATCAGGATGGACGCTGTATTTGGACCAACAGAAATGTTGGATAAGGTATTTTTGTGTAGAACTATAAAACTCAAGATTTGTTGACCCAAGTCTATATAACAATTTCACTTTTGCTTCATGTGTGCATGCACCACAATCTGAGAAAATTGTTTGGTTTGAAATGCCTATTATTCTCCAAATTCCCTAAGTAAACCTTAAGGTGAGTCCAAACTTTCTGTTAGAACTACTGAGGTCCACAAACAGCAGAGACGAAAGATTATCTTCAAGGCTGTTTGCTTGCATGTACCAACATAGACCTACTACTCTATTGGTAAATAGATTCGGAGTATCTTACCACAGGTTAACTGTAAGCTATTGATCTGCTTATCTTCTACTGTTTTCTGATTATTTATTACTTAAGACACAATTATAATTAGCAAGTGAAAACATCTGACTGCTTTAAGTGGGTTAGAAGTGGCCATAAACACTAAAATTCTTCAAGGTTTTAAAACACCTTGGCTAGGTACTGACATTCAAGAAACCTGAAGTGGAATCAATCTAAGTTATGTGGTTTTCTGTAAGTGGCATAGTTTAAATAAGTAGTGAACAGAACACACATTTGTCCTTTGGTGAGGGAAAGAGACAAATCTTAAATCGGATTCCATCATTTTTAAACCAGTCTATGTGTACCAAACTTCTGCTCTGTTATGGGTATAGACCAGTTTTATGTGCTGAACTTCTGTTCTATCATGGGTATAGACTGGTTTCTGATCACATATATCAGTAAAAGTGTAAGGTCTGTATCTGGCCCTTAAATACTTAAAATGCCTTAATCTCTTGAACTGTTCTAGTGCATTAGGTCAAAACAAAGCTGCTTTCTTGAGTTAAGGAAAGATGTTTAATTAGGAAAAAGACAAATCCAGCTGGCTGTCTCAATAAAAAGCACAATTATGAATTCAACTTAGAAATTATGGTACAACACATACACAGGTAGTCCCAAGAAAGTCACTGGGACCACTTGAAGCATTCACCAACATAAACAAAGGCTTCAACTTGTACTCTTCTATGTTTTATTGATGATTTTTGGTCCTAGATTATGTGCAATCCTGTCATTACTGTAAATATATATGTAGCCAATCCATTCCACAAAATGTACCAGGAATAGTAAAAACAACAAGAAACAGGTCAATCTAATTGCTGAATGATGTGCATTCCAATTTCAGTCTGTTTTAGTGAACCATAAAACAATTGCTAGCAAAAGAAATGCCTAAGATATTTTTAACAGTTTTTCAAGATTGCCATATTTGTGGCTTGTGTAAAAGAAAATAAACCAATGAAATAATTAGCTAGTTCCCAAACCCCTCTTCCTCACATCTAAAACAAATATTTCTCCCTTTTGTACTATATCCAAAAAAACAACACAATTGTGCTTAAACTCATTACTAATTCTAGAAAGGTTCTGTGAACTCAACCCCCTCTAGTGCATAGCCTAGCGTGGACAATACACTCTAATGAAAAATGTAAGAGTTTGAGCTCACATGAATATAGGAATTGAGGATGAGTACAATTCTTCTCCCTTCTTCCTCCTGACCATTTTAGCTAAGCAATTTGTCAGCTTTGAAAAGGAAGAGAAAACAGGCCTCCCAAAGACATAGGTATCCTTGAAAAATAGCCTGAAAGCGTCTGGCAGCATGCACTGGAAAATGAACATAAAAATGTAAGAACTGCCATTTGCTGAGTCAGACCATAGGTCCTTCTTGGCCAGTATCATGTGTCACAGTGGCATACAATGGATGTTGAAAGGGAGAGTGAACTGGGTATGACTAGTAGGGCTATATGAAGCTTTGGGTGCTGATTCAATTCAGAGGAGATTTGGCCCAATTTGGTGGCTGAATCTCCAAATCTGAATCGAATCAGGAGACCAATTAAAAGGTCCAAATCGATTTGAAGCTCTCCAAGTCGATTCAGAAAAGGTTCAGAGAGCTTTGGAGATTTGGGCAGTTCCTGCTGGCTGAAGCAGGGAGCTGGACCTGGACTCCATGCCAGTAAGTAAGGGGTAGGGGAGGAGCTGCAGGAGGAGGAAAGGGACCATGGGGAGACCCCTGCCAGGCCTCATCCCCTGTTTGTTCCCCCAGCCTCCCTGAGCACCCTCCAA
>NW_017729009.1:1032810-1033609 GCF_001723915.1 Gavialis gangeticus | reverse complement strand
CTGCTGCCTCGTCCAGCCCCAGCTCTTAAAAAAAAAAAAAGCCCTGACTCACCAGCCACTGCAGCAGTCATCAGGGCTTCTGGAGGCTTGTGGAAGATCTCCCCATGCAATACAGGGCAGTGGGGGGCAGCGGGGATCTCCCCCGCACCTGGCAAGAGCCAGTGAGTCAGGGCTTTATTTTTTTTTTTTTAAAGAGCCGGGAGCTGGGGCCAGGTGGAGCAGCCCTGGGAGAGTGGGCAGGGGTTGGAGGTCTCGTGGCAGAGGTTTGAAAAGTGTCTGGCACTGCAACATGTGCAGTCATATAAATGGTAAAATGTACGTCAGCACTGAGAAAATGGCAGGGGTGCTTTAGTTCAAAAGCGCACCACTGCCATTTCCTGCATCCTGACGTGCGTTTCACCACTTATAGATCTGCATGTGGCGCAGTGCGGTTCACCTCAGCTCGCATGCAGAGCAGACTCAATTAATTGAATCTGCTCTGAAGCAGTGGATCTCTAGCGCATCCCAAGAAAAAAAGTATGGGTATTAATGCCCTTAAGGTTCAGGAAGTTCTGATTCAGAGGATGTATCCCTAACTCCCACATATCCCTAACTGCAATAGCTACTAATGCCCTTTTCCTCCAAGAATTTATCCAATCCCTTTCTGAATCAGCTTAAACTGTCAGCTTCCACAGTAACTTATGACATGACTTCTACACGTCAAGTACATGCTGTGTGAAAAAGAACTTTTGTTAGTTTTACACCTACTGCCTACTACTTTCATTTTATGACCCTTAGTTCTTGTCCTGTGAGAAACAGG
>NW_017729009.1:1026462-1027810 GCF_001723915.1 Gavialis gangeticus | reverse complement strand
CATGACTTCTACACGTCAAGTACATGCTGTGTGAAAAAGAACTTTTGTTAGTTTTACACCTACTGCCTACTACTTTCATTTTATGACCCTTAGTTCTTGTCCTGTGAGAAACAGGAAATAATAAATCCCTATTTACTTTCTCTTCACCATTTAGTATTTTGTAAAACTTTATCATGTCCCCCTCCAAGTGTCTTCTTTCTAAACTGAATAGGCCTAGCCTCTCTAGTGTTTTCTCATATGGAAGCCCCTCCGTACCACTAATCATCCTTGTTGCCCTTCTCTGGTCCTTCCTTTCTGAGGTATGGGGGCCAAAACTGGGCACAGTATTTGAGAGGAGGACACACACTGGATTTATCTATATAATGATACTTTCTATTTGTTTTAGAATTGCCTTCTTAATAATCCCTAACATTTTGTTTCTCTTTTTGATGACTGCTGAGCACGGAGCTGATGTTTTTAGTGAGCTGTCTACAATGACTCTCAGAACTCTTTCCTGTGTGGTAACAATTAATATACAGACCCACCACAGTGCAGGCATAATTTGGATTACTTTTTCCCAAGTGTATCAATCTACTTATTTACATTGAATTTAATCTGCCATTTTGTCATCCGTTCACTCAATAGTGCACAATTGTTCTGTAATTACTCACATTTTTACTTCGTCTTTACCACTTTGGATAATTTTGTGTCATCCACAAATCTGGCCACCTCACTACTCTCTATCCCCATTTTCAAATCATTTATGAGTATGTTAAACAGCACCAGTCCCAACACAGATCACTGGCAGATGCTGCTGTTTAATTATTTCCATCCCAAAAACTGACCGTTTATACTCCCTCTTTGTTTTTTATTCTTAAGCCAATTTCTAATCCATAAATGGACCTCCCCTGGAATCCCGTTACTACCTATCTTCATAAAGAGTCTTTGTCAAATGCTTTTTGGAAGTCTAGATAAACTGTCAGCTGGATGACCCTTACTCACCTGCTTATTGACATTTCCAAAGTACTCTAGTAGGTTGGTGAAGCATGATTTCCCTTTGACAAAACCATGATGATTCCTCCCCAGTAAGTCGCATTCATCCACGTACTGAACAGTTTTTTATTATTCCCCCCAGTTTGTACCCAATTTTTTATTATTCCCAACAGTTAGACTCAGTGAACACAAACAGGGATGCAAAATGAGCATGTTGTAGAAAATATGTGAGAAGTGATTGCATGGAACCAAAAGCAGAATTGGCAACTTTGGTAAAACTTCCAAAGCAGGCCTACTTTGTGTTAAGAAACAAACCTAAATTCATTAAGTTCCAAATGGTTTCTAGTTATCACTTAGCAAAAATGTAAGAACAAAT
>NW_017729009.1:1020880-1026426 GCF_001723915.1 Gavialis gangeticus | reverse complement strand
GGTTTCTAGTTATCACTTAGCAAAAATGTAAGAACAAATAATTCAAAATCCTTTACATCATTTGACAAGTTCCATCCTTTTTTTATTTCTCAAAAAAATGATTGCACATTCACATCTTCTCACTTTCAAATTCAGATATTCACATTATTTGTACTTTTCCTCTAAGTTACATTCCACCAAGAAAAAACAACCAAATATAACAAAAGCCCAGCTCATATTTAATGAAAGAAAGTTGCAAACATAATCTTGATCTACTGACATAATTTGATTATCAAGTTTCTAGGTAATAATTAAGGCTTGATGTAGGCATATGAAAACACAGACATACACTGAACAAGTAGTTGTGTCAAGCCAACTGTAAGCAGTTAACTAGACTTCTGTTTTCATTTGTGTGTGCAATTTCAACACAGGGATGCATATCTAACGAGAAACTCTAGCCCTACACATCTTCCACTGTACACTGCCAATTTATTATAAGTATCTGGTATTAAAATGTATTCATTATGTCAACAATTGCTTCCATTTACTATTTGGAATGTCACGGTGCCTTATTCCTAAACTACTATTCAGAAAAGAGAGTAGCATCAAAATGGTGTTTCTACCCACACCTATATCCAGTTCATTTGAATGTGTAGACCATAGGTTCTTGACAAAATGCATGAAAAAAATACACTGAGCCAGCCAGAGTCAGCAAGACAGCCTTTCTCTGAGCCAGAGTGCATAACGGATTCATCAGGCCCATGACAAAATACGTCCCTGCAAGTCTGATGCAAGGAAATGCTCCATTCACAATCTGCCATATCTAGTGGGTTCATCAAGCCTACAGCCTCCTTTCTTGGGCACTTCCTTTGCAAGTTCATCTTGTTTCTATTTATTTAATATCCCCCTTTAGTAAAAGAGAGAGTAGAGACAGCCATCACAGAAGCAGCTTGGATTGCCAAGCATCTTCCTGAGTGACTGGAAGCCTGGGACAGAAAAGATTTAACGTGAAAAAAAAAAATTCAGGTTGGGAATGACCTTCTGCACTGATTGACTTTAGTGGAATGTAAATGATGAGCAGTAAATCAGGCGACATGCAGGCCCCTCAGTGAATCATACCATTCCCTTCAATCCCATCTAAAGGGAGAGATATAAATCCTCCCAGTTCAAGCCGGGCCATGAGCGGTCCTTTATATTTCCAGTTAAAGAGGTACTGTCCTTTGCCTGGTGCTCAGTTGGGAGACTGCATATTAATATGATAATCAGCAACCAAGGAGCAAGCCAAGGGGGCCTCATTGTCTCTGCCATTTTCGTCCCCAGGCTTCTTTGCAGATGGACGTAGGTAAGTTCTGTGTGACAGGCAAATCCCAGGAGATGCCAGAGAACCCTTCATTAGAACTGATTTTAATTCTGCACTGCTAGTAGGCAGTGTGTTTTGGTTATTGGGGTTTTCATCCCTTGGGGGCTAAAGGCCAGATGCAGATGCTTCCCAGTGCTGTACAAACAAGTGCATGGTTCAAATGCAGCCTAATGGCTTGAATGCCCATCAAACATTTTAACATCATCCCCAAGGCACTGTTATCTATGAAATCCTCCTGTAAGAGAACTGCTTCATTCCTTCTCAGTGAAAGAGCACAAGGTTACAGTGGAAATATTCACTGATGGCTTTGCTGTTGAGAGGATGTAAAGGGGTATCCTGCCCAAGAGTAATTGCCAATATTTCTACATTTACCCTGAAATGCCTGTGGTACGCTAGAGATCACTTGAGGGAAACCCTATTGGACAGAGGTGATCAAGTCCTTTGTCATGTGCAATGATTCTCTATTGTGTTACTGTGCTGTATAGTTTGTTAATATAAAGTGGAAAGGTGGGAAAGAAAATCTGAAGATGTGCAGAGAGCATGTTTTGAGATTGAGATATGTACTGAGATCATCTGAATGAAGATCAGAATAGTCCAAAAGCGTGACTGAAAGACATTAAATCTGGATGCTTTAGGTGTCCATGAACCAAATAAATTAATAAATAAAAAGGGATAGGGAGCCAAGATTAATGAGTTAGAATCAGCGCTCACTTCCACAGCTGTAAATCTAGAGTAAGTCCATTCACTTCGAAGGCCAGGATGGGGCCTATGTGTTCTGGTGAGGACAGGTTGTTTGAAAGTGCAAGGTGAGGAACTACAAGGTAGGTTAAACCTCTGAAACCTGAGTACTGCATACAAAGGAGGTATATCTTAGAGGGATGAGAAGCAGCATAGCTGGACACAGGATGTAGGATTCATTCTCTGTGCTGACTCAGAAGTGCCTTAAATTTTGCTAAGATACATCTGAAATTTAGGATTAGGAAAAGAAAGTGTTAGGCCTCTTATAACAAATAATTCTTATTTAAGATCCTTGGCCTAGAAATAAATCTTGGCCATCCATCCTGAGCACGGATGACTGAACCTTAGTCCTCCAAGGTGATCCTGGGTATGGCTCAGTCAAGGGGTGGGCATATCTAGACTACACACTACAGCACTGCATAGACAAACATGCTAGCTCAGCTTGCACAGCAGTCTAGCTACAAGGGCAGGGAGTTTGCTGTAGGCTAATTTACATGATCAAGAAACCTATATTGAAGCTCATGCCACCAAATCTTCAATTCTATTGCTTCATGAGCTAGTTGCATGAAAACTAGCATAGTTATGCCAACAGGCATAACCATTTTGATATAGGCAAAAGCTATTTCAGGTTTCACGAACTAGGGAAGCTCTCTATTAGGATAATGAAGGGTTCACCATCATGTGTCTTTTGCATTTAGAGGGAGAACTGAGGTGGGAGCCACTTTTACCCTTAGAGACTATGCAGCTTATGGAACTGTGTTTTATGCTCATGCTAATGTTTTCTGGCTATTTACAATGTTCTCTTTACTTATTAAATATATTTGGGTTTACTAATAAACCCCATTGTACGCTTTTCAAAAGCTGACTACAAACTAACACCTACTTACCAAGATTATACAAAAAAATAGCCTAAATTTTATGAAATGTTTAAGTCATGAAAAGAGACCTGTGTTTCAGCAAAAGAGTTAAGCTGAGACACAGAGAAAAAAAGAGTATAATACAGCTATACAAAAATCGCTTCAGCATCTCTCCATCTTGTTACACTGGGACAACCCTTTTGGCCAGAGCCTTTTGTGCTGGATAATGGGAATAATGCACATGAACCTCAGGATCACGGGGGCATCAATGGAGTTTGAACTCTGCTTTACACCTCACCCATCCAAAGCTGCAGCTGTACTCAGCTTGGCCACAACTCAGGATCTAGCTCTAGATCTTAAGTCAAGTGCTGACAGCACCTGCTATTGTAAGCAGCAGCATTCTAGCAGCATACAAATCTGGCACAAAGGGAGACATCTGATTTTGCTGCAATTGACTTCAAGACAGATAAGCTTCTGTTTAAATCATATAGCAAAACTAAATGATCCCTTTAACTCGGCAGTCATTTAATTCAGAGAGTGGATTATAAAACTCACATGTGTGGGATTAGGCTTGATTTCCCATCTCCCAGACCAGCAGGCGCCGGATGTTCTGAAGAGGTGAGATCCAAATTCAACTCGGGGCCAGGTGCCAAGCCCCATTTCTAGGCAATACCCACTGGCAGCTCTCCCTCTCTTCTGGAGCAAGTTTTCCTCTTCCAGGCTCGTTCCAGAAAGGGATTTGCCTTCCCAAAAAGATGGATGGAGAGAAATTCTGAATCCAAAAATGCTCCTTGCTCCTTATCCCTCACTCCACTCCTCCCTAGCTATTTTTAACATCTCATTTCCTCACATTATGGCAATTTACATACTCAAGCACATCGCATTAGCGTCCAAAATATAAACAAAGTGAGATAATGCACTGTAAAGATCTGTATAAAAAAACTACACACACACAGGAGCTTTTGGAAATCAGGCAGTTGTTTGAAGCAAAGCAGTTCCCCTGTATCAGCAAGAGGAGGATTTCTCAGCAACACTTTACAATAAAGCGGACTTAATGAGAGCCAAGCAGTGGCGTAATTCCTGTGGAATTGCATATTGAAAGCTATATTCATACCCAAGGAGCCCATCAGGACCAGTATTGTTAGCATGAATGCTGAAGGAATTGCAAAATGAATTGCCGTTTTATTATCAAGTGCTTCCGATTCTCTCTATCCTGCCATCTGTGCCATTTGGAAGATGTGAAGTAGCAGAGGTCCGAACTTGGGGCATCTGAAAAGCAGGTCAAGGAGAAATCATACTGCAACATCCCCAAACCTTCACAGAGCAAGTCTATTGTAGGTGATTTCCCACTACCTTGAAAGGAAGAGTAGCCAAAAAGATGAATAAACAACTAGAGACTTCTCTAACCGAGGAGGGATTACTGTGGATACTATAATGTTGGGCAGCATCAACAATAGATCAGATCAAACTACTGAACCAAAATGGAGAAGTGGGACAGCCTTACTCTTCACAGACAGTTTTAGAAAACTACACCAAATAAAACATGTTTAACTTCTGCTAGTTCAAGACTCCTGTTTTATAAATCAAATATGCCACTTTATACATTTTTCATTAATGGGATTGAAACAAATGCAAATGTAAAAAACCCACGTGAGCAGGAAACAGAATTGGAGAAAACAGCACCACACAAAAGGCAACATTTTCAAAACTGTTCGAGTGATTTAGCAGCCTAAACTGCAAAATGTAAATGTAAATTGCAAAAGCATCTAAATCACCTAGAAGATAAAAGTAGTAATATCTCCATCCCAATCAGATTTAAGTGATCCACCCATTTAGCTGCTTTTGAAATGGGACATAGGTACTTCTGAAAAGGTTGCCTGAAGTGCCTACAACAAAAGTAACCGTGGGGGGGATTAAATGTTACTTCTTTTTCTTTTCATTTATAATGTTCTGTGTACCTATTGTTCTAACAAAACTCCAGCAGAATTCTGACACTTTCAATGAATAATGTCTATTTTGTCATCTTGTTTTGTGAACATCTCCAGGCTCCATACTAGGAGGTGGAATGGGCATTCCTATATGCAATCTAATATTTGTGAATTACTCTGAGATCTCTCAAGATTAAGGATTTTACATGAAAATGCCAAAGGTAGTTGAATTGTTGTTTCTTTATTTGGTCTTGCTGCATTTCCAAGGTTTCCAATCCTCATGAACTCCCAAACAATTTCTTGGGAGCTAAGCAACGCAACAGGTCTCAAAAAGTATACAGGAATGAACAAGGCTGGCCAATACTATGTAGGCCTGCAACAAGAAATAAGAAGGCCTTAGTGCTTCCTTTTAGCTTTACTCTTAACTCAAGGCCCCATAAACCTCACAAAGATACCTATTTATTTTATATATTACACCCAGTGATCACCTAAGGAACATTTAATTCCATAGTTTGTTAATGAAGTTCACATCTTGTTTCTCTCTTCCCTAAAACAGAAGTGACGTGACCTTCCTTCATAATTACTCACTACCTGAAGCAGCCCACTCCATGCATCTCTTTCTAAGCCTCCCATCTAGGTGCTGGTGAGTCAGAAAGAAACTAACTTCCATACCATCTATGCCAT
>NW_017729009.1:1019608-1020869 GCF_001723915.1 Gavialis gangeticus | reverse complement strand
GAGTCAGAAAGAAACTAACTTCCATACCATCTATGCCATATACTACTGATTAAGTAATAAATTCGCCTTCTAGATCATATAGTGTCACACAACATAAAAAAGTTACACTGTAATGGTATTACAGTTTTAATTGTTATTGATGTTAAATGGTAATGTTCTCCAATGTTCTTGAAGCACCAGGTGAAAAAGTGGGGACAATAACAGTTGTAAATAGCAGAAAAGTGAAGTACAGGGATGAAGTTAATTGCTCCATTGATTCACAGAAAATACTGCCACAGGCAGGACAACAAAATAACTCTTGACTCCCTTAGTTCAGCCTCAGTCTTAATCTGCTAGACTACAGCTGCCTTTTGAGCAAGTATCAACTTTGTGAATAGACTGAAATATGTAAACAGCAAACCAGAACTGAGCCAAACAACGTAAAGTGGGTATGACTAAAAATGGATCAGCCTGATAACTACTCATGTGAGGTTTTTTCTCCAGCAAATTCAAAACCCATCATTTTGCTTTAGATATCTGCAATTTGTGACCATATGGTCCTTCAGCTGTACCTAAGACATATCTTAGATGGTAACACAATTGCTGCACAAGTTACAAACATCAGGATGGATGCTTATGTACCAGTGACAGCATAATGGCACAGTAAAAGAAACAAAATATTATTCCTTTTTCATGTAGGTTAATTGATGTACAGTCTGATGAAAAATGAATGAAAATTTAAATATTTCCAGACTTACCAAGAAGAATTATTCAGACTAAATGTATAGGTCTCACTCTTCTGTAAATCAGTATAAATCAGGAGGGATTCCACTGGCCTAGGATTTACATAATTTATGAGCTAATGGAAAATGCTGTCCAGATTCCAAGCATTTCCGAAATCCCAGTTCCAGTACAAAGGCCCCAATTCAGCAGACAGCTTAAACACATGTGTAACATTAACATTGCTCAACAGGACCTAGCATGTGAAGGAAAACATTTAGCCATCTTGAAAACAGATATACAATGAAGACAATGACCAATGCCTCCAGTCCAAATATAATTCCCAAATTTGTTCATATATCCCTACTGGCATCATTAAAGATGCACAGACAAATTAGCACAAGACGGCTACATTTGCTTTTTCCTTCATGACAAAACACAGCATGAAAATCTTTCACCAGACAGAAAAATGTCTCAATCATGCAACAGTTAATCATGTGATCGGTCCCAACGACTTCAGCAAGACTAGGGAAAGATGCTGCCAAATGAAGCAGAACAGCCT
>NW_017729009.1:1012161-1014608 GCF_001723915.1 Gavialis gangeticus | reverse complement strand
ATGCACAGACAAATTAGCACAAGACGGCTACATTTGCTTTTTCCTTCATGACAAAACACAGCATGAAAATCTTTCGCCAGACAGAAAAATGTCTCAATCATGCAAAAGTTAATCATGTGATCGGTCCCAACGACTTCAGCAAGACTAGGGAAAGATGCTGCCAAATGAAGCAGAACAGCCTGTTGTCCCACCCATTGAAGCTATGAGACAACAGGCAACATGTTCTTCTGGGCCTTGAGGCTTGCTCCTGTGCATCCTGGGGATTCCCAGCAAAGATCAGACCCTTCAAGCCTTGGGAGTACCTACCAGCCTTTCCCTGCTTATGGGGGATATATTCTGGAGATCCTAGGAGCATGTCTCTATAAGCAGGGAAACCTGACTTTCTGCGCTTACAGAGATGCATCCCGGAGATTCCCGGGGGGTGTTTTTGTAAGCAGCAAAGCCCCAACTTCACCCACTTAGGGAGACATGTCCTGGAGATCCCAAGGGTGTGTCTCTAAGTGGGGAAAGCCAGGTAGTTGCTGGTAGGGCTTAAAGGGGCCTAATCACATGTAGGACTTCCCAGGGTGGGCAGGATTGGGCTCCTCAAGCCCCTGGAGCAGCAGCCTAGCGTGTCTGATGAGTTTGGGCAGATCTGGGCTGCTTGCACTCTGCTACCACAAAGTAATTAAATGTCCATCACAATAAAGTGACACAAAATAATGCCACTTTTGGCACAGCCACATATTTTGCACTTTTGTGGTATGACAGGGGGAAGGGTTACCTGTTTGCCTGGACTTTGTGCCATTATAAAAATGTTTATGGTGGCACAAAGGCAATAAAAGCTGGCATATGTTTCCACCCTAAGATAAGTTATAAAAGCAAAGGTTCCAAGATCAGTCTCTGATGTAACAGGAGATTTTTGTTTGATAATTTGGAAGGGGATGAAATCAGGGACAATGTTTTTGAGGCAGATTTTGCTTTTAATATATAAATAAATGTCCTCCTTCGTTCATAACTGTAGGGGAAAGGACCAAGTTAACCCTACCTGTTGCTTACAAGGTCAGCTTATTTAAATGGCTAATCCCTATTAGTAATGTGTTTTTCCCTTTGGACTGTATTTTTGTGGTCCATATAAAATGTCTTTCATTGGGCCATATGGGGCAATTCAGGGATACTCTGACCGCCCTGATTCTTTAAAGAAAAAAAAGAGAGGGAGCAACTCACACATCATAGATCTTAAGAACTGTTTTTCAAGGATACCTTTCTCTTTTGTTAGCTGTAAAAAAAAACAAAAAAACAGACTACTTAAAGAAATGTCTGATGATATTTTAAAAGGCTTTGGTTATGCTGCCTAAGGGAGTTGAATAAAACAAAGGTAATTCAAAGATACTGCACTAGTTTGTGATCTGTCTCAGCATGGTAGCTCTTGTCTGCAATTGCATGCAACCTTTTTTGCAAGGATATCAAAGGAAATATTGGTACTTGAAATGCTGATCTTGAGCTCTATCCATGCAGTAAGTTTCAGACCACAATGCACACAAACACAATCATAAAATCACATTTAAACCATTTTAAAGAGATTTCAGGAAACATAGCACTTCACTTTGGATAAAGGTTCAGAACAGTCGGTATAAAATAAACTAGCTGACAGGTAGTTCAGTCCCCAAACCAGTGCTCCTAGGTTCTTTGCCATGTCTGACTGACTAGAAGTCAAAACCTTTGGCAAGCTGCTGTAAAGACCTTGCCACAAAACCTACTGAAGTGAGTGGGAAGATTCCTATTGCTTTCAGTAGACACTGGGTCATATCCTTGATCTTTCTAGCCAAAATATGCAAACATGACTAGGGTCCAGGTTTTTAAAAGTGATTAATCATTGCTTTACTCATCATGTCAAAGCATATATCAACGCATAACTGACTTCAAAACCCGAGTCCTTTTCAAAGTGTTTAGGCATATTAGCGTTTAACTTCCAGTGACAGCAGTGATCCTAAATTACTTCCCTGCTTTTGAAAGCACTACTCTATTATGCCTCAATTCCCCCATTATTTCCAAAAACTCACACTGCTTACGCGCCTTTGGTCACATGAGGATTGATTAGTTATCTGAACATGGTAAATTCTAGGGGTGTGCAAAACGCGCTGTATTTGATTTGGATCCTGATTCGGCCATAGACACAGCTTTAAATGTTTTTTCTACATACCTTGAGGTACCAGGTGCAGCTCAGGTACGCTGCGATGGTGGGGCAGATGGAGTGTCCCACAGGAGTGCATGGGGGCCCCCCGCATGCTCCATAGTGAACCGGGTCTGCCACTGAGTGCTCGGGACCCTCTTCCCCATGTTCCTCTGGCTCAGGAATCAACTGTGGGGGGACCTTGGGTGCCCCCCCCAGACCCAGGAGTCACCAGTCACTGAGCTGGGGGGGGGGCATGCATAGTTTCATAGTTTCTAGGGTCAGAAGGGACCTG
>NW_017729009.1:1003094-1011919 GCF_001723915.1 Gavialis gangeticus | reverse complement strand
CGGGCCGAATCTCCGCCAAATTGAATCAGCGACCGAAGCTTCACACAGCCTTTGTAAATACTACATATTATCAATACAAAGGGGACAAGTATGAAATCTTTTCTATTTGAAATAAATTTAGAAATTTTCTGAGGGAGAAAGTTTTTCTTTTCAACTTGTAGCTTGAACAGATTTGTTGGTGAATCATTGAGTTCAGTAAATATATCTTTACTGCATTTATACAGAGTGAATTTTCGGAGCATAAAATAACATTAGGTAATTGTCAGAGTCAAATGTAGCATTTGAATGAGAACAAGTGCAGTTCCACAAATCTCCAATAAATGGATGTCTTCAGTGAATTAGGCACAGGCCTGGGAATACAGTTACAACTTCCATAGTGAACTCTGACTCTGGTTCTCCTTTGTTGCCTTAGGCAGCTCAGCCCTTTCAACACATTTTCACCCACTACGTAATTGAGATAATTCTCACCTATGCTACCTAAAAGGGTTCTTGTAAAGATTTAGGAGTGTAAATTGTAGCCGTGTTTGTCTACGGACAAAGGCAGACCAGGTTCTTTGGGTAAATACAATATCATTTATTAGATCAACTCAAATAGTTGGGAAAATTCTTCTTAGCAAGCTTTTGGGCACAAACACCTTTAGCCAGGCTGAGGAAGCATCTGCAAATGGTCTATGCTCTTCCTGGATGGAGTGGTAAAGCAGCCAGAGGCCAATATGTATGCAAGAAAGCCAGATTTAGGCCCTTATCTAAGAGCTTGCCACTTGCTGGTTGCAGGCACGTGCCATTTGCAGCCAACTACAGAATTTGAACCTTAGTAGTTAAAGCTGGCAGAGAGCTTTGAAACCATAAAAGTATTATGCAATTGCTAGATACAGTATTATTCTGTCATGTTCAACATACTTGCACTTGGCATCTCCAGCCATAGTATTTATTACTGAGTTACATAAATGAAATATGTAGTGTATTTTATATAAAAATGAATGCACATATACATTTATTGACATAACTAGTTTTTTATCCTTAACTCACCTTTAACATCATTTGCGCCATAGCACTATACTGACAAATTAACAAATATATATTTGTTTTCCTTTTGAACATGCATGCCATCCTACTTTGAAATACAGTTAGAGGCTGTTCTGTTAGAAGAACTTTCAAAATAGGTTGTTTTCTCAGCTCAAACAGTATATAGATGGCTACTTTCAATACTTTCATGCTCCCTGAAATGCCTTTTCACCCAGATCTTAAATGAATGATGACCTTCTGTTCTGAGCCATAGGTTTGAAGCTGAATAGTGCTGCTCACTAATACAATTTCTGTAGCAACTGGTATGATACCAAGCTGATTTCAGCTACTGAAGAAAATCATTATACCTCAAGTTCAGCAGTCTTTATAACCATGCAACAAAATCATGCTATTTTATACAATAGCACAAAATGTGCATTACAACAGTAATGAGGCCCATCATCAAAATGGCTAGTTTGCTTTCCATAAAAAAAACCAGACCTGTGTAAAGGATAGAAATTTGATTTTGAAATTTCTAAATCTGACTTTTTTTTCCAACTAAGAACTAAAAACCCCCAAAATTCTCTGCAAAGAAATACCATACCCCTGGACCCAATTAATTTTCGGTCAACGTTGACTGTTTTTTGATCGCAACAGAATATAAAAACAGCAAAGACACTTAATTTGGAAGGTTATTTCAAAACAGAAAAAACTCACTCCAAAACTGTTGATGCGCTGTCAGAACTCAATGGATTCAGATATTGTCTACTTCCGAAATGAAATGCCAGCAAAACTAACCAGATGAAATAATGCAGTAGTGGCATTGCATCTATAATGACCCAGGGGGAAAAAAACAAACTTTATTTGGTAATACTTTTTATTGGATAAGCTGCATAGTTTGAAGAGATATTAGAAAAGCTTCAGAGATTAAATGCCCTTCCTCAGATGTAAGAAAGAAACAGATACAGTCTACACTAAATACCAGGTAGAACAATTTTGACTCCATAAGGTAAAAGAAAATGGTCACTTAAAAAGAGAAAAGGACAAGAAACCTGTGGAGCAAGGAGAAGTTATCTGAAAGTTACAGACCAAGTAAAGAACCAAGTTACACACAAGACTAAGATCTTTAAAACCACTGTCTAGTTGAAGTCCATAGTTTTGTATGTCCATTAAGGTTACCTTTTTTTGATCCAAGACCCATCTTTTAAAGGTATTGTACAAGTTTCCTTCAAGGACAAATACTGTGAGCTCAGAGATGAAGTGGTGATTCTGTAAAAAGAGTATTCCTTCTCTTGATTGAGTGTTTCCATCCTTTATCATTTTTATAGAAAGAACTCACAGAGAAAAAGTGGTTGGAAGAAGTCTCAGCCTCACTTAAAGAAATGTACTTTCTGCTTAAACACTTGGATTTGGATATTCTTCCACTGGGCATACTCCAGAATCAGTGAAAGGACTTCTCATTGATTAACTAATAACTTTATTCCCCCCTCCTAATTTTGATGTCTAGCTGAACCTAGGGAAAAGCCAAATTTTTAATAAAGTTAGGTTGAATTTCATATCACCTTTGCCAAATAGGCTTTATGGTTGAGGGCCTCCGTGGCCAGCCCTATGAGGAGAGGCTGAGGGACCTGAATCTCTTCAGTCTCCGCAAGAGGAGACTGAGGGGGGATCTTGTGGCTGCCTACAACTTTATCAAGGGCCACCAGCAGGGACTTGGGGAAAGTCTGTTCACCAGGGCCCCCCTTGGAGTCACCAGAAACAATGGCTACAAGCTGAGGGAGGATAGGTTTAGGTTAGATGTTAGGAAGAACTTCACTGTAAGGGTGGCCAGAGCCTGGAATTGGCTTCCCAGAGAGGTGGTGCTCTCACCTTCCCTAGAAATCTTCAAGAGGAGACTGGACAGGCACCTGGCTGGGGTCTTATGACCCCTGCCACTCCCAGTGCTCATTCCTGCCCATGGCAGGGGGTCGGACTCGATGATCTGTCTAGGTCCCTTCCCACTCATTGATTCTATGATTCTATGATTCTTTATAACATTAAAATCCTTTGAGGTCAGGGAATGCAGAATCATACCACCTGCCTGAAATATGATGTTGGATGAAGCACTGCATGGACATTTCTTCCTTTATCTGATACTTTAGTCTGGGTATTAGAGCAGTGGTCTATTTCTGAACTATTTGCCAGTCTTAGAACAACTTGATTTGTATAACCATAGTTCCTTGCAAATGTCCTTTACTCTGCCCTAAATGTCACCCTCCATGATGCACAGAGAATCTGAAGATACACTGGTAGGCACCTGCTCTTCAAACTAGCTTCAGTGTACGGTTTCCCATCAGAACCACAAACTGGTCTGTGTTATATGAATTTTGGCTAGATTTGCCAAGACATCTGCAGAGTTGGCTAGATTTTGCATTCCAGTTCATGGCTCTAACTTGAGTTCCTTGTTCTTTGGTAGAAAAGCCTTTTTTCTTTTTTTAACATTGCAAATCATTCTGGCACCAGTAAGAAGAGATTCCAGCTCCACATCTATTGAACACACTTGCTCTTCTTCCCTGCAATGATTCCTTCCCCACACGCACTAATCAATTTTAATAAATAATATTTCCATTTATTTCATTACTTATGATACACAGATCAATAGAAAGTTATTGTATGATAACTTCCTATTGATATTGTAATCCTCTTTACTTAATGTTGGGCTTTTTTAAGAATTGTTTGTATTGTGGACAGGATAGCAAAAGGGGTAGCAAAATGCTGATCTAAATGAATGTAAACACATATAGCACCAAGCAGTGGCATTTTCAAATATTTCCAAAATTATGGTTTAATTCGGGTGAAATGAAATGTTCCTTTGTTAAGTTCTGAAAATTGTAACCCAACACAGTTGAAAGCCTGGCCAATATCTTCAGTATTTATAAGAGGGCAACTGTGGTAAACCGTTGAGGTATTTTTCCCCTTTACAATTTCCTATGTATTCTGGCCCCCACATCACTCTGCTTTCCTGCAGGGAGTGCTGAAGGTCTCCTTCTACCTCTCAGTCTTAACAGAGATGCTTCCCCCTTTTAGTTTCTCCCTTGAAGACTGGGTGATGCCTGAAGCATGATCAGGTCCTCTCTAGCCTGTGGACCTTGTCCTCATGTATACAGGCTTGAGCACGAGTTCAGATGGCCTTCAAGCATTTTTTGTTTTGTTATGTTTAGTTTATAACCTCATTTTGCGAGCATCATGGAAGCAGTAATGCGAACAGTATAAATGCTCCATCTGGACCAGCAGTTTGGGGTATCCATTCAAACAATAGCCACAGACATCATGAAGTGATAAAGAAAATGGAACAGCTGTGGCTACTTTCAACTGTATTCAAATGATTCAGATGGCAACATTTGCTTTTATTATTTTTCTGACACTTCTGAAATAATGGCAAGGAAAAGTAAGGGTAATTGAGAATGGCTTGTAACTGGACAGCCAATCAGGAAAAACTGACCTGGGTAGAAAGTGGTCAGTATCTGCATTTTAGTTTGTCAATGACAATAACTAACAAGTAGCTGAACAGTGAGTGACTAAAGAATAACCCAGCTTACTTTATGAAAATAGGGGAGCATGCTAGTGATAGGTCATCTTACCAGCTTCTTTTCCTGTGCCTCCAAGACATGAAGCTGGTGTGGTGTACTTGCAACCTTGAAAATTTGAGGAATAATCTAATGTTAGAAGTTAAGGAAATAAAGTTAAGATGCTTTGCTAGAGAATTTTGCCTTAACTTTGCAGTAATTTTTCTTGTGTTTTGAGAACAATATATTTGATGAAGATAACAGATTTAAGTCACTAAAATGTTCTGCAACTTTAATTTTCCAATAGTGAAATCTTAGGTGTGCAACATACAATTAAATGTACTTGAAATGAACTGTAAAAGGGGATTCTCCTGCACTTCTAAAGAAGAAACCTGGATGAAATTATGTTTTTCCCCTATCTTCAAGAAATAAGGAATATTAAAATATAGATGCAGGGGGATGTGAGCAGAGAAAGGAGCAAAAGGAATCAGCCCATGCATGGGAACATTTTAACACCTATCAACATACCATGTGGTCCACAAATTGTCACTCAATAATATGCGCTTGAAATACTCACGTCATCAGGAAAAGGCTTCCAGGCATAATGATATCTAACCACACATTCTTGTACCTTACAGGGACCTTGTTCATATACGACAGAATCTATAAAGGCCATGAATGTGAACACATATGTTTCAATGACCTCCACTCTCCTTGTCAACCCACATGTGATATTTATGCACATAAGAGGCAAATCCAAAGCCCTTTCTCAAGCTCACATTCATCATTACACCATCACATGCTGTCTAGACTATATATCTCCACTTGGATACTTGATAATCTTTGACTATTAAACAAGAATAAGAAAGAAATTGTATTTTGAGGTCGTCGCTCAAGTATTTGAGCCTACTTAACAGCCATTTCCTTTTACATAAGATCTGGCACAACCTTCAAGTAGGATTAATTTCATTCACTTAATACAACCTAGTAATAGCATTTACAAACCAGATTTTCATGTCACATGCATCAACATAGCTCTCAGTTTCCACATTATACCAGTTGAAGATGGAGCAATTAAGTCTCACAACAGCCCTGAAAGAGTAAGCAACTTAAGTTAGTAACGGAAATTAACTATTAAAATTCAGGACCTCTTAACACCACCACCTATTTTCAGTCTGATAGACTATGCTCTCATTTGCAGGTCAGTCCTTCCACAGGACACCACACTCAATAAGAGTAAAATCTGAGTAAAGTGAAGTTATAGTACCGACTTTCTGCACCAACCATGGCATTTGGAGCTCCTGGATCGAAATATGTGAACCTATATATGGCTTAATCTGGGAGACCCAAGTAAGGTTGCAAAGACTATGGTCAGTTCAAGAACCTTTGTGGCTCAGACACCACTACAAGGGAACCAAGAAACTCACTGAGTTGGTTACTACATACCGAGCTAAAGGACAAGCAGAAAGCAAATGTGTGAGCGTTCTGAAATTTTAAGGACACAGAAGTGCCATTTTGATCAATTAGATTGACTCCCTGCATACCACAGGCTGTAGAATTTCATCCAATTCCTCCATGAAGTTAAATAACATTTGATTGGACCACACTATCTAGCATTCCTAGGCCACTCTATCCCACCATCATTTGAATAGAGGAGGTTAGGACAAGTAGGGCTAACTCTGAAAACTTTGTCCTTTAAAAGTCTACCACAAACAACCCAGATAATTTGGAAAATACTTATTTCTTTAGGACAATAAAAATGGAACATACTTCTTCAGAAGCATCCTCTGAGTCTCAGAGTTGCAGGTGGACCCAAGGACAAGCTCAGTTCCATCGCTGCCAAAAAAATTCCCTTTATATATTCAGCACAGATACCATGTCACAACACATACAGATTAGGAAGTAGCTCTCCAAGTCCTACCCTGCGTGTCAACTAGACTTTCAGATTTTGAAACAGCTATAGCTCTTTATCTGCCTGAGCACAAATATCCAACCAGCTTTAAAGCAGCAGTCCTTCAAGGATACAAACAACTGTTGAGAGTTACGAGAGAAACTCCCAGGCAGCTCCAAGACTCTGCTGTGCCACATGCAGTAAGAAGGTTTCTGGCTGTCGGTTGGAGTATATAATAGGCCTGATTTATAGTTATCAGCATGGGACCTGATTCGAAAGCTCAATCACCGTGACTTCCCACAGTAGGGTTTGCTTGCTGTAACGGGTCTCGAAATTGGAGAGGAATTTACCTCCTGCTGCCGAACATTACATAACAATCAACAGAAAACAAGCGGAGAGCGGCAGGGGGTCCCCATCATTAGCCTGAACAGTCATGTTAATGGAGACGGTACACACACTCATCTATCTGCACTTATTATGGAGCTTGCCAGACTGTAGCATTTCATGGTACAAGAGACTGGAGGACAGAGGGAAAGATAACACATAGGAGAGAGCTTCAAAATTCAACTTAAACCACCAGAATTTTCCTGATAATTCCACAAAATGTCAACACAAGGATTACAACCTAATAGGTCCAGCCCTTGTGGCCACACCCACGCATGCAGGCATGTATGCTTGTAGCAGCGAAAATAGCAGTGGCACAAATTTATACTGGACATTTGTGCCTCAGCACACATGCCTGAACATGCATTTTGGTGTGGGGCAAATTGTTCCACTTGGGGCAAACTGTCCCTGCCCAGCTCCTCCTGTATCTTCAGCCAGGGGAGCTAGAGGCTGGGGTCAGCACCTGTCCTGGCCCTAGCAGTATAAAAACCTGCCGTGGCAAGCAGGTTAGGGCTACTTGCCCTCAGAGCAGCTACCTGGGCAACTATCGCCCAGAAGATGCGCTTGTTGTGGTGGCCTGCTTTGAACTGTTGAAGATGTCCTCCTGACTTCAAATGGCCAGGAGGTCAGCCACCTCATTTGTCCTCCAGCTGGGTCCCCAGTGTTGGCCCTGGGCAGGCTCCTCTGCCTGGGTCCTGCCACTTGCCTTAAGAGCAGAGATCCAGGTGTTCCCTGTTTAAAAACTGCAAATTCTCTCATTAAAATACCTAAAATCTGCATTTTTCCACGATTAAAATGAAATGCCACTATATAGAGAGATCAGCTGGGCAATGGTTTATTTATATATTTACAATTTTAAAGCAATTTGGAAGCCTACTGGTGCCTCTATCATCATTATACAATGAATCTAAATATACACATTTTGGCATTTGCTTTTGGTTTTTTTGTCATAGAAAAATCAGAGCTGCTCCTGTCCACCTTGCTCACCAGGATGTGGGGACAGCTACAGATGGACCTGCAGCTGCTTTGTGACTCTGAGCAGTGCCAGCCCTTACTGTTGTGCTCCCTGCACCTGTGCCCAGGCCCCAGTGATCCCCATGCAATTCCTGAGGAGCCATCAACTGGGGCTCAATGACTGGGCTGGGCAAGCCCCTTCCCTTCCAGGCTGGAAGCCTTGACCCACTTCTATTTGTTCCAGCATGCTGCTGGAGCAGGAGGGACACACGGCAAGCATAGAACCACTCTGGCTATGTACCAGAGCATCTCCTTGGACGACCCAGCCCCCGGTTGCCTCTGGGCATGCCCCAGGAGCATGCTCTGCACCACATTTTTCCTGCGTGGCTTTTTTTTTTTTTTTTTAATACCAGGATTTCATGGAGAACAATTTTTCGTTGCTAGCATGCCTCCTGTGGCATCTCAAGCTGCTTTGAGATGCTGCAACAAACACATGCTCACTCGTCTGAACACGGCCTGTGAGGTCTTGTGTGAAGCATAGGGCCTGTAAGGTGGATGGAATCCACTGAGTTGCAAGGATGTTCTGTGTCTCTACCAAATATAAAAAGGCCTCTGCCACCTCTTCCTCCTCAAAATTTAGGTTTGCTGCCTCTGCTGATGTATTATATTCCTTAGCTACTTTGAGGCAGAATCATAAGCCCCTAAACTCCTTGACTGCCTTAAAGCCAGAGGCACGGATAATGTTGTCTACCTGGTTCTTGCCCATGCTGGACACTGTTCTGCTTCCCAAAAGTACAGATGCCAGATTAGAAGAAACCATTCTGCTTGATAACAGGTAATACTAGGCAGTGGTACTGGTCTCATTTCTTTAGAAAGCAAACCAATACACACAACATAGCAGAATTACAATAACTCTCCATATCAGAAGAGAATGAGGTCTTTGCCATGGCCATTTAGACAATTACTCCCATTATATACTTACATGATTTTCCTTTTAATTTTTTACAAGCCTAAGCAAGCTCCACAAAGCCTGCATGAAGGACTGA
>NW_017729009.1:993429-998094 GCF_001723915.1 Gavialis gangeticus | reverse complement strand
CTTTTAATTTTTTATAAGCCTAAGCAAGCTCCACAAAGCCTGCATGAAGGACTGAGTAATGTCCATTTGTCATAAAGGGGCTGAGAAAGAGAGAGAGCTTAAGTGACTTGCTGAACATCAAATAGCAAATCAGTGGCAAAGCAAAAAAATAGAACCCAGGAGCCCCGACTCAGGCATCTGCTTGAATCGTTAGAAACATTTTCTTTGTTCCCCCTAGCCAGATAGTTATTGGAGTTTTGCTCTTCAGATGAAACTAGTGAGTTCATTCTAAATCTCCAACAAAGTACTAAGTTAAGGAAAGGTCAAGACATTCTGCAGTTGCTTATTTTAATTTAGCATGAATTAGACCACTCTATTTCTCTTTCCCTAATGTCTCCTAAACTTTGAATGTCTCTAATGGCCTGAGAGTCTTCCCCCTGCCATTTTAAATGTTCTTTGTAGAGCCCTAAGTTATGGATCTATTGCATATTATTTCTTTTAACCAAATTAAAAGTGACAGCTTTAAACAATCATCATGTTATAATCCAATCAACTGGAATGTCATTAGGTTTGTATGCTGCCAGTTTTGTTTTTTGATTAATGCTGTGGTTCCCATTAGAAACACTGATGCCTTTCTTATCAACAGTACTCAAGTTGTATACTAACCCAACTCATATGGACTATTTTTATCCCTGGGCCAGTGATTAATCAGAGCGAAGGTCTTTTAATAATGTTTCCCTTTATTTATTTATTTTATTTTTTCTGCCTCTCTTTTGCTCCTAGTGCCAATACACTGAATTGGAAACATTTGCACACTATTGGTCATTTTGTATTTCAAATAACTAGCCTGCTGGAGAATTTAGCAGGAAATTGATCCATTTGCAATGAGGCCTAAAATTTTTCATTGTAGAGACAGGACAAGGCAATTAAGGCCAGCCACTGAGTCTCTTCTTTGCTTCTTTATGTTCCTCTTGGAAATGCTCTTATCCTGTTAATTTGGTTGAACCACTGATAGATTTGAATGCTCTAACTGGCAGTACTTGTCAAGAAATATGGTAATATTATTAATGTTAGCCTGAATATTAATTTATATTGATCAACATTGACATTATTAGTGTTAATATGAGCTACCTTTAATAAAAACAGGGCCTTAATTATTTGTCATGATTTTCAAAAATGATTCATAGTATGAAGGCCACTTTGTTGTTTTCCTTCAACTCCCTCCTGAAAAGACTCCTTGCCGTGATGCATACAAATACTTGGCAATGCCTATCTTGCTAGCCAATACTCCCTGTTTCCATGTGCTGCCCCCTTACTAACCCCCCACCACACACACACATTTTGTTCTTGTCTCTCTTTTTTTTTTGTAGTGTACACTCTTTTTTGGACAAGGGCTGTGTTTTTGTTTCATGTTTATACAACTCCTAGCACAGTGAAATCCATGACTGGAGTTCATAGATACTAGGATAGTACCAATAACAATCGGTAGATTATTAGTTTTGAAAATATTGGCCTTGGGTAAAATAAAGGGAAAAAAATAAAGCAAAAATATGTTAGTTCTGATTGTATCCCTTTCTGTGGCTGCCTCCTTTATTGTGTTTCAATGAAGTTACAGTATGTTTTCAGCTTGACACCTTCATATAAGTTAGCATAGCTCAGTTGAAATCAGTGAAACTATGCCAATTCTAATATACCTAGGATTTGGCTTTCTGATTCCATTTTATTTTGCTGCGTGAACATTAGAAATAATCCACAGATGATGCATATCAGACTTTTACTTGTTATGGACAAGAGAGATTCTCCGCTGTAGTTTCTCTTACAGTCTTACTTCACTAGAGCAAATGTACACCCCTCAAAAGTTCCTTTTAAATAGTGAATTTTAAACAAAAACAATTCCCTAAACTTACTTTGCACCTGATTATAATTGGCTGAGTAAACCAATTGGTTTTCAAAGCCCAAATGCTATATTATTGCTTAATGGAAATATTCATTCTCTTGTAAATAGAGTTATGGTTACTAACTTTTGCATTTCCAACAACCAAAAGAAGAAATGGAGGCTTTATCATGATAAACAACCTACAATACAGATGGCAATCCTATGCCTTGCTCTGCTTCCCGTTTTGTAATGGGACTCCAGTTCAACAAAAACTTTCTACAGAGAGTACTGTAGGTCAGAAACTGCTGCTGCATTTATCTGCACCAGAAGCAGAGAGAAGCTTGAATCTCCCAATTCTTCCAACGAAGTAAAGAAGAGAAACATCCTGAGGTATTCTGGGTAACCAAGTAAGATGAAAAGGCATGTAAGCCAGCTCAGGGAGCGCATCCACATATGCAGGTACGTGTGCTTGCGGCAGCTCAAATAGGAGCAACACAAATTTGAACCAGGGATTTTTGCCAGGTCCTGCATGCACGAAACTAGCCTGGCCTGATGGCACATGGGGCCCATGCATGCAGGACCTGGTCTGGCACAACACGTGGTCTGGACCCTGTGAGTGGCACGGGGCCCTGGTGAGAGCCCGAGTGGCCTGGAGCTGCCCAAAGGGTCACAGCCCCGCGCCAAGCTAGGCCAGGCCCATGCAATATGGTGGTGGGGGAGGGGGGAGGCTGTGCCAGGAGGCCCTGAGTGCCCTGACGGCCACTGCTGCTGCGGGTGAGCTGTGGGCCATGCGTGAGGTGGGCAGGGGACGCACCCCTCCCTAGCTGCCCCCACAGTCCCCCTCACCCTCACAGCACCCCCACCTCCATCCCCTTCATCCCTTACTTACCTGGACCAGAGCCCGGATCCAGGTCACTGCAGCCTGTGTTGCTGTTTGCCCTGTATGGGCAGGCAGTATGCTGCAACATCGGGGCAAGGGGCAGGCATAGAGACACTCTGGCCAGCTACCAAAGGGTCTCTTTGGAGGACCCGAGCTTCTGGTTGCCGCACTTTTTGTCCAGAGGGTTTTTTTGGGGAGGGGTTGATACCTGGATATCCAGGTATCAAATTTTGAGCCCACACTGCAAGTATGCAGCACAAGGAACGTTTTTTTTGTTCCCAGTGTGCCTCTTGCCACGTCTTGAACTGCTTTGAGACATGGCAAGAGGCATGTGTGGGCTCATCTGGACACACCCAGGGTTAGCATTTGTAGCAGGCTTGCTTCTCAAAGCTTTGGTTGAGTCCCAGGCTTGAGATTTTGCTGTTTTGATTGGAGGAGCTTCCCCCCAGACCTGACTGTAGACTGCAACACGGTCAGATCTGGAAGACTTTGGGGCAGAGTCCTGAAGAATATAAAAGGAACTGCACACCCAGCACGAGGGAGACCATCCAGGACAGAGAAGAGGGGACAGTGGAGCTTAGAAGAGCTGAGGAGAGCTGCTCAGCAGGGTGAAGCAGTAGCCCAGAAGAACACCTGAACACTTCGATTGGCGGGGAATGGCAGACAGCTCCAGCGTTTAGGCTCTCAGTGCAAGGCATGGCACGTGGCATCCAGACCCAGGGAGCTGCATGAGACGGCTCAGGTCTGCAACCTCTGGAGTGCAGCCAGAGACACGGTGCACAGGCCAGTGCACAAAGCAGGATCTTTAGAGTGCTTGGACGGTTCAGGTCCCCAACCCCCAGCACAAGGCTGGGAGTTCGGTGCAGGAGGCGCTGCATGGAGGGTCCAGGAACAGACTGAGCCCAGTGCTGCATGAGGCGACCTGCGCTTCCAACCCATAGCAAAAGGTTGAGTCCAGGGAGCCAGACGGTGCTTAGGCTACCGAGCCATCAGACAGGGCCAAGCTATTGCTATATTTCACTTGTTGTCTATTTGTATTTATTTGTGCCTTATTTATTGTTCACCTATACTTATCTATAGTTTATCTGTTGGCTATCTATATTTATTTTGGGGTTTATTGGTTTCAGATCAGATACTTACCTGTGACTTACCTGTATCTGGTATAAGGTTTTATAGCATGTACCCAGGGGGTTTTGTTTATGTTATTTGTTTAGATATGGAGAGATATATATAGATATAGATATAGATCTATAGATTGTACATATGTTTATATCCATGTTTCTTTTCCTTGTGATAAGTTAATGTAAATAAATTTGTATATCGTGAAGTCCCCTGACTGTCCTGGCCTGGTTCTATAGGGACGGAGGGAAACTGGGTGGTCTGCAGTTCCCCCACAGCACACCTGCCAGCTAACAATTCCCATCAACTGGAGAAGGGGAGTATATACCCGAGTACACCTGGGCTACACATTTTTAGGTTGAGGTGCAGGGGAAGGGAACACTCATATTATTATTAGTGTTATTATAATGCCCAGGAGTCCTTAGCAGAGACCAAGACCCTGTTCACCTGTGCATGGTGGTGACATGAGTAGGAAACAGGATTTTTGCACTAGAGAGCTAGTCTGGTGGGAAGGGCACAAAAGAAAAGTGCCCAGATCTACCTATTACTCTCCTAAACACGGCTGAACCATGAAAAAGCCAGGATTATCAATGTTTCTTCGGATCTAATCAGTCCTTGTAAGTAACAGACAAAGCCATACTTAATCAACCCAAACTACATCTACAGATTGCAAGACAAATACATACAGAAAACACTGCATTTGGTACATGCCACAGAAAATGGGTATTCCATATTTATGCTCTAACTTTTACGGATGATCTGATAATAATATGAAACGCTTGTGATAATATAATCAAAGACTGAAATAAAA
>NW_017729009.1:987818-988429 GCF_001723915.1 Gavialis gangeticus | reverse complement strand
TAGGAGTGAAATTTACACTGGATGCAAGTATGATCCTGTAGTCTTTTTATTTTTTTGGCCTGCTGCCCCAGCATGATTTACACTGAGATAACATGATGGAGCCTCCACCATTGAAAGGAATTAAATAAAAATGCAATAAAGGAGTACAAAATCAATCCGCTTACAGTTTTGTTTAATAAAAATTCATGAAGGATGGGCAGGCAAGCCCATAAGAAATACACCAGTTCAATGAGGGGGTCTATCAAGCCCACAGCCATTAGAGTGTAGCAGCAGGATAGGATTATTGAACATTAGCATGAGTTAGCTGCGTGGCAGTGTGTTGAATATGCCTCAGTTCCCCCATCATTCCAAGCTCTGTCATTGCTGCCAGTCAATAGTGCATCTATCACCTGAAATAATGGCAAACAAAAGCTGAAGAGATGGAGATATGACCTTGTGTGAGAAGCTGATCCGTGAGGTTTTGCCAACAAGAATCTTTTCCTCCCATTAGGAAGCTGTAAAGGTTCAAGAACTAATCTAACCCTTGAAATAAGTAGAATCATACTTGCTTAACCTAGGGCTGTGCTTGCCTTTTGCAAAAGGAACACACAACTGCACTTCAGAAACTTGTT
>NW_017729009.1:981635-982818 GCF_001723915.1 Gavialis gangeticus | reverse complement strand
CACAACTGCGCTTCAGAAACTTGTTTTTTAAATAAATCTGTATTCATTTTCCTAATGACAGGTGAAAACCTGCATTCACACACTAACAAATACCCACTTCCCTTTCCCCCTTCACAAAATAACACATTTCAAAATCCTAATGCCAGTTCTCTGCATGAGGACTATGATCCAATGGCTTTTATATTAACTGGCATTTCTAATTCTACAGGCTGCAACCATCTTGCTGAAAAGAGACATTTATGGATATGGCTATGTTGAAATCTAATGTCAGACCAAATATAAACCCTAGCTGCATATAGGGATTATGGCTTTATCACCAGAGGAGCAGCTTGATTAACAACTGAACAAACCTATTTAGACTTTGCCTACAACAAAGTCACATTCAGCTCATTCCTTTTTTAAGTGAATTCATTTCCTGTTTACTCAGAAATCTATTTGGGGAGTTATTTTTTTATTATTTATTTCTATTCAAATGGTACTTTGCTGAAAGTGAAGTTCAATGTTGCACAAGTAAATATTTGGAATTCTAAGTTTCATCCACAAACATTCACATTGCAAGTGCTCATGTAACACGCTAAGTGTGCTGTGTCCTCCTAATGGTCGGAATACACTGGGGCTAAAATTGCTCTTTCTAGTTAAGCATAACTACCTCCTTTAACTCAAGTGACAGAGTTATGGACTTTGGTTGCTGAAGCTGCCAGGTTCTGTATCAACTGAAGACTATGATAGGTGGCAGTGTCATTGTATTGAATACCTACCCAATCAGAGAAAAGAAACAATAGCATCTGACTTATTTGCCCAATTATAAGAAATCAATATTGTTCAAACAATAAGTATGGAACACACTAATTTGCATTTAATCCGAGGCCAAAAAAGCTAATCAAATCATGACAACAAATTTGAGACAATCAAACTCCGAGGCCACTCCACAAAAAAATAAAGGTGAATCCATTAACCATTACACATCATTTCACTCTCTGAATTTTGAACCACGGGTTTCCCAAATTTTGGAAGATAAAGTAGTAATTTCAGATACTGAGCTCCTTAGCTGGTTTTGACACCCCTGCATTGGGCCTCACTGCCATTCCTCAGTCTGGAGGCAAAAGGGAAGAGACTCACAGAAAAATAAGGGCTGGAAGGGACCTCAGGAGGTCATCTAGTCCAATCCCCTGCTCAAAGCAGG
>NW_017729009.1:975384-976635 GCF_001723915.1 Gavialis gangeticus | reverse complement strand
TATCCTTTCTGTAGTGGGGGGTCCCAAAACTGAACACAGTACTCCACATGTGGCCTCACCAGGGCTAAATAGAGGGGAATAATCACTTCCCTTGCCTTGCTGGCAACACATGTGTCAATGCAGCCCTGTATGCTGTTAGCCTTTTTGGCAACAAGGGCACACTGTTGGCTCATATTCATTTTATTGTCGATGGTAACCCCCAGGTCCTTTTCTGCAGAGCTGCTGCCCAGCCAGTCAGCCTGGTGCATTGTGCATGAGATTCTTCCTTCCTAAGTGCAGGACTTTGAACTTGTCCTTGTTGAACCTCAAGAGATTTATGTTGGCCCAATCCTTCAATTTATCTAGGTCACTCTGAATTCTAGTCCTACCCTCCAGCGTATCTACTACTCCCCCACAGCTTGGTGTCATCTGCAACTTACTGAGGGTGCACTCTGTGCCATCTTCCAGGTCATTAATGAAGACATTGAACAAAACTGGCCCCAGGACTGACCCCTGAGGCATTCCACTTGATACTGGTGACCAACTAGACATCAAGCCATTGATTGCTACCCTTTTATCTTGATGCTCCTGCCAATTTTCTATATACCTTACATTCCGTTCATCCATCCTGTACTTCCTTAGCTTGCCTGTGAGAATGTTGTAGGAGACCATATCAAAAGCCTTGCTAAAATCAAGGTATACCACATCCACTGGCCTCCCTATGTCCACACAGCCATTCATCTCATCATAGAAGACAATGAAGTTGGTCAGGCATGACTTGCCCTTGGTGAATTCATGCTGACTGTTCCTAATCACCTTTCTCTCCTCCAAGTGCTTAGAAATGGATTCCTTGAGGATCTGCTCTATGATTTTTCTAGGGACTGAGGTGAGGCTGACTGGTCTATAGTTCCCTGGATCCTCCTTTTTCCCTTTCTTAAATATGGGCACTATGTTTTCCCTTCTCCAATTATCTAGGACCTCTCCTGATAGCCATGAGTTTTCAAAGATTATGGGCAGTGGCTGCTCACCTCCTCTCCAAACTGTGCTGCCTGGTACAGTAGACTGGGAGCTGACTTTGCCTGTGAAGACTAAAGCAGAAAAGGCATTGAGCACTTCAGCCTTTTCAGCATCCTCTGTTACAAGGTTGCTTCCCCCATTCAGTAACCCACACTTTCCCTGATTCTCACATCTGCTCCCCAGTACAGTATTCTAACCACCTGGTCATATTAGTCATTATTCAGACCCCTTTCCAGCCCACCCCTTGAAGCTGGA
>NW_017729009.1:957311-970384 GCF_001723915.1 Gavialis gangeticus | reverse complement strand
ATTTTGCTACTGACATACTTGTAGAAACCCTTCTTCTTAGTCTTCATGTCCCTTGTTAGCTGCAACTCCAACTGCACGTTAGTCTTCCTGGCTAGGGACAGACATTACACATAAACCAGATTAAGTGATCAGAAACTGGTTTAAACCTGTAACAGAATAGATGTTCAGTGCACATAAACCAGTTTAAGAATGGCTGAAACCAGTTTGAGATAAACCTGGTTGAATGTGGTATCAGACTTAACTGATTTGGCTCAAATCAAGTTTAAGCAATGTCTGTCCCAGACTCCTTGCTGGTTTAAGATAAACCAGACACCCCCAGCATCTTGGCATGCTATCTGAGCTGGGTGGGGCTCTCTGCTCCACAGTAGGGCTGGCCCCTCCCCACTGCTCCCTGGCTGCAGCTCCTTCCCCTTCCCTTCACCACTCCCTGCTAAGCAGGAATTCCCCCCTCCCCTCTGCCTTGATCAGGAAGTATCTGTGTATTAGACCACATGCTGGCTATGCTCTGTGCTGAATCAACAGGTGGAATCAACAGGTAGAATCAACAACCATCATTACCGTCATCAGCTGGTAACGTCCCTCTGTTGCTTTCTTAATTGGGTGATAAATACTTATCTATTCCCTGCTGAGCTAATCAGAGCATCCAGCCAGAGCCTGGCCACACCCCACTCAACCCCATGCTGTGGAAGGAAGGGAGAGCTGCTCTAGCATCCCCCGGCTTCTACCCTGAGCCACTAGGCATGTGCCCACATTTCTGGGATGTCTGTCTGGTTACAAAACTGATTTAGCCTAGCCAGGTTAGACTAACTTGTAAAGATAGAATCAATTTGGGCTCAGGGTTTTTGAATGTCTGTCACTAGCCCCTGACTTCATCCCTGCATGCTCAAGCAATGCTCTTATACTCCTGCTTAGTTATTTGTCAAAATTTCCACTTCTTGTAAGCTTCCTTTTTATGATTTAATTTACTAAAGAATTCCCTACTAAGCCAAGGTGGTCTTCTGCCATACTTGCTAGTCTTCCTGTGCATTGGGATAGTTTGCTCCTGCACTCTCAGTAAGGCTTCTTTGAAGTACAGCCAGCTCTCCTGAACTCCTCTCCCCCTCAGACTGGCTTCCCAGGGGATCATCCCCATGAGTTCCCTAAGTGAGCCAGTCTGATTTTCTGAAATCCAGGGTCCTTACTCTGCTGCTCTCCATCCTTCCTTCCTTCAGGATCCTGAACTCAATCATTTTGTGGTCACCGCTGCCAAAGTTGCCATCCACTACTACATTCCCCACCAGTTCTTCCCTATTTGTGAGCAGTAGGTCAAGAAGAACATGACCTCTAGTTGGCTGCTGCAGCACGTGCACCAGGAAGTTGTCCTCAACATTCTCCAAAAACTTCCTGGATTGCCTGCACACTGCTGTATTGCCCTCCCAGCAGATGTCAGAGTAATTGAAGTCCCCCATGCAAACAAGTGCTTGTAACTGGGAAACTTCTACTAGCTGTTTGAAAAAAGCCTCATGTACCACTTCCTCCTGGTCTGGTGGTCTGTAGCAGACATCCACCACAACATCACCATTGTTGCTTTCCCCTCTAACCTTAACCCAGAGACTTTCAACAGGCCTATCTCCAGTTTCATAGTGGAGCTCTGAGCAATCATATGGCTCTGTTACATAAAGTGCAAGTCCTCCTCTTCTCCCCTGGCTGTCCTTCCTGAACAGTTTATATCCATCCATGACAGTGCTCCAGTCATGCGAGCTCCCACCAACTCTCTGTTATTCTAATCACGTCATAGTTCTGTGACTGTACAAGGACTTCCAGTTCTTCCTGCTTGTTTCCCAGGCTATGTGCATTTGTGTACAGGCACCTGAGGTAACTATTTGATTGCCCGGATTTCTCAGGAAGTATGTGAACACCTCCTCTGTTGCCCCCTCCTGCTTGCTTTTCCTCTACATCTCCCACATCCCCACGTACTTGAGGGCTTTGGTCTCCACCCCCCGATGCACCTAGTTTAAAGCCCTCCTAACTAGGTTAGTGAGTCTATCTGTGAAGCTCTTCCCTCTCCTGATCAGGTAGATCCTATCTCTTCCCAACTATCCTTCACCTTGAAACAACATCCTATGGTTGGAGAAGCTGTGCCCTGCTGGCAACACCAGCTGCACAGCCAAGTATTGTTCTGCAGGATGCATCCATTCCTGCCTGGGCCCTTTCCCTTGATTAGATGGAAGAGAACACACCCTGAGCCCCAGACCCCTTCACCCTGGCACCCAGAGTCCTGTAGTCACTTTTGATCCACTCAGGGTCTCCCTTAGCAGTATCATTGGTTCCCACATGGATGAGCAGCATGGGGTAGTAGTCAAAAGGCCAGACAAGTCTTGACAATCCCTCTGTGACAGCTTGGATCCAGGCTCCAGGCAAGCAGCAGAGTTCCCGAGACAACAGGTTAGGTCGGCAGGTGTCCCCCTCCATCCCCCGCCGAAGTGAGTCTCCAACCACCACCACCCATCACTGTGACTGTCCCCCAGCATGGTGAATCACAATGCTGCTAGTAAGACAGTTTATACTTCCAGTACACTGGCATCTAGAGAGCTCAACTGACAAATGCGGCAGAGACTTTCCAAATCTCTCTTTCTCCTCTCCTCATTAAATACTTAATATCACTCAGAAATCAGACACAAGTCAGAATGCCACGTTAGCCCACTACTCCCTAAATCCTGAGTTTCTTTAAGAGAAGCCTCAGGCCAAGCAAAACTGCCCTACCAGTGATTTCCTGGTAGGTTTTTCTTGGCTGTTCCAGTACGTTGACTTGCAGGACAATAACCTCTAGCTTGTTTAACAACTTGTCCCTGCTGTGCAATTACACTTCTTTTAATTGGCTCATGGGGTTTAATCATCTCCTGGGACACAGCTTCCAGCATTTCTCATTAACTGCCAGCTCACACTCTTTTTCTGAGGAAGCTAGGGTATGCTGCAGAATGACACACTGAAGGAGGGTCTGTCTGGTTCAGAAATCAAAGACTAACAGCGCTGCTTAGAACCATGTTACGCACACCTCTCTGCCAGCACAGCTGAGCACTACCAAACATGCCATGACCCTATTATTTCTTTCATTTGAGATAGACTACCAGCTCCACTGAGCCTCAATATAGACATGCAATCAAAACTAATTTCAACAGAACTACTGAAGCCAGAAAAGAGATTGCATTGGGAAACGGATCTTCGAAAGCCTACAAAAGCATGTTTAAAAACTCTCAGACCCATTATGAATCTAGTGTCATATCTCACTGTATCATAACCTCAGTGGGTCAGATCTTTGTTGTTACATGGCTGCAGACTTAAACACCTCCCAAAGAACACGTGAAATTATTATAGCAAATGTACTGAATTGTTACTAACTATGCTTTTTCTCCATCCTGGCTGAGGTGGAGGAAAAGAATCCCAGCCAGCAGAAAGCTCCAAAATGCTGGGGGAACAGGAAATGGAAGTAACATCCTGAGGTCAGAGAGACTCAAACTTAAGTGAGAGCCAGAGGTTACAGGAGCACAAGAGTAACAGGCTGGGGATGGCCATTTTGTGAATCTAGCAATGACGGGAAGGCCAGAGCCCAAGACCTGGGACAAAGTGGACAGGAAAGCAGCCCATTACTGGGAAGGACCAGCAACAGCTGCAGTAGGAAGATTAGAACATAGCAACCTGCTACGCAAAAGCCCTAGGAGACAGCTGCACGTGCAAAGCAAGACAATGATACAAAGACGCCTCGTAATAGGACACTTGCGTCTACATCCCATCTGCAGCTGTGATTTTTTTTGTTTTGGGGATATATCTGTAACATAGTAAGTGTCCTTCTGGGTTACAAGCCAGCTAGAGTGGCTTTTCACATTTGGAAATCCCCATCTCAATTGTGCTTCCCCACACCCCATCTGCTCATGGACCCTGGATATTGGAAATAACCTGGGTGAGTTAAGTTAAACTAACAATGCTATACCAGTCTATCCCTACACGCTCTGCTTCTCCTTAGCTTCCTGTAGTTTAGATGAGTTTTGACGACACTGCTAGAATAGACTAAGGCCTCCAGCAGAGCCCTCACACCCACACGGGTGACACGGGGACTTTTGAGGAGTGCAGCATACACAACAGTTGCCCTTCCTTTGGGACTACCTTTAAAAAACAAACATGGGCAGACTGCATTTCCCACCCCCCAAGCAGGTTTTATACCACTTTAAAACCTGTAAGTGCACTGAATTTGCTATTGCAATGGTGCAATATAAAACAACCTAACACATGTGACCATGTTCACAGTTGTTTGAAAAAAGCCATGAAAAATGTTATAAAAATAATTTATCTAATTTTAATTATTTTTTCCCTGAGGTAAAATTATGTGTTAATGAAGGGAAAAAAAAAACCCTGACTCCCCATCTTTTTTCACTATAAAAAAATGGTAGGGGAATAAAAAAATTGAAAGAAAATGAAAATATTCCCACCAGGTAAACAAGTTTATTTAGAGATTGTCAATAAAATATAGTCACCAGGAATGAAGATACAATGGAAGCTTTCATTTTGTTCAGAAAGCTACTTATTTATGATGAAAAACTTAAATAAAAAATACAGCTAGGTCTAAGATGATGTCGTTCCCCGCCCCCAAACACAGAGTATTACGAGATACATGTGAATAACTGAGTGTTGGGATCCAAATCATCAGCCAGGCATTGGACAGAAACAGCACTGAGTTTGTGGCAGATGTAGTTATGCAATTTTTATTTTATTTTCTCTCTGTTATACTTTTACGTTTGGAAAACACCTTTCCTAGCAAACAGCTGGCACTTGGTGATACATGAGTGAAGCAGCCGGTCACAAAAGAGATGCACACTGCATGGTCAGAGTGAAATCTTGGCCCTATTGAAACCATGGGTATCTTGCCATGGACTTCAATGGACAAGACCAACTTTACTGTTGATTTTCTCTGCTCTGCCATTACCTTTAAACTAAACTAAGAAATCACAGACAGTGTAAATATTGTCTGTTCTTGTGTATGAAAAGCATTGTGTTGTTTGTATTGTAAAGCATATTTCAGATGGCAGGGGGCCTCCTGAGGATCAGAAAAGCAATGAAAAGAAAGGTACCTGCTCCTTTCTAGCTAGTCATGGAGCCTTGGTCACACAAACACGAATCAAAGACAATACAGTAGACACAGAAAATGGAAAAGGAAATTTGACATGTGGTGAAGGAACAACATTGTGTGTTAAACTTACGCTGGCAAGGCCTTGAGATCCAAGTAGTTTTCTATTACTCCTCAGCTACGCTCTGTGGGTTTGTTTGATTTTTCCATCAGGATCCTGCAGCTCAGTTCTCTTTACCGGCGGGGGGAAGTTGCTGGGAAAGGGCCTGAGAAACAAGAATCTGTCAAAGAGTTGTTTTATTTCCTATAGCACTGGCTGACTGACCAGAATCCTATAAAAAAAAAAATCAAATTCAGGAAAAAAAAACCCTGAACGTGTCAAGGCTTTTGGAACAAATGGCACAATAGGTTCTTCCTGTAGCTATAGGCATGTATTTCTTTTTATTTTTTATTTATTTATTTAAGCCCCTGTAACACACCATTTCCCCCAAAGGGCCGCAAAGGTTCAAAGGGTTTGAGAGCACCAATAAATCACGACCATATAAACGTCCTGTAGTGAAGTTTGATTCTTATTTACCCGGGGTCTTTGGGCCAGTGCTCAGTCTGTGTTGAAGGAGGCAGATTTACTTCTCCTGAGATGCCCTCAATTCACACCATGCTCATCTTTCAAGCCGCACCATTCCAGCCTTCTGCTGCACAACAGAGCCTCCATTTCTAAGTGCAAATTTTTATCCTTCATTTTACCATACTTCCCTGTCCCCTCTCATACACTGACCTGAACTAACTTGTGTCTAGAATATCCTGCGAGGACAGTGGATACAATTCAAAGATTTAAATGATTCACTGCGTAAATCATTTCTGTATTCACAGAGAAGTTCCCCTTATGCCAATTTGACTCCCTCCCAAAAGCATCTCTTGGGACCGTGGCATATTATACAGTACAGTAAAATAGGTAAGTGCATTTGTACATGCGCACGCACACATACACACAAATACACGCGCGCGCACGCACGCACAGTACAGGTACGTGCAAGAGAGAAGAAAAGGGAGGGGATGAGGATGTATATTGAGGGAATTTAAAGACCTATTTTTAGTCAAATTGGGTGTGCAATTGTGCACCTAATTCACATGCAGAGTTCAGTTCAGCAGGAACAAAAGTAACATAAATGTATTTAATCTAAGTTCATAACTAGTGAAAGTCCAATTTATTCATCCAGTTCAAACAAAAAAGCAAGTACAAGACAGAATACTGACTGTGATAAGTGACTCTCAGAACCATCTGTCATTTGGTACAGATAAAAAAGTAGAAAGCAAGATGTTTCTCCAAATTTTTACCCACCACTTTGCCTCACTGATATCCACACACTCATCTGTTACCTCCTGACCAAAATTTGATTGAACAAGTTTCTTTTATAGAAATATTCAAGGAAAGCAAAAGGATCACGTTTTCTGGGCTTACTAAATTAAACTGTATCAACGCTTGAAGAGCCCTTGACCATTTTGAAGGGCTCGTAATTATTCCTAGTAGAGTCATCATACAATTACACAACTTCACAGGTAACTTGTGCTCCATAACAACTTACATGGTCAAGGGACAGAAACATACTGGGCTGGATCATTTATTTGGGCCAAAAATGACACCTCCACATTCAATGAGGATGCCCTTTGTAAGCAACTAAGGGGAAAGCAAAAAAGTGTGATAGCAAATAATCAAAGCAATCAATTGGGAGACAAGTCCTAAACTAAAATTTATTCAAGGAAAGGGTTCTAATGCTTACAAACTATATACATATTCGGCAGGTCACTTTTTAATGGGCAAGTCATTAAAAAATAATCTAAGGATCAGCTGCAATGAACATGTCTACTGCTGCAACCTTGGCTTGCTCCTACCTACATACAGTTTCAAATGAATTGCTAAGGTGCACGGAGGAATCACCTTCTGACAAAGGTTCTGAACTCCCTCCGAGTCCCCAGATCTGCTCATTTTAGGAAAATACTATTGTCAATAATGGAACAAGGGTGTAGAATAGAAATGGTGCCAAACAGTATATTTGTATCAAGTAACTGCATGAAACTGATTTAGAGGGGCATGAACTTCGATAGATGACACACTTAAGATTATGTGCATTGATTTATCAACTTTAGCTTGCCCAGAATGGCCATTCATCCAGGTCTGCCATCTCTCCAACTGACCACTCAGGCCAGACACAGGTGGTCAGAAACCTTCATCTGGACCTAACCAACAGCTTATTCACTGCCACCAGAGTGGCGGGCCAGGGTCGCTGACACCTTGCCTCCTACCCTATATACCCCTAACCCAGAACAGGAAGTGTCCAGGCAACTGGGATCAACACTTATCCAAGCTGCATTGCCATACTGTGTGGCTTGTGCCTCCGCTTGCCCTCTGTTGGACCTTCCAGTTATTTGACCCAACTCGCCCTCTGACCCCACACTCTGCTAGGACCTTTGGCTCCCTGACTCAGTTTACCCCAAGACCCCATTATTTGTTGGACCTTCTGGATAACAGACCCAGCTTGCCCTCTGGCTTTGAGCCCTGCCTAGCCCCTCAGCTCCCTGACTCAGCTTGTTCCTTGACCCAGTTCTCCAGCTGATCCCTTACCTCCCTGACCTGGCTTGCACCTGGACCTGGCCACCCATGACCCAGCATGACTGATCCTCCTTAGTTTCCCAGCTGTCCCCATGTAGAAAAGCCTTACAGAATGCACAGACTCATAACAAAGGCCTTTGAAAGAGATACCAGTAAGTCCTGTTTACAGAATAGGCTCATTGGTAAGCTCATTGAACGATGGATCTGTGCAGCATGCAGTGTCAGAGGCCAGCACCAATACATCCTTCCAGGAAGGTGACTAGCATGTCAGAGAACTGCAGTAGGGGGTCCATATGTGCTATGGTTACAATGTAGCCACCGTAATGCAGCACAAGACATGCTCTAATAAATTCACAGAATCTTTTATACAGACAGGATGGTAGCTCAAAACTAGTCCAAGCTGACAGTAACTAAAAATCATCATCTAGTGGACAGATCTCTGCTATAAGGTCTCACTGACAGTATTGAGAGAGGGCAAAAATGAAATGGGATTGGATGATGAATTATTGTGCAACCTGGAAATCAGTAGTAGGTAGGATGGGGAAACGTATGTTTCTGCTGTACTTTACTCATGGATAAAGAGGTCTCCAGGGCAGTCTGGCTCCTTCCATTAGCATTAACTGTACTATTAAAAATCATTCTACCAAAACAGCTTTATTGTTAACTGGAACTCAAAGATACTTAACTTCAACAATAATAAAATCCAGCCTTGTGCCTTTCCCTAAGTCCCTGGTTGGGATCCCAACCACAAAAAATCCCTCTGCCAGTGGAAAGAGACTGGCAGGAAAACAGTAAGAGGAAAGAGCGAAGATCCAATAGACAGGAACATCTGAGTTTTAATCCTAATTTTGACATTGGGTTAATGTGTGACCTCTGACAAGGAACTTTTCCCTATGCATCTGAATTTCCCCTGTATGTAAAATGGGAATAAACAACCAGCTCCTAGGAATGTTGGGTCAGGAGGCTAAACCCATTCATACTACACGACACTGTACAAGTGTCATATGCTAAAATGTGTTCTCATTCTCTATACTCTACAGTCTCCTCTCTCCCTTCCCCTCTCCTCCCCCCCCCCCAAGTCTTACCCTTAGATTAGAAAAATTTCTGGGCAAGAAGCATGTCTTCTGTAGGTTTGCAAAGCAGTTGCAAACCTATGGCATTATAGAAACACTTCATAATCGCTCAGCCTTGCAAAATGCTATTCATACAGGATAAATGCATTTTCTAATGTCAAGCAAGTAAAACATTATTAATATTTTTATTAGCACCATTAAAGCAGAAGTTGGACAAGTAAGCTGCGGCTGGACTAGCAATGTGCTTAAAAACTTGTCACTCTAGACTCTCTCTGAACTTAAGAAAAACAGCCAAAGCGTTAATCTTTTAAAAGAGTCTTTTTTTTCTCTCAGGAATAACAACAGACAATTTCATTATGTGGAACAATCATTAACAGACAAAGCAGCAGTGAAATCCTTGTGTTATTGTAACATCTTTTAGGCTTAATGTCAGCTTGGACTTTCTATTATTATTACAATTGTATTTGTGTTGTGTCCATTGTATGAAGAACTTGTACATAACTGAACAAGAGCCCATTTCCTAATCAATGGCAACAAAAATCCATCTTTAACATAATGGACAGATATAATCATTGTGCACCCTGTTAGACATACCAAGTGATTGATACAGAGAGGGGGGCTTGAAATTATGATGATATATAAGTATCTGGCTGGAACAGAAAAAGGGGAAGGGAATCGTTTTTAATATGATTGATATTGCAGCAAAAAGGGTGGAAAGGAAGGAGATGGAATTTTGTCCCTGTTATAACACTCTACTCCCATGCAATACTGCTTAGCAGGGAAGCCTTCCAGCTGAGGGCTATGAAACAGTTATCACTGTTAGGTGATTAAGTTACTAATTCTTCAGGGAGAAGACATTTAGAGGCCCATATTAAAGAAGAGCGAGGCAAAATTACATTCCGTTTCAATTTAGTTTAGCAATTCTAGTGATTTAGTTAAATGAAAAGCAATTGTTCCAATTAATAGTATTGAATGTTATTCATCAAAAGTGTCAAAACAGCTGTGTTGGTGCATTAGTAACCTATTCTCTTGTCAGAGATATGGATAATTCCCCAGGATTGCACCAGGGAAATGGCAAAGGCACAAGCCTTCAGAGAGAACTGCAAGACACAAGGGTTTAAAGACTGCAGATTTGTGGTGCTTTTCTTGGGCACTGTACGGAAGCCCACATATTATCTTTGTTGTTCAACATATGGCTGTTTGAGTTGGGGTACAAGAAGGAGGTGGTTATTCTTGAATACATGAACCTACTTGGCATTGTTTCTAGAGCTCGCATGTTACTGCATCCCAGAGACCTTCTCTGAAAGAAAAAGGGCATAGCAGAGCATGATCCCCCACCACCTACTAGCCTAGTTCTGCCAGCTAAAATGGAGGAGACTTGGCCACATCCCATCCTTCACCTGATCTGATCAGGGAAGACAGAACCACCAGCATTTTGACCTAAAGAGAGCACAAGGATAATAAGTGGGACTAACCCAACTAGCATTTAGCGAGTATTTGGATGCGTACAGAGGATCTATGAGACCACTGAAACAGTTTTCTCATGGAACTCATCCATCAAAACAGTGATTAAGGAGCTGAGAGGAAAAGTTCGGATGTAACCCCTGAATACAATGGGGTAATAAAACACAATGGTGCTGCTAGCCTGGGAATATGACACTCTGGCACGAGACGGCACCTTCTATTTCGGGATAAACAGATCCCGGTCTGAACATGGCCGAGGGCATCCTGGAGCTCATTAATCTGTGTGGGAATGACAGAGACAGGATAACAGGTCTGATAAGGGTTTCCTCCAGCCTTTTCCTTGCACAGTGCAGGCTCCTGCAGCCATTTCAGCTATCTCCACTCAATAAGGCTTTATACACTTCCTCCTGGGACCCATAATTGCCGTCTCAGTGCGGGTGATACTATCATCTTCCTTTCCTTGCAAATTTCCACAGCCTTTTTATGAGAGATTAGAAAGCCTGTCCTTTTTGGACTCTGCTTTTTGTTTTCTTCCTGAGCCAGTGAAAGAAAAATACATATAATATACCTGAGTTGAAGGACGGGGGATAACAATCCTCAGGGCCCAGGAGGCTTAGTTACTACTGGGGGTGGGGGTGCTTCTCAGGAATAAATGAGCCTTACAGAGGCAGCTGTTTTGTGCTCCTTTGGTACTAGGCAAACTGCAGAGCCAGTCTTTTCCCACAGAGGAACACAGAGCCGGTTCCAGGTTTCTCCACATTGCACCAATGACCAGAGGCCTTAAGAGGCTGATATGGCAGCCAATGACTTATTCTGCTCATGACCTGCATGTTGACATAATGGAATAATGCTGACAGAACAATGTCTAAGCTACTGCACATTAAAACTTCTTCATAGTGATCTGACCTTCCCACTCTAGGGGAAGAATATAGCACCAGTTTGGTGTGAAGTGCTCATATCACATGCAAAATCTGGGGCAAAAATGACCAGCAACTCTAAGCTCACTGCATTAGAGGTAATCAAAACTTTTTCACTACATATAGTTTCATTAAAAAGTCTGGTTCACTGAGCTCAGATGGTTTCATTCCAAACATCTCAGGTTTGATGAATTTTTGCTGATTCGAAAGCAAGGCTCTGAAGTAACCCTTTCTGGATTCTTGGCAGGCCCACCCCATAGCCAGAAGCCCTCACAGCTGCTCAGGGAAACTGATGTTCTTGGATTAGCGATGAAACTGGTATTGGCAACAGAAATGACACAAACATCAATTTTCCTGAGCAGCTGCAGAGTCTAGGGAGGTTCTGGGTTCACCTGAAACATTGGGGCAAAAAATGTTTCAGAGTCAGTTTGAACCCAAACCAACTAAAACAGCAAATGTATGCAAGTCAGTAACCTTCCCTTTTGGCCAGCGCTACAGTACACATTACTAAGGAATTTACATGCGCAGGTATGACCGCAGTATGCATGCAGAAGGATTTCCCATGAAGCACCAGTTGCAACCTCATTTCAAAACCTGCAGGACAACTTGAGTCTTTACAGCCCTCCCCACTTTCCTGCACACCCAGCTTGTAAACCAGTTGGGGATTGCCAGTTTTATTAAGTAGCACCAAAGTGCAATTACACTACAACAATATGTGTTTGTTCTGAGTCATCATATATTAAGACTAATGTAATTTCCGGGACCCTCGATACCCTTACCTTTTGCCTCTTCCTTTTCAGTCCTATTCCCTTCCTTCCCCTGATGTCCCTGGTCCTCCTACCCCCCAATAAAATAAAATAAAAAATGTTTTTAAAAAGGAAATGGAATTAACAAGTTGCTAACAATAGGCATGTTTTGCCTCAAAGAAGCAGTTTCCCAGAGATTCTCAAGAGCAAAAAGAGAACATGCCCATTGCTATATTTTTCTGGAGGCACACTATCAGCAATGTCCAAAACCAGCTTCATCAAGCAATTGAGAAGCATTTTGCATTGACCTCAGACTGCCCATAGTCACTAGGTAAGAGCAGTCCCCATGCTCCGATTAGTGGTGGTAGATGCTCAGAAAGAATCCAGCAGAAAACAGAGATGATTAGAGGCCTGGGAAGACTTAGGAAGAAGGGCTGAAAAAACAACGGTTATTTAGTCTGGAGAAAAGAGGACTAAAGCGGGATTTCATAACAGTTGTCAAATACCTGCAGGGTGATTACAGAGAGGATGGAGATGAGCTTTTCTCCGTGGCCTTAGTGTTGAAACCATGTTTCAGGTGAGGTTGGAGCCCTGATATCAGGATCGGAAAAGAGTGGCCAAAGGGTTATTAGTAGGGGTGCGCTGATAGAAATGTTTTGGGCCACTACCGATGGCCGATTTTAACGAGCCATATTGGACAATACCGATCCAATTGCCAATATGCAGCTGGACAGCTTGGAAAGGAACATCTGGCTAGTAAGTATGTTGTGGGAGAAGTGGGGAGAGGGGAGAGAATGAGAGGGGGGCAGATTGAGGACACAGCAGTGAGGGAGGGAGTAGGGCTGGAGCTGGGGCAGGGGCAGGGGCAGTTGCTGCACAGCTGGGGTGGGGTGCAGGACTGAGCCACAAGCAGCTTATCCAGGGGTTTTGGGGTGGGGGGTGGCAGCTCCCACTGCTACATGCACCCCAGGAGGGCATGGGGGGCATATGCCCCCAGATCTGCATGTGGGGCGAGAGTGCATGGATGTTAAACACCCAGTGCCAGTCACCTCAGCTAAAACTAATAACTAGAGGTGCACCAATACATCATAGATTCATAGATTCATAGATTCATAGATTCATAGATTAAGGGTCGGAAGGGACCTAGTAGATCTTCTAGCCCGACCC
>NW_017729009.1:938552-952311 GCF_001723915.1 Gavialis gangeticus | reverse complement strand
ATATCATACTGGCACTGTTATAAGGAAAATTGATAGTATCAGCAATCAGCTTTTTTTGGCTGATATGGCCAATAACTTGGCTGATAAATGCCCTGAGCTTGCATGCAGCTGCAACACGGCACACAGACAGCCATGAGCACAGGCATGGAGAGCAGCCTGGTTCGGCTGGTAAGTCTAGGGGGGGGGAGGGACGATGGAGGGGGCAGGGGCAGGCGCTACAAGCCAGGGCGGGGTGCTGGACAGAGCTTCAAGCAGCTCATTCAGGGGGACATGGGGTGGGGTGCGCTGCCACTGAGGCTGGGGCTGTGCTGGGCTCTTCCTGGTGAGGGGCTGGGCCAAGTTGCACTCAGGGCAGGTAGCGGCAGCACTGGGAAGGAGGCTATCAGGGAGGCTGCAGCCACTCCAAAATGTGACAGCCCACCCAACGCCCCCTCCCAGGACTGCTGCCACCCACCCCAAGTGCAACCTGGCCCAACCCCCCACTAGGAAGAGCCCGGTGCTGCCCCAGCCCCAGCCTACAGCATCAGCCAGCTGTCACCCCATGCGCAGATCCAAGGGCACGTGCCTGCCCCCTCCCCATGCTTTCCTGGGTTGTGTGCATCAGCAGGAGCTGCAACCCCACCCCACACCCACTGAGTGAGCCGCTTGCGGCTCTGCCCTGCACCCCTCCATGGCATCTACCCCTGCCCCAGACCTAGTCCCACTCCCTCCCTCACCACTGGGGCCTCAATCTGCCCCACTCCCTCCAACACCCCTTCCCCCTCCCAACAGAATTACCAGCCAGACCTGGCTGTTCTCCATGCTGCCGGTCTGTGTTGCTGGCTGCCTGTGTGCTGCGCTGAAGCTGTGCTCATGCACAGGGCATTTATCAGCCATGGTATCGGCCAAATCAGCCAAAAAGAGCCAACTGCTGATACTATCAATTTTCCTTATATTGGTACCAATCCAATACGGGACTGATGTATCGGTGCACCTCTAGTTATTAGTGTTAGCCAAGGTGACTGGCACTGGGTGGCCAGAGTGCATGTCACCTCAGTTTCACCTGTGGAAGAGCATTAGTCAGGACAAAAGATAAAAGATAAAACAGAACAAAATTTATTGAACAACAAACAAAGGGAAAGGGAAAGTGGAAAACTATGATAATACAAAACTACACAATACCACAATGGAACAGAACTGGGGGTCACAGAACTGGGAATAAGCAACAGGTTTTGCCAAAAAAAGAATCCAGTGAAGACAACGCCAAACCAAATCAGTAACAGGTCTGATCAAGATGGAGAGAGTGCAATCCAATTTTGATGGTGATCTGAAGGAGACACAAGCATGCCGCGAGGTCTACTTTTGGGCCAGCATCTCAGCAAGAAGGCAGCTGCAATGCTTGTGTTTCAGTGCAGGCAGGATCCCTCAGGCCTGAGCACACTGCACTTTGGAGCCCCCTTGGACTCAGAGGGGTGGATAAAATGCAGCAGCAACTTCACTCTTCCACAGAGTAGCCTCTCTGCTTCACACTCCTCTCACGCCTACCAAACCGGTCAACCACATTAGCTAGAACACACTTCCAAACTTAAACCATGCGCACACTTGTGCACAGAGTGCACACACTTACTCCATTCATGCCCACTCACTCATTTCAAGGAGCTCAAAGACACCTTAAATACCATCATTCATGCAGTGCCACTCTACATTCATCCTTCCAGTCAGGCAAGGTTGCCATCTGCCAATTACTCCTTCCACTAGCTAGCTTTTCCAAACTTATTGCCACTCATCTGCCAGTCAAAGCAGTTAGCTCACTTTATCTCTGAAAAAGTACCTGCTTTTCCCGCCACTCTTTCATTCACTACCAGACATGCTCAACCATTCAAATCAGGTCAGGAGTTCAAAAGTTCAGCAATCCTGCTATGTTCCAGCAAGCTCTCTGAGGAATACATTACTGCACATGCTCAGACTGCATCAAGAGAGGGTACCAATCTACACTCAGTCTACATTAGGAAACGGGACTAGGAGCAATGGCATCAAGAAGAGGAAATTTGGGTTGGAGACTAGGAAGAACCATCTCACTGGAACAGGCTACCTTTTAGAAAAGTTGTGAATCTCCATCCATAAAAATGTTCAAGAGCAGGTTGGACAGACACTTGGCTGGGATGGTTTAGTCAGGGATGACTGTGCCTTGAGCACAGGATGATGACCTTGTATGGTTCTTTCCAGCCCTCCTTTCTTATGATCTTATTCCTACAAGAAGGATGCACTGGTTTAACTTAAGGTACAATTTAAAGTGGTACCAGCCCTTGTGAGGGCAGTCTCATTTTGGTTCAAGTAGCTTATTGTTGCGTACCTTAGATCAACTCCTAATAAACATATGCTAAGCATAAACTAAGCCCTGTTTAAATTAAGTATCTACACAGAATTTGGCACAAATATCAATATAGTATTTTTTAAAAAGCACACATTGGAGTTAGACTGGTGCAGTTTTCATACCTTGACAAACTGTAATAAGAACGTCTGGACCATAGACTCAAGAAAGCCATAGTATAAATGTGCAGCAGCATGCACTGTCCCCACTAGGAATGACCAGGTGTCTCAGCATCCCACTGTGGTCCCTCTGAGCCTCAGCTCAAAATTGTACCTATACTATCTCTGAACATGCTTGAAAGATGTTAAGCACAGAACATTACCTCACTGTCTTTTCTTAAGACTTTTCAGGTTTCCTAACAAAGACCCTGAAACTCTATTTGGCCAGCTCCCAGTCATAACAGTTAACAAAATCACTACCTATCCATAGCTTCAATCTAGTTGAACTGGATTTGTAGAAAGTAGACTTTTTTTAAAAAGGGAGAAGAAAAAGAAGAGTTTTAGAAAACAGAAGTGTTTTCAGTAGAAAATCTAGTCTGAAAGCAGATCAAGAATAATGACAAAACAACTTAAAATTACAGCCCACTGACAACATGGCTTAGGGAGGGATTTAGAGAAGAATGATGAGTAGCTCTGGAGATTTGTCTGGGAGATCCTCCAAAATGTGAAAGACAGTATGGCAGAATGCATGAAGGTGCCCATTTGAAAATTTAGCAAGTGACTAACGGACGCTGATGTCATCCTCCCAATACTGAATGAGAAATGGTGGACAGGAAGAAGCTAGTCTGGGTTCTCAGAAATGAAGACAAGTAGCTTTTGTTTGATAGGACACAGAGAAAGCTAGTGAATGGATACAAAAAGAGGGTTGACATAATGGAAACAAGAGGCTGGGAAAGTAACCTTTTCAACAGCAAAGTCCAGTTAACTGTTAAATTCTGTTTCATAAAAGTAATATCAATATTTATCACTCAGTTATGCACACAGGAAAGACTAGAGAGCAAAGAAACGGAGGTGGATTACAACTCAAATCACTGCCTCTAACTCTAGAACAGGGGTAGGCAACATCTTTTGGCCGGAGTGCTGAAAAGACCACAATGTCTACCTTGGAAGGTGCCGGAGTGCCAACATGTCAAAGCCCGGAGCAACTGTCTGCAGTCTCCCGGCTGCAGCCGGCCCACAGAGCCCAGTCTGCTTGCAACAAGGCTTGCAGCCTCCCAGCCACCTGCTGGAAGCAGCCTGGGCTCTGTGGCTGGCAGCAGCTGCTTAGAGCCCAGGCTGGCAGTGATGTGCCGAGCAAAATGGCCTTGCGTGCCATGCTCAGCACGTGTGCTGGGGGTTGCTGACCCCTGCTCTAGAACCTTACTGTCTATGCCAGAGTCCCTACCAAAGATGAAGTGCTGCACCAGTAATACCAATAGTAAAACATTATAATGTTATCTTCTCATATTGATAGGAAACAGAGGCACAAGACCTAGGCTCAGCCACTGTCTACATGTACCAATATAAGTAATAGTTTTTAACATGTAAATATCTGTTCTTTATATCTGTAAATGTCCTGATTCCCCAAAACATTAACCTATTGGCTATACTAGAACATGATCTTCAGCAAAAGCTACTAGCAGTACAGAATGAGTCTAACCATTTACTCTTTTAAAGCCAGAAGTCCTATCCTTACTACATAATTTGGACATATATAATCAGCTGCATTTCTATCAAATAGAAGTGAAACTGAATTAATGTAAAAATGGGGCTCCCTGCTCTGCCCTGAAAACAAATTTAGACTTTGGGGTTAAAAAAAAAAAGAGAGAGAAAAAGAACCTAAAGAAATTTTAATTGAACAATGCAGCTGTTGAACCACATACTCCCATTCTTCCTAACAGGTTGGACTCCCCCAGTCAAACTTTCTCTCCCTCCCATGATGCACTATGGGAGGGTCAACAATAAAAGCTGAATTGCAACCTGTGCATAGAGGAAAATACAGACATGAGTTAACTGAGCTGCAGATCCCATGAGGCATATAATGCTAACAAATCTGAATCAAGCTATTTGGAGTTTTGGTTTGGGGGGGTGTTTGATTATTTTGATGTTGTTTGGTTTGGGGGGTTTCTTGGGGGGGATTGGACAAAGGTCACAATTCTGTGGAAAGCAGTCAGTTCTCATGAAAAAGGTTGCTTTGTTAAAAAAAATTAATGCATTCCCAAACCTGTTTAAGTGATATAATTAGATTCAATCTCACATCTCAATCTCTTATATAATTTACAAGAAATCAAGCAAAAAAATTAAATAGTAATCTATTAAGGCCATAATAATTCCATTGTTATAGCCAAATAACTGCTGTTCTTAGTTTGCATTTGCTCAACGTAAGGCATATTCTGATGATAACCATTAGAAAATAAATGGAATATTTGATCACAGGTTTTACTGGATTCTAGAAATATACAATTTAATATAATAATCACAGATCTTTCAGTTTACAGCACAAAACAATTATTATCTTAAAATATAGACATGTTCACACGGGAACTGATCACTGTGATATATGGTTTGTTAGCCATTATATATAGTACTGTTTCTTTAAATTCTGCTACTTTGAGTGCCTCTTCAGGCACCTTGTTTGCTTGCAGTTTTGGGTCCCTAGGAAAAATAATAAAGTTACCAGACACCTTTAGGTGTGTGGTGCTCTCTCTTCTTGCTCACTCACACCTTCTCTCTCATGGTAGCCTGACCCACCACTGTGGAGTCACAAAGCTATAACAGTTATCATAGCTAGAGTGAACTCAGCTGTTCTGCTATAGCCATTCTACAGTAACTTCAAGACACTTTTACAGTGGAGGTGTCTATATACAGGATTTGTTCCAAAATAATTAAAGAGCAATAGCTTATTCTGCTATAGCCATGCTGATAAATTGCCTTGTGTAGCTAAACCCTCACTCTCAGATCATTTAAATTGCTGGCATTATAGATCATTATAAAATTAACCACTCCCATATCAAGCAATATAAAAAGTTTTGTGGGATTTTTTTCCCTCCAGAGAACAAGTTTCTCTAGTGCCGTGTACCTGCTAGGCACATCCTGAAGCTTCCTACAACAGAACGAATGGAGGTGGTTCTTTTGGAGCTTACTGAAAGACAGATATGGGCCAATAAAGGGGTTAAAAACAGACAATGTGAATTTGCATGTGTTTTATGATAGTGATGATATTGCATTATAAATAATGCTGGAAGATGCATTATTTATGTTTCATATTGGACTTGCTTATAAAGTAACTTTCTCCAGTTTAAGAAGCCGGCCTCCAATGACAGTGTAAAATGAGGATCACACAGGGGTGCTTAGTAGACCAGACTTAGAAGGAGTCACCTGATAACTCAGGGATGTTGGTACAGGAAACAATGAAAAACATTTTTAGTAATGTACTCTATCATATGACCTCTGAGTTAGTAACTGAGTACAAGGGGAATCAAAGCTCAGCTTTAGTTCATTTAAACAGTTCACAAAGTTTGGGTGTTTATTTGAACCTCATCCAAAGCATGTGTCCCTTTTACAGCTGCAGTGCTAAGCTTTGAGATTCTTGGCATCTCTATTTCTGATCATAGCTCTAAAACCAAAAAAAAAAAAAGAGTTCCTGAACTATAAATGTGTTTAAATTGGCTCTTAGAACTGGGTGAGGTCTAATGCCTTGCAGGGAATTTAATCCTTTAACAAGATTATTTTTTATTCCTCTATGAAGCATGGATTTGAAAAAAACAAACAAACTTTATAGTGTTGCTTTAGAAGTTCTGATGCTGAGGACACCCGTGTTCACACTGTGGTTGAAATCCTGCTAACAACTATGTTTAAATAAAAAGTTTGTCCATAAGCAGAGCCTTAGATCATATTTATACCAGTATTCTTGGATTAAGAAATCATTCTCTACATTTACCTGGGATGCTGTGTGAGGAACAGGGGGCCAACTCTGAATCTATTCCGGGAAGTTTCATCATATGATGTTACATCACATATCAGTTACGGTTTACAGTGCGTAGACCTTAATTCAGGAAGGCAAATGCATTATTACATTTTAGAAACCCCTGGACTACTGTATAAATGGGATTCAATGTTTAATATTTATTTTAATGAATGCCCTATCATTTATCTCCCAGGTGACTTTCGTAAATCTCTAGGAGGCTGCTATCTAATTCCTGGATACTCCAAGACAATCCTGGAGGGTTGGAAACTCTGGTGAGGAAGGGGCTGGAAAAAGCACCACCTAATCCATAGTAGTCCAGGAAACAACCCAACTATTTCTTCATTTATACTTTTGTTTCTTTCAAGGCAAAACCATGCTGAGGCAATAGCAATATCAGCCTGTACCTAGAGCCCGAACTCTGGACTCACGGGAGCACATCAGAAATCTAGACAGTGCCTTTCTTTAAAAAGTCTTCTCTTCACAAAAACAGCTTGATACATTAAAATGTAGCATAACTAAAATGTATGTGACTGAGTCTTCAGACTCTAAACATGTAAGCTGGCCCAGACCTCTCAATCAGACCCACTGCTCTGGAGGCCTGTTAGTCCCACCGTCCCATTAAACTGTATGACAGGAAGTGACAAATACAGCAGGCCAAGTCCACTCACCCAAGCCCATATATCTCGAATAGTCAGGTAAGTACTGAAGGGAAATATGGACCTCTTTTGCTAAGGCAATAGTGGCTCTCACTTTTTAAAAGAGAGGGACTGTATGCCACAGCCATCTAAGTATGTAGGGTCCCAGATGCCTAAGTCCATATTGCCAAAAGAGCTGGACGTCACAATATTTCCATTATAGAATCAAAACACTATGGCTAGGGACAGAAGTTACATGTAAACCAGTTTAAGTGATCAGAAAATGGTTTAAACCTGTAACAGAACATAAGTTCAAAGCACATAAACCAGTTTCAAAACGGCCAAAACTGATTTAAGATAAACCTGGTTGGATGTAGTATCAGACTTAACTAATTTGGGTCAAACTGGTTTATAGAACTTATGTCCCAGATCCCTTCCTGGTTTAAGTTGAATCAGAGTCCCTCAGCATCCCAGCATGCTTTTCAGCCCTTGGCTGGGCTGCGCGGGGCTGTCTGCTCCAGAGAGCAGGGCTGGCCCCATCCCTTTCCTCCCTAGCTGGAGCTCCAGCAGGCTGAGAAGGGAGTGGGGGACTGCAGCCAGGATACAGCAGTGTCTGCCTGGCTTCCTTCTGCCCCACCCTCCCCTCACTCACTGCTCTAGCAGAGATCCTCCCCCTCCCACAGGTTGGTCATGGCTTGTGACGGCCCCTTTGCACAGATGAGCAAACGTGGAAAGTGTGCTAGCTTGTCGCAGGCAATTGTGGGATGCATGAAAGTAGTGGCTTGTGATACCATTATGTAGGAATCAGTCCAACAAGGAGCAAAATCTGAGCAAGAACAACAGCCAAGCATCTGCAGACATGCAGACACATGCGGTCAGGTCCTTCTGAAACCTGGAATGTAAACACTTACTGTTTTCAATGACAGTTTGGATAGTCATTTTTAAAAAGCATGCAACTTTTAAAAAAATATTTTCCCTGTAGTTTATCATTATCACTTCATCTTAACATCTCTCCAAATGCTAGCACCCTCCTTTTGACTGTGTTTTAATTTCTAGATACAGTTTAACCCTTGATAGTAGCTGAGATGTATAGAATAGCAGCATTCTACTCCTGGTAGATACTCTATTTGCTAATTACCATATCATTTACAATGAATGTCTCTAACCAGAAATTATTTACCAGCTCCAGGAGAACCTTTTTACTTAGAAGTTTGAGAGAAAAACACTGGAGAATCTTCAGAACTGTCAGTAAAAGGAAACCACCACTTCTATCTACAAATGAACTATGAATACAAAACAGGCCCCAAACATAAGTAAAGCCTACAGGTGAACACAGGAAAGGCAGAGTGATTTTTCTTTAAGACAGAATGTTTACCCAATTGCAAGCTGTCTAAGCATACATTCCTGCATTATATTTTTTAAAATAATGAATTTAAACTTTATTTTTTAAAATTACACATGATAGCATAGTACGGCCTGGCAATAATGACAATGTCTTCTTCCATGCATAGCTTTTTGGGGGAAATTAACTTTTTCCAAAATTCAGAACTTATTAGTTATTCAAATTCTGCAAACAAGCTAGGATACTATAAAGCACTCTAGTTCAGATGACAAACTCCATCTATGGGAGAACGCAACACCAGCTTATGAATACAAGACTTATCTTACTCATATGAGAGTAGAATGGGAACCAGATGTTCCATCCTATGCAGTTTTGAGATTTAGAAAAAAGATTAATCCCAAATCAAGACAAAAGAAAAAAAAAGTTTGAAATGTTTTCATAATATAAAATTCAAACTATGAAGTAAATGGAAATTAAAAGGTACTTTGAAACAAAAAGTTACTAAAATGTTAAAATGAGATATTTCCAAAATGTTTTCTAATTGCTTTCAAAATAAAATTTCATCTACATACAAACAATTTCACAAAAAGGCTTCTGTTTTGTCCCAACTGAATTTTTCAAAGATTTTCAAAGCAGCTTCACTCAGTATTTACAATCTGTGTTCCCTACTCATCATTTATTTTGGCTAGGGATAGACATTCAAAAACCTCAAGCCTGAATTGATTCAATCTTTGCAGGTTAGTCTAACCTGAGCAGATTGAACTGTCAAGCAAGTGAATAGACATTCACTTTTGATTCCTGAAATGCAGTCACATCCCTGCAGTGGCTCAGGCTAGAAAATGGGCCACGCTAGAGTAAGCCTTCCCTTCCCTTCAAGCTGGAGGGACAATTAACTGGATGGGGGGAGGCACGGCCAGACCCCAGCAGGCTGAATAGGACTGGGGAGGGGTTTAACCCCCAATCTGCCCTGCAAGGACCCCAGCCGGGGCCTGCGCAGCTTTCCCCCACTGCTCGTGGCTCAGCATAACCCAGAAACTCCAGAGCCCCTCTCCCAGCCAGAGGCAGTCCTGCTATGCCTTCCCAGCCACTGGGGCTGGGGTTTCTCTTGGCGCAGCCCAGGAGCAAAGGCCAAATGAGGGGGAGGGAGGGGAGAGAAATGGCTGTAAGCCCAGGTGCAGATGGGGACACTCACAGAGGGACACTTACAGTGGTGGAGGCTCCATCCTGGACGTGTGCTCCACTGAGCAGAGGGACCCAAGCTGTGGGGAGGGGGTGGCAGTGCTAGCCCAAGGGAGAGCCAAGCAAAGCTAAGCTTGCATCTGAGGGAGCAGCTTCTGCCTGGTGGCCCCTCCTACTCACTGGAGAGTGGCACCTGGGCCAACCCCGGCCCCCACAGAAGCACAGGCTTGCCCCCTCAGCCCCAAGCACTACTATCTGCATCCCTCAGCTACAGGACACCGAGGTGGGTGTGCCCTGCTCAATTTTCCCCTACCTGGCGGTGGTGATGGTGCAGTATGGCCCCTGTGTACCAGGCACCAGGCACAGCTGCCTGGTACAGCCCTGTGGCTGGCTATGCCTGGTACAGCCCTATAGCTTCCCTGCTGCTGTCTGTCCATCCAGCAGCCAAGCACAGTTTGGTGGTACAGGCAGTACCTACAAGTACAGCCAGGGCAGGCCCCTCTGATGGCGGTGGTGGCAGGGAAGCCATAGGGGTAGCTTCCCACACCTGCCGCCTAGTACATGGGGCCATGGTGCACCACTGCCGCCACCGGGTAGGGGACATAGGTAGTGGTGCTTGTGGCTGATAGGCCAAGCCTGCACAGTCCATGATGCTGTGGGGGCTGAAGCTGGGGCCGCCCTGGGTGCCACTCTCCAACAGGCAGAAGGGGCTACCAGACAGGAGCTGCTCCCCCAGCTGCATGCTCAGCTCAGCTTGGCTGTGCCCTGGGCTAGCAACAACACACTGGATCCCCTTCCCTGCCACCCCACAGCTTGGGTCCCTCTGCTTGGGGAGGCTCACATCCAGGATGGAGCCGCCACTGCTGCGATCCCTCTGAGCATGGTCCCACCTGGGCTTGGGGCTGTTTCACTCCTCACCCACCACCCCGATCTGGCCTTTGCTCCTGGGCTTCCCCAAGTGAAACCCCAGCCCCAATGTATCAGAAGGCACAGCAGGATCGCCCCCTGGTTTGGAGAGGGGATCTGGAGGTCCAGGGCCATGCTGAGCCATGAGCCAGGGCTCAAAACCATGCTGGGATGCTGGGGGACTCTGATTTAACTTAAAACAGGAAGAGGTCTGGGATAGAAGTTCCATAGACTGATTTGATGTCAGTCAGTTAAGTCTGATACTACATTCAACCAGGTTTATCTTAAACCAGTTTTGGCCATTTTAAAACTAACTTATGTACACTGAACTTCTGTTCCATTAAAGGTTTCAACCAGTTTCTGAACACTTAAACTGGTTTATGTGTAACTTCTGTCCCTACCCCTCATGTCTGAGGCTATGTAAAATGGTGATGCAATGAGACTCGTAATTTAAAGAACCCCTTCCTCACATCCCATTGCAAGAGCTGATATCCAGAAGAAAGTAAAATGGACTTCAGTGCCTAACAATGATAAAAGAAGTAAGGAATTATCTGCTTACAGCATCCAGAACCTATTTCTCCTGGCCCTTCATGAGAATCTCATTCTGAGAAACTCCAGGTTGTAACTGGTCAAAGTTGTCCGTTTTGATCTTGCTGTGAAAAGCCATAACAAAAATTTTAACGAAAAATAAATGCATTCGTTTTCGTAATTTTTTCTCTTTTTTTTTGAGCAGCTCATTTAGCTTGCTTGACCTCCTGAACCATGGGATCCAGGAGTAATCAGAAAAGCGTTTGAAAAATGTTGAAATACTAATTTTGAGGAGTCCAAATGGAGGCACCTTAGAAAGACCTTTCTTGCCATGCAAGAAACTATGCTTAAACAAGGTCTCGTACTACATACTCCATATCACTAGCCACTTTTCAAGATCTTGCCTCTGGTTCTTAGGCACCTTGGGGCAATTCTGAACAAGGAACCTGCAATTTGTAAAAACATTTGTATTCCACAGCACCTAGAGACTTTTTGTGAGAGAAGAAAACAAGTGAGATGTTGCTTTGACTATTTCATCTGACTCACCCACACTCTGCCTCTTATTTCTTTTCACACTTTCCCTGCAAGGTTAATTAGCTGGTAGACTCTCAGGACAGACAGTCTAGATGACTGTACACTTGTTTTTCAGCCTGCTTTGGCATAACACTGCTGTTCTTATTCCTCTTGGTATTGTTCCCGCACAGGAAGGCAGGAAAGTATGTTTCCAGGCTCCTAATATATGTTTGTTTTTCTTTATTGTTGTTCACTCTGTTTACACAGTGGCTGTTTTTCTTCATCTTTTATAATGAAATTTGGTGCTAACAGGAGGAGAGATATTTAAAGGAATGGAAAATAAAAGGCAGACAAACCGACTGAACAAAACACAGACTGTTTACTTTCAGGGGCAACCTTGAACCTAGCATATCCAAATCAGCTGCAAGTGCATATAATTCTGGAATAAAATCAAATGTCTTTTGATTTTATACTAATTTTACATTAGTGAATGACCAAGCAGATGTGGCTTTGGCCAGGTAACTTACCCTTCAGACACTAGCCCCTACATTATACCACCCATACTCCCACAGTGTACCTTAGTTCATAAGTCAGAGCTACTGGTTTCAATAGACCTGACTTTGGATTAAGATAACACTCATTGTAGGCAAGAGTCACTCATGTTTGTGATCTCTCCACCTCTGAACCACTGGGTTCCTGAAAACATATCAGCAGAACTTAAATGTAAGTGCAGCCCCACCATCTCTGCATGAAGACACCTATCTGAATATAGGCAAATCAACCTACATGAATGCAGATGACTTTTTCACATGCAATATTTATACTTGCGTGTTGTCTGCAGACAGATTTGGGGGTGCATTTGCTAACAACAGTTTCAAATGTGGATTATTTCAAGTCTATAAAATGATATAGGAAAACTACAGATTCCCAAGACTCCTTTCTCTACTGGTCAGAAAGGATTACAGTGCAAGAATCACCAACCTATCAATCTTTCCCAATTTCCAGCAGCACTAAGAAGCATAGAGGTACTTCACTATAAAAAAACAAAATATGTGCATTCTTTCTTGAGCCTCAGAAGTGGTTGAAGGTTTAGACAAAGTTTGGGCTGGTGACCATTTAGCTAAACTGGTTAACTCATCTCTGCTGAACACAGTGCTCAGGTGTTCACTAAGGCTGTGCAAAGCTTCGATTCAATTCAGCAGAGATTCAGTGGCAGAATCTCCAAATACAAATCTAATCAGAAGACCCTTTCATGTCTCTGAAACAAATCAGAACCCTCCAATTCGATTCGGAAAGATTTGGCAATTCGGACATAGACATAGCTTTAAATGCTTTCTCTACATACCTCTCGGTATGTAGGCGGCTCGTGAATGCTATGATGCTGGAACGCATGGAGCATCCCACAGAAGCATGGGGGGCTCCCCAGCGTGCTCAGCAGCAGACCCAGAAGTGGACCAGACGCACTTCCGGGTCCGCCAGAGAGTGTGCAGGGGGGCCCCACCATGTTCCCGACCCCCCCCCCCGCTTGTCTTCTCCCCACCCCAACCCAGGGACCCCCAGCCCAGGGCAGCCCCAGCAAGCTGAGGGCAATTCTTCCCCTCCCAAACCCCACAGCTCAGCCCTGAGAGTCTCTGGCAGCCTCAAGGAGTGAAGTGAAATTCTCCTGCTCCTCTGCAGCAGGTTTTGCATCAGCTGCTGTGAGTCTGTAGCTAAACTATTTACAGGGGAGTGGAAGAATTTCCCTCTGATCCCTGAGACTACCCCAGGCTATCGCCGAGGCTCTCAGGGGTAAAACAAGTGGCATTAGGGTTGCGGGGGGGGAGGGCAGGGGAGAAGAATTCCCCTCAGCTCCCTGGGCCTGCCTGGGATTGGGGGACCCTGGGCTGAGGTGGGAGGGAAGACCCCCCAAGATGGGGGGCTCCCTGGGGCAGGTCTGCATGGGGAGGCACCTGGCCCAGAGGACTGCTTCATCCTCCCTTCTGCAGCTGAGAAAGGGGAGGAGGGTAATTCCTCTCCGCTCCCCAGGGTTGCTGGGGCTGAGGAGCCCACGCTGGGGGAAGCCTCCTGAGGGGGAGGTTCCCCCAAGGTGGGCCAGCACCCAGACAGGGGGCTCCTTAACCCCCTGTGGGGGGGGGCAGAAGGGGTTTGGGGGCATGTACTGGGGCTAAATCTGAAGAGGTGCTAAACTGTGAGTCATATCAGCAACGTTATTTCCATGTAACATGAGCAGGGTGAAAAAAAAATATCAGACAATGGACTGTAAATTATAATCAAAGTCTGGTATCTATGTAGACAGAACTTATTTTTATATAGTGCCTTTACACTTGAGCTGTTTAAAAAGTAGTGACTGAGTTAGATATT
>NW_017729009.1:886524-933552 GCF_001723915.1 Gavialis gangeticus | reverse complement strand
TGCCTACTGGCCTGGGTCAGTGCAGGCCTCCCCCCCGGCCTTCCTATTTGAAAACTGAATTTCAGTTCGGTTGGTTATCAGTTCAACCTAAGCAGCTTGGAGGAAGCTCCCTAGATTGAATCAATTCTTCCTCAGGCTTTCTGACTGTCTGTACTTAGCCAATGTGTCTAACTGAGGAACTCACACTCCTTCCTATGGACTGAGTGCAAATCCTTTTCCAAAACCTTCACTCCCCCTTCACCAGGGCCCACTGACTTTCCTCAAATATTCCACAGTCTTGCACTTGTTCTCCAAATGCTTCATGGGTAAAGGAAAGGAGTTTTGCCCTCTTCTGCCAGGATTTAGTCCTTTTCTGGATAACCCAAAACAGGTTTGCACTGTCCCCACCTGAATTTCCCCTTCCACACCCATGGAGCTCTTTCTGCTGCAACTGCAGCTCCTACCTACCACAGCTCCCCTTCACTGAATAGTCCCACAAATTGCCTTTGTTCTCTTAAGGTCTCTTTTCCACTCCCTCTAAAACTGACAAGAGATCCTGGCTCTTCCCTAATTTATCCATGTGAAAAAAGAGGCTGCATTTATACTCCTCCCATTCTCAGCCTCCATTGCTGTGACAGCAACAACAGACCTGTGCCACATCCAAGTCTGTCCTTAAGGCACACACCGTGATAGAGGGAGTACTTCACCCACCTTGCTACTATGAATCACATCCCAGGATGATACCAAAAAAATTAATTGGCTTCTGCAGTCCCATACATTGCTAAAACCATTGTCTTAAAGAGGTGTCACCAACCAGGACATTTTTAAAAAATAATAAAAAATAGCATCTTTCCTTTTCCCCCAGAACAGAGCATGTATAAGTCTACTAGGTATTCTGGGGACATCCAGAGAGGCGGACTTGAACAACCAGGGGTGGAAGTCACAGGGAGAAGAACAAAAGAAAAAGAGGTTCCTTAGAGGACACTGTAACAGGTTGTTAAAGATCACCATTCAATATGTAAGAGATAAATTTCCAAGTGGTACAGCAAGTCTCAGAACCCTATTAATAGAAATTAGAGAGAAATTAATAGAAAAAGACAGAGGAAGCCATTCTTTCCACTGCTCCCTGGGGAAGGTGAGTAGAGACTGAGAGATGACACTTTATCTCTTCTAATTCCCCCAGGTCCCATAATCACAGCATTCTTTCAGCAAATAATAATAATAAATATAGTCTGAAGTGACTCCAGCTATTTCAGCTTTAATAAATGGGTTGAAATAGTGGCAAATTCAGATACAGAGAGCATCTTTTCAATAAAATCTGATAGGGTTATTAATAACATTAATGGAGTACCAAGCAGTCTCCATTTTTTTAAATAGTTGCCTTATTCTCCCCTAGTCCATTCCCCGCCCCTGTACACAGACAGCCACCCTCTTCTCCCTCCAATAGTGACAAATTCAGTCTGTCAGCTTCCTTCTGGAAATACAGCCTGAAAATTAGTTAAATGTGACATGGTTTTATTGTTTTACGGAACTGCCAACAGGGTCCTTCTGGCTGAAATAAATTCTGATCAAATCCAGCCTTAGGGTCGCTGGGCCAGAAGTAGACTATGAAAGCAGCTGCAAGCCCCTCCCCACAGTTTTAGAAAAAGCAAAAGTCCATCTTCACAATGCCAACAACACGCAGGTAAAGGAGGCCTTGAGAGTTTTATTCACTTTCAAGAGAGCCATCTAGAAACCTGGGTGTGATCAATAAAGCTTCCACTTGCCTACTTTGATACTGTCCATTAAAGGGGCTAGGGTGGTGCAAGTGCTAAGGGGTATGGTTAACAACTTAAAGATAGCAAGTTCAAGGCCATAGCAAAAGTGCTCATGGCACTGCTTGTCAGGTTCCCAAGAAATCTGCAAATTGTGCTAAATACCTTGTCACAAGGACATGAGAAAGGAAGTACCTTAAAGATATGATCCTGCCCCTTTTGCAGTCAGTGGCAAAACTCCCACTGGTCTCAGTTACACAGAACAGGCCCCTAACTAAAAACACATGGTACCGGGAGGGGGGCACACACGAACACTTATCCCCTTTCATGTGATCCTTTGGGGGTGTTTTCCAAGTGTGAAAGTCTTGAAGACCTTGAGGAATTAAAGGAAAATACTTCTTTTACTGCACCTGACTCCTATAAAATACTTCTGGTTAGCAAAGAAGCTAGCTGTATAATTAAAGGAAAAAAATGGTTCATTTTCTCTGCCTCACACATGGGTGCAGGGAAGAAGCAATCAAGAGCTCAAATGTTTTATATCACAGCACTTCCCTTGCAGGGGAACGAAAAGGGAAGAAAGAAAATTATAGAGTAGCAGAGAAATAAAATGTTTGAACAGAAAATAATTTCCCTAACTTGTAGCCTTCGGGCATAACCTGTCATAACTCTGCATGAATTGAACGTCAGGGAGTTCAAGTTTTCTGCCGTTTACCATAAACTAATATGCTCTGTCACATCATCTCCAGGAGACAAGCATTTGAAGAAGCCACTGTAGTTAGCACAACAAAGGTAATTCTACAGTATAATGTAATTAGGAGTTATTAGAAGGCCAGTGGATTAAAAAAAGATGCTAGGAGGACCAGAGAGAGCAGAAGGAAGGGGGGACAGAGGAGGGCGAGGAGAACGGGACCAGATTTTGGCTTAGATGGAGAACTGAGTACTAATTTTCTACCTTAAAACTATTCCAACATCATGAATTAAAGGAACAAAATTATACAGATCTAATTTCCACTTACGCCTGTGTGAAATCAGAATAACTTCAATGACTTCTGTGAGAGGGAGCAGATGTTGAAGTTTATTACATTATAATGGAACATCTTATGAAGTCTAAAGCTACTGCTGGAAAAGGGATTTGCCAATCCAAATCCACATGTGCTCAAGGTAGCATGGCAGTGATAAGAGAGCACTGGGAAAGGAGCATTTTTCAATCCATTGTCTGCTAGATTCTGTTCTCATTCACCAGATTGAGTCTGTGTGGCCTAGGTCATGCTGTATTTGACATAGTAAAGAAAAAGTTTAAGGTTTTATGACCGGTTGTGAGGGAGGGGGGAAAGAGTGGAAAGAAGAATCATGCTTAAGTGGTTCTCTGATTTTCAGCTTTACAAAGCGTGGCATAGAGTCAGTAAGAAGCACTTCATAGCACCTTCTACACTTGAAGGACAAAACCTTGAGCCACTGTAGTCAATGGAAATTTTGCCCCAGCAGCTTCAGAGAGGACAAGACTCCATCGCTGTTCCTCATCTCGTATGTTTTCCATATACAACATGGTGCAATTAACCCTAAAAATGTGCATCCCTGAAACTCCAAGCTAAAGGGGTGGCTTCCTTTTCCCATTGTGATCTGGAGGGTTTATACACATTCTGTTTTAATTTTCATGCCGTTACCACATAATTCATGCAATAAAGAAACAAAAGGTAAAAGACTACTGTTTGTGTTAGAAAACTAAATCTGGGCTTGGACCATGCAACTAAAAATCCAGCATCAGCATGTGTGGAACAAGCCATTTTGCTGGTTTTGAGGGAAAATTTCCATGTTCATTTGCATCTGGCCTTTTCTGCCCCTCCCCTTTCCCACTTTGCATAAGCTGGAAAGTGCCATTCCAAGATAAATGGCTGTCTGTAATGGCAGCAGCATATGATGGCCCTTATAGAAAGCTGGAACTCAGCTTCACATATGCAAGGTAGACCAGTTTCTGTTGCCTGCCAACTAGAAGTTCTTTAGGAGGAAAAGCCAGTGATGAAAGCACTAACTTAGGACTTGGAAGACCCTGCTTTGCCATAAGCTTCCTGGATGTCATTCCATGCCTCAGTACCTCCTTTGTAAAATGGGGATAATCACACTTCTCACAGTATAGAGTATTGCAAGAATACATTAAAGAAAGATGCTTTGACACTAAGGTAATGGAGGTCATACATTTATGTGCTGAGGGTGAAAGCAAGTACTCTGTTAAAGCATGAGGCCTAGAACAGCTATACGGGAAAAACAGATTGGGCATTTTGGGGAAGAAAATTCAATTGTTTATTACACCAAGAACCCACACTAGAGCACCTTTTACTTTAAAAATATATGTATTTACCCCCTGGCACTTCTTTTCATACACTAAAGATCAGGCCTCTAGTCAGCTGGGCACTGCAGAAGAAGGTCAGATTCTAGAGTGAGACAGGCCATGCCAGACAATTCCAGTTATTTCAACTGCCTCTGAAATTTCAGCAGGGGTACCAGAGCCTGCCACATCTCCATCTCAGCATATCTTGAGCACATACACCCTGAAAGATCACTACACAATCTGGCACCCACTTAACTCAAGTCTAGATCAACCCACTTACTCCTTTGAACAAAGAGACAACACCTGAGATGTGACCTGCTCAGCAGCAGGGACTTCTCCAAGGCACTCAGTCTGACCCCAGCGTAATGAATAGAATTAATATGGCAAAGCCTCTAACGCGGCACCACTTCCCAGCAGCACAGCCACAGCCTCTAATTGATTAGTCCATAAAAATCTGTGCACTAAATTGAAAGGAGCTGCACTAATTCTCTTTTATGTTAAATTTCTGTCTCTCTCTTTTATCGAATCCTTCGTCCAACGTCCCTTCTGCTGCCTATTGTGGGCTTGCTGTGGGCCTGTTTTCCTCTTGCCCAGATTAAGTACCTAATCAAAATCTTGTCTCCCTTAATGGCATAAAATTGAAAGATAGATATTGCACTTTACACAGCTGATTAAACACTAGAATGTGGCTAAATGCTTTACAGGGCTTGTTACATTAACTAACTCTGTCATCTGCCAGCTATCTTATAATTGCATATGCTTGTGTTGCCACTGGTGAAACCAAGGTAAGATTTCTTTTCCCTCCATTACCTCTTTCCCATATCCCTCCCTGGTACAGCATTACCTACCAACTGCAGTGTCAGTGAGCTCTAAGAGCTCCCGTTACAGGCACTTGAGGAAAAATTGTTTAAAGCTGTTTGCCCATAATTTTCTCTTCTCCTGTGTATGCTCGTCAGTCCGTGGTTTGTGACCACCCAAGTGGCTGATCTGATGGCAAAGGGGGAGTTATTACATGCAGCAAATCCTGAAAACCGAGTAGGGACAACCCTGCCCTCACTTTTACCCACAAGTCACCGAGTTGCTCTGATAAGAGCTCCTATACCACAGGCCTTAAGGTCAAGACTGGGAAACCCTGATAGCATGAAAGAGAATTCTATGGTGTTCAATTCATACTAATGTTGAGGAGGGCAGTATACAAAGCTATGCAGAATAAAGCAAGGCACCCATTAACTTGCCATAGCATGTCACACTGCACAGGTGGTTGACTTCTCCACCTATGCCATTGACCGGGATGAGAGTTCACAAGACATCCCCTCATTTGACCTCATGCTCAGGGGAATACACACAACTCTATCCCTGCCTCCCCGTAGATGACAGTCTCTGCAAGATCTCAATATCAATTATCCCCTATATGCAGCACCCAGACCCAATCTGAATTACCCTGCAGGGAGATGGGGGAAAGCAAGCCAGTAAGTTACAAATTTAGGGAGGAACAGAGCCATAACAACAAACACAGCCTATAAACATTGCTAAATAGGTTCTAAGCTTAGTTAAAGAATAGGATTCAACATACCTGAAAATATTATAGGGCAGAACAAAGACCCAAGACATCTAACCTTGGGTCTTGCTGCCCTGTGTCATACTTGGGTCCATCAGGTTGTGTGCATTTAAACAGATCTAATTCCTCCATCTACTGCATGCTTCCATAAAAAGGCTATTCCTTTGTACCCATGGAAATACATTACACATCCAACTTTTTTTGGAAATCAGATTGAGTGATAAAAATGGGTATGAATTCAGTTCAGATAATGTGCATTTCTCTTTGTCCCAATCAGTCAAAGGAAATCTATTTGTCAAGCAATAAAATAAGACACCAGCTTTTGTTTCTGGATTATCCTAAATGCCTCTTCCTGTTTCAAGCATCCTTTCTAAAAGATGGGAGGAGACACGACAGCTGGTGAGTAAACGCCAATTGCTATTTGGTGTCTTCCAAATTTTAGCACTTACTGTACTAAATCAGGTCTCCAAAAAGGCAAGCATCATCTTCCCAGCCACATGGGAGCTGAAGTGCCTCCATGAAATTGTGCCTACAACCAATGAAACTAGTGCTTAACATGACCTTAAATGCCTACAGGCACAAAAGCCCAAAATTTTTCTCAGGGGATGACAGGCCAGTGAATGAAATGCAAGTAATTCCCCACCCCCCATTTAAAAAGGTGGCTAGATCAGCTGTGACCTGAATCAGACACTATGACTCTGATGGCAATTAATAATCAATTAATCGTTCTCCCATCCCAAAAGGATTCACTTCTCCACTCTCACTCTGGGTTCCATATAAAACCCACATGAGTGAGTGAATCTTGTTGCTGTTAATGTTTTATAAAAGCTTAATAGATGCTATTATGAAATCTTTACCAGGTGCTGGTTATTAAAGGTTCATAAAGATACAATATATATTTTAATAAGGCACCTTGTATGATACAAATTTGAACCCTGAGCTAAATACCAGATGGTGCATCTGAAAGTGCCAGGATACCCATAGATGAAAGGCACTTTACCTTTTCAGAATCCACCTGTGGCTTTCTTCCAACCAAACATATGCAAACCTTCCTTTCTACTCACTGTCTGGGTAACTCTTTGGTCCAACACTCAACCCAGTAACTGCATGTGTATTTTTGTTCTTAGTTCAAGCTAGTATGCTGGCTTTGCTGTGCTGAAGGATGTTCCTCCTGCTGATTCACAGGTCAGAATCTTATTTCAGTTTACCCATGAAAATAGCAGTTACCCAGCCATGTAACTACCATTTTTGGCCCTTATGCAGTTTGCACTCCTACTCCACATGCAGTATGGACAGGATACTGTCCAGATGCCTACATGCATATATGACCCAGAGTTCAAGCCTGACAAAAACCAGGAGTAGAAGGAAGATGCACCCTTCCATGTCTCAGCCAAAAATGTATTGGCTAGGGCACTTGAACAGGAAGGTTCTGCAACCCCTCCCCCTAGACACTTTAAGAGGGGGATGGATAATGTCTAACCTGTGACCTAGTAGTTACAGTACTTCATTAGGAATTGGGATAGAAAAACATTCAAACTCCCTCTGGGTGAAGGGAATTTAAAACCTGGATCTCCTAGTTCCTCAGTGAGTACCCTAATCACTAGGGGTACATATACAAGTGCACTAGGGATGCCTATACAGGAGTGATTAATCAAGTCTGCTGGAGCGTGGTAATTACCATACTCCAGCAGACTCCAGCAGCACGTGCATCAGTGTCCCCATGCTGAAAAATGGCAACAGGGGCACTTTAACCAAAACTTGTTCAATGAGCTTTAGTTAAAGTGTTCCCAACGTCATTTTTCAGCACAGGGATACTAGTACAGGTGTCGCTCCGGGCGCTTTAATTAAAGCGGCAATCAGAGTCACTCAGTTTAAAGCGCCGCTCCCCCCCGCCCCACCTTCCCCCAAGCACATGTATAAATGCCCTAGGATATTTGGGCACTAACATGGGAAGGCTGCCTTCTGCCTCCTCATACATTTTCATGACTTGTCCTTATCCAGTAGGGGTAGGTATAGAGCCACATACCTACCTACTCAGAGCACAGCCACATATGAAATAGGATTGCCAGCCATGTGTCAGTGCCAAAACTGACTGGATAACTGCCATTTGGGTGCATATATGGAAACAGGATTCTGCCCGCAATGACTCAAAGCTTACTCCACAAATGCAATCCAGGGAAGGACTATGTTCTAGTGTAAGATTTACTTGCAACAAATGTAAATGGAAGCAAAGTTAAATTAAAGGAAAGACAGCCAAAGCCTTCCTCCACCTGGTCCTTCAACACAGACAATTTAATGCCAATGGACACTTTCCACAAGAAGACCAAAGACATTAGTTGATTAGTGACTCTATATGCAGCGTTTTCTTGCTGCTGGGTGGATTAGAACAGATCGTGAATTAGGCTAGATTAAGGAAAAATAAATTTGACAGCCTTATCCCAATGGTTAGTGGACAACCAGCCACCTCAACATTCACTTGACTGTTGTGTAATCCAGTGCAATTATCAAATCATTTTTAGCAGAAGCCAAGGACTAGTACTGTGAGAGGTAAGATACTAAGAGGGTTGACAGAACTATGGAGGGAAGAACTGAGCATTCACCAGACCCAGTTAAAGCAACTGCTATCAATCTCTTACTTAAAGATCAGATTCAGACAGTAATGTATTAATACCTTTCATACATATAAATCCCTGTGCCACGATTCTTATCAAGCTTTTATTTCTGGGAGAAAGCAAATGTCAGAGCCTCAGAACATACATACTATATTCTCAGACATGGGCAGAATACCTGTAATAGGGTGCACAACCCACGATGTGACCATTCATAAAATCCCATCCTACAGGGTGCTAATCTCTGTTGTTGGATGCTATGTTCACGGGAAGTACTCCACAACACACAAGGTCAGATTCATAAGGAAGAATCTGTAAAGAAGTAAGAGGAGGAAGACAGGAAAGAAAATTGAAGCTAGAGATTAGAACTAGTCCCAATACCTTGATCTGTGTAAACTGACATAAAATGGTAATGAAATTTTATAACAATCCATTATCAGGAACTGAGCTTTAACAACTAAACTACGGAGTGTGGGTTCATCTTCCCCCTTCTTTCCCATACATATCCTTTTCTTTTTGGAAAAAACAAAATCATAAATAGGCTCAATATTCCATCATTAGAGACAAAGTGCCTGCTTTATGATTTCATGTACAGCAACAAATGAAATGAGTTTGCCAGTTCTAACCTGCTGCAAATGGTTAGCTGGTTCACACCCTCTCTCCACCTTCTCTCAGTCTGCTTTTCATTCTTCCCAAGGGGCTGTGAAATTAAATATACGGGACAAAAATTATGCTTTCCTATTTAAGCTGTGTTAAATTAACAATGACCTGGATCAGACCCCACGGTCCTGACAACAATTAATAATCAATGAATCATTATCCTTTTCTAAATGGAACTCCATCCTCCCTCCAGATTTCTCTCTCAGGGCTTTATGTATATATAAAGCAGCAAATTTGTAAAAAATAATTCCATAAATAAATAATCCTGGTAGAAGAATCACCTTTTCCTATGGGCTGGCAGGTAAGAGAGTGTTGGGGGGAGGGAGGTAATTAGGTATTAGGTTCATTAATTCAATAGGTTCTAATTTAAAAGAGATCCTGCCTCAAATATCAACACATACCAAAGATACATTTAAAGTAAATGTAGAGCCAAATGAAATAAACCTTTTCTGCCACAAGTAAAAAGATTTAAAATTTGACTATTACTTCTTGCTATTTCTCCAGGTGATGATCAAATGCATGGAACAAGAAATTCACGCCCTGGAATTTAACGATGAGATATTTCAAAAGTTTTAAGCTCTTATTGACATCAAAGGGCATGCCCAAATGAGTGCACACATGTGGTATGTGACGCCACAGACTCGTTTGTGGCACCACACACACACCACACATGCAGGGGTTCCCAGAGCTGCTCATTTGTGTCATGGGGTGGGAGGTGGAGGAGATCCTAGTGTCAAGAAAAACCCATGCCTAAAAAAAAACGGGGCAGTGTATGTGGCGGAAGCGCGCATTGCCCAAAACTGGGGCCTAGCCAGCCACAGCCACATTCCTGCTGCCGGCCAGGCTCCCTGCTGCAGGATTGCCAGGGCTGAAGTCCCCGGAGATGCCCAGAACCCCAGGTAAGGCTGCTGGGGCTTACCCAGGGGCTGGCCACCACCTCCCCTACCCTACTTGGATCAATGTGCCATGCACCAGAGTGCACATGCACAAGCATTCCCCAGGAACAAGTAGCTGTGGCACATATTATGCTGCTGCTGTTTGACCCTGGGGAAATGCACATTCCTGCTTGTGGGGACGTGTCCAAAGAGGCCAAAAAATATCTTTATAGTATAGAACATCTTTGTTCTATGTTTGCACAGTATGTAATGTAGTGTGTGTCCCTAGTTTGTGACTGGAGCTCTCATGTGTAACTGCAATGAAATTAAACAGGCCAATACTGACATGCTTAAAAACTTTACTCTTAACCCTTTCCTATGTGATGAAGGATCCAAGTTTCCTTCCTTTAAAAGCACGAGGAAAAAGTGTGAAAATTTGTCTGTGAGATTTATTTTTGTGAAAACATCTGTGTGATTGTATGTCAATGTCATAAGACATTTTACAACGAACTACATATGGTATTTATTTTTCAGGTATTTGGATGGACATTTTGATCTCTGTCATAGCTGAAGTTTTCATTTTAAAATACATGGCTGGGTTTTTGGGGGGGTTGTGTTTTGGGTACTTTTTGGTAGTGTCAGATTTAAATTACTGATTTTTTTCACAATAATAAGCCCACCTATTTTAAAGCAAAGAAAAATATTCTGCCAGTTTCTTAATTTCAGTAAATTGGACCATTTTCAAGTAGTCTCAACACAAAATAAAACCCTCACACTGGTATTTAGAGGTTTTCAAACATCACTATAAATATTTTATACCTCTGGTCTGTCATGCTTTTATTTATGATCTTGACAACTGAAGACCAACCAAAAAAAGGTTGGTTGGAGTTACAGTTCTGAACAGCAGTTTATACTAAGAAGTTTTGTATTTTGTGATTTAGCAGAAATATAAATGTGTTGTTTTCTTTCTGCAATTGTTGCAGTGCCACTCTTCTAAGTAGTATCTAGTCCTCCTATTCAGATTTAAATCTATTTTGGTTATTATATTACTATATTCATAAGAAAAATACAAAAATAAACCAAATTCCCTCTGAACAGGAAATTTTCTAAAGCTGATATCTATCTATCCGAGTCACTTGAGCTCTAAGCTGAAGTTGCAGAACAGAATTTAGGATCACATTCCTGATACAGTATGTGCAGACAGCCAGTAAGGGAGTAGTGTTATAGCAATAGTTTTGAATATGTTGAATTGAGATCCTTTCCCCTCTGAGTTGTGTGCAAGCCAAAAAAAGATTCTGTAGCAATGCTGAAAAGAAGGTGTTTTGGCCAACGTTCTCTCCTCTATAATGAAACAGACTCTATTAGCCAACCTGCATAAGCCACTGCCAAGTACATAACAGCCATCACGTTTTTCTATGGTCACACTACACTGCCAGTAACTTTCACTGCTATATAAAGTGCTCTGAAATACCTAGAACAGAGGTGGGCAATTATTTTCCGTGAAGGGCCACTTACCGAACTTTGGCAAGCTGTCGAAGGCTGTATGGGTAGCCCTGCCCCTTGACAAGTGCCCTGCCCCCTGGTCACCATCTAGGGACCAGAAGTTCCTCCCCTTAACCCCTGACCTTTGCCACCAGAAGTCCCTCCCCTTGCCCCGAGAAGTACTCCTTTCAGCAAGGGGTTTTGTGATCCTGAAACCAGAAAAATACAAAATTACAGTCTAAAAATCAAACGTCTACAACATTCATTAATTTGATTTCAAAAAATATTTTTGTCCTGATTTACATATATTTATGCAGTGTACATAGAAGTAATTGCACAATAGCTTAAAATGAAACACTTGTATAGTGTGGGGGGTGGGAGGCAAGGGGGATAAGTATAGGTGTGTGAGTATGTGGGGTGTGGGGGAGGGTGTGCCTGTGTGGGATGGATAGGTGTGGGGGATGTGGGTGTGGGGTGAGAGAGAATGAGGGTGTATATGTGTGGATATGTGGAATGTGGGTGGGTATGGGGTTTGTGGGGGAATGGCTGGTGTGTGTGAGGTGGTGTGGGCATGAGAGTCTGCGTGTATGGCAGTGCAAAGGGGGGTGTGGGTGCATGTGTATGGTGGGGTATTCATGTGGGACTCACCCTATGAACACACACACATACACAGCCTCTCTCTCCCTCCCCCCCTCCCTCATTGCGCACACACACACACACCCTCCTGCTTCTGGCCCTGGGGTATCAGTGTGGTCCAGTGATGTAGCCAGGGGCCACATGGTGCTGGAGCGGCTGGTGGACTGCAAGGAAGCAGTGAAAGTGGCAGCAGGCAGAAGCTTCTGGGAAGGCAGGGTGGGAGGCCAGGTGGGGTAGGGCTTTGCCAGCTTCCCCTGGATCCTACTGCCTCTGGCTCCTGTCATATTTGACAGGCATCCAGGAGCAAATAAATATTAATTTTCTACATTTTTTAGGGGCCCTGCAGGCCGAATAGAATGGCCTGGTGGGCCAGATGCAGCCCACAGGTCATATTTTGCCCACCCCTGATCTTGAACATAGAAAGTACTGCATTACACAGTACAATGTTATTTACAGGAAGGCATTGAGTACCATCAGAATCTTTTAGGTAAGTGCATTAGCTAGCTGTATAGTTTTCTAACGTACCTAGACATTAACCCTTGATAACCTAATTTTGGTTATTTAAACAAGGTTGGACTGCTGAGTTCTAAAACTGTTTTCATGACTGAAAAGGGCGACAGTAGTTGACATGTGACATAGACTAATAAGAATTACAGTTAACAGTTGCTATTCAATACGAACAAATTCCAGTTGGACAGATGGATGGATGCACTGATACTGGCTTCCCTCCAATTCCTTAATGTCATTCCTGGAAAAGGGCCAGTACCACAACCTGGATCTGAACCCCAGCACAAACTTTGTAGAAATAATCTGGAGGACTCTGTATAACAGGCCCAAGCTTGAGAGTCTACATTTCATAAAGTTTGGATTTTGACCCATTTCAGTTTTGCTATGTTACTGAAATTCCAGGGATAAATTTAATAGACTTGGCCTTTCCTAGTACCTGCAATGCAGGGTAAAAAGCATACTGGGAAACCAAAGGTGCAAAACTTGGAATTTGGGTTTTCAAGGCCACAACATGGATAGCTTAATGTTAGATTTCCTCCTCCAAAAAGCCAAAGCTGAGGCACTAGAAATATGGGTTTGCTCTTTCAAGAAGAGAGCACTCCATTACAATTATCATAAAAAGAGATCTTGAGGCTGCTGAGCATATACACTACAGAGTAACTGTTGGTTTTCTAGTTACCAGACTCACAGAACCTTTTTTATATAATGTTAATGACTGGTGGTATCAGTTTCTTTGTACCAGTTCTACACCATTGCGATACTACCACATTCAATAATATGACTCTTAGGCTAAGTACAGGTAGTCAGAAAGCCCAAGGCTGAATTGATTCAGTCTTTGCAGGTCAGTCTAAGCTTCAGAGATTAAATTGAAACAGAAATGAACAGACATTTACCTTTGATTTAAAAAATGCAGCCACATGCCTACAGTGGCTCAGGCCAGAAGCCGGGGGGCACTAGAGCACAGCTCTCTGGCATGTAGCCAGCATGGGCTGTGTTCACTTCCTTTTCCTGCTGTCCCCAAGGTCTCTGGGATTTGCAGTCCAGAATTACAGCAGCAGGATTCTGCAGGGTTGCTTATCACTTCTTCTTCCTGCTTCCAGGTGTCCCTGGGATTTGTAGCTCACAGTCACAGCCAGCAGTAAGTTTGAGCAGGGGAAAGGATGTTTAGCTTCTCTCCCTGGCCCCAGCCGGGGTTTGCCTGGGTGGATCAACCTCCCCCGTGCAGACTGGGTTGCATTCCCAGCTGGCCTTGCCTCCCCACCCCTCACCAGCTAGGGAACAGAGGGGTGGGAACAGCCCTGCTCTCTGAAGAAGAGAACACAAACCAAGCCAGGACTGCAAAGCATGCTGGGATGCTGGGGGCCTGTGATTTAACTTGAACTAGGAAGGGGTCTGGGACAGAAGTTTCAAAAACTGGTTTGACCCAAATCAGCTAAATCTGATACTACATTCAACCAGGTTATCTTAAACCAGTTTCAGCCATTTTGAAACTGGTTTATGGGCACTGAGCTTCTATTCTGTTACAGGTTTAAGCCAGTTTTCAATCATTTAAACTGGTTTATGTGTAAATTCTGTCCCTAGCCTTAATCTACATGTCTAGTTAAATCTCATCCTTGACCAGCACACAGGGGACTTGATTATCAGATGGATTACTGATAATAAAGTTTTGGATTATCCAGAGGTTATAGCTCTGAAGATTATCAAAACTGTGGAACAGTATAGCCCTGCAAAACAGTTTCATGTCAGTTCATATGTGTCTGATTTATTCTCAGGTTTGCCCAAATGCCTGAAGTTCAGCACAGTTTGTAAAAATGGTTCTGATTTTAGCTCATCACGAAATGCCCAATGCTGGATGAAAAAAAAGGATATTTCACAAGTTTGCCATAACAAATTCTTTCTCTTTTGTTATAGCAGAGAAGTCATGCTTGCAGGCAGTTTGGGTCTTGTTTTTAAATGAAAGAATAGTAAAATAGATGCAATGTGTATGAATTATTAAAAGCTGCACAAGGATTTTTTTTTTCCTTTTTCCCTCCACAGTTTCTTGCTTAATCCTTGTTCATTGTTGGAGGCTCTAGGGATGACTGACACTTAACATGGCTCTGCCATGCTCCCTTACCCACCAAATGCCTGATCGGGGTTGCGAGGGGAGGGTGGAAAACTTATACACACGCATATGCAGATTTTAGAAGCTTCAACCTATTTGATTTCTCTTCCCTCCCCCATATATCCTGAACTAAGCACTTTGCAAACATGAAGAAGGGAGAAACCTTGCCATCTGGCAAAATGTCAAAATAATATCACTTCATTTGTTGCATGATTAAGAACCTCTCCGTGCCTTGTAAGTAACAGATATTGGGAATTAACACACAGGAAAAAACATTGATGTTGTCTGTGTTTAATTTTAATTATACTATTTTTTCTTAAAATGGAAACATTTCTATATAAGAGTTGCATTATCCCCCTCTCACAGAGAATGTAACTTTGTAGATGTACAGTCTGGAAAAGTGAGCAATATCAGCTTATCTGAAAACTGACAGAAAAAAAAACCTATAAAGAGTGCAAGAGCTGGCAATGAAAACAGCTCTAGTAATTCCCAAGACATGTGCAGCATTAGCTGTGATCTTACACAACCTGAAATGTTCATACTGAACAAAAAGAAGTCTAAGCAATGTTAGTTAATAGTTCTTATTTTAGAGGGTGTATTTTGAATTGGCTGAATCCAAAATTAAAAAGGACAGGAAGGTCACAATAGCATAGCTTATTTGAAACAAAGCAAGGTTTCATTCTTCAGGAACTGATGGGCAAACCTTCAGAAATTCTGGCTTGGGGGTCAATTCAAAGGAGCCCTATAATGACTGGAAGCTTATCTGAAGTTGAGTCTACATCCTCAGATTCAAAATTATTGGTCTAGTTTAGAGTACAGTGTGACAAGAATTAACAAGCACCATTACCTTGGGAACCTGACATTAGTACAGTAGTACAAAGTGTCCTAAGGGGATGCTGTTGATTGTTTGATTCCATTGTTTGTCCGCCCTCACTATAATGGAGTCTCAGAAAGTACCTGCCTGCTACTGCTCAAAGCCAGAAGACAGACTCTGTGTAAAGCCCATTAAAGTTAATGGGAAGACTCGCATTAACTTGAATGTGCTTTGAATTACACCCTTATCCTATACTCAAATGATAAAAGACACAGCATTAAGAAAAACTACTCTCGGTCAAGTCATAAAAGCCATGGGACACTGTGCAACAAACCAGACCTAGGATATCTTATTTATTTTTAAGCTTTGAGCATTCTAATTAGTGATTTCCTCAATAGCCCTTATAGTTTTACTCCAATATTGTAAATATTTCCTGAAGTTCTCACAGCAATATTTTCACTGCAACTTTGCTGTTTGTTTTCATCAGGAAAGAAAAAGAGAATGGGAAAAAATGTTTCACATTTCATAAAACTACAAAAGAAAAGATTTATTCCCAGAAGGTGCAAGCTAGTGTCCAGTTTGAAATTCTGTCATACACAGAACTGTACAGCAGTGTCCCAAAGTGACCATATGTAATGTCAGAACCATCAGTGTAATGTAATGGCAGCCTGTACTGTTACCACATCTATGGGCTAATTTGAACTACATTGTTTTGCTGGCATTTCCATTCACAACTCTCCTAGGACATTAGAACCCCTTCTACCTGCCAGCAGATCAAATTCAGCTCTCCAAATGAAGGCTTCTGCTACTGCCTAGCAGCCAGCATGGAAACATGTGACCACTTCAGCAGCTGTATCTTAATAGGGGTGCACTCTATGGCCAGGAGCAGGTGGCCAGCACCCTGGCTGCAGCAAGTTTTTCCATCCATCCAGGAGCTGCAGTGAAGGCCATGAATGCCTGTGGCTGGCAGGTGCTGCAGGACCTGCTCTAGGGTGCTTCTGGGGGCATTCTGCAGAGGCCCTGCAGGTTGGGGCAGGGCAGGGGGACAGGTGCAGGGGGGTATGGGCACACCTTCTGCTGGGCAGCCCTAGGTGGCCAGCAGCTCTGCAAGTCACCACTTCTGGGCTGGCAGCTCAGCCCAGTGGGCATCAGCCTCCCAGGCAAGGTCCTCTTCCTGCCACATCCACTGGTCCACCACCCATTCCTCCACTGTGACCACCAGCCACAGGAACAGGCAGATCCTATCCTGGCTGCACCACTGGTGCAGACTTCACCTCCAAGAAGCTCCAGCAGTGGGTGGCAGCAAGCTTGTGGAGGTGTTCCTCCAGGCCCCTGTAGCCTCTCCCCCACATCCAGATGTTGGTCTTGCAGAGGCAAGAGACAAACGGCTTTTGTGAGAGTTTGCAACATTTGGAGAGAAGATGCTCTGCTCCAGGGGTCCTGTGCTGCCCAGCCTCAGATTGGATGTTGGCTGCATTTGGGTGCCCAGGGATCATGGAAAGCTAGTCAAGCAGGCCTGGGCCCAGGTGGGTTCCACCTGAGCCCCCTGTCCCCTCTTGCTCCCCAGGAGCTGACCACAAGCCATCTGCCTCCTCTGCCCAATTTCCAGGGTGGGCCAAGCCATGGCTCCAGTCCACACTGACCACCCCTCCCCCCCTGCCCTAACCCTGCAGGCCCACCACTCTGCTGTTCTGCTCTGTCCAACCCCTGGTGCCCAGGCTCAGGGCACATGGAGCTCCTAGACAACTGGGGTGAGGGGCTGGCCATGAGGGGCTCTCTAGGAAGGCAACCCAGAGCCGGCCCCCTGCCACACCATCACTGTGTCCCAAGTGTGCCCCTGCTGTGTGTGCTGTGGATGGTGTGTGATAGGCTGTTTGTGCAGGCAGACGGCTGCCTGGGCTAGTATGCCCTGCTGATGATGATCCTGCTGGTGTCCCGGGAACACCTGCACTCCTGGATTGGGACCCTGAGCTATGACAGAGCAGGGAGAAAGCCCAGCCTGCCCTGAAACCTCCACCACCACCTGGAGAGCTATATGTTATAGCACTACATGTTCCTGCCCCTGGCTGCTGAGGAGGAGATCACTGCAAGGATCAATGCCTTCCTCAGCACATGAGAGGCCCATGTCCACCCAGCCATGGGGACACAGACTGCTCAAGAAAAGTCTGACCTGCATCCCACCTCTCTGCATGCTGTGTGGGTGAAGTTGGGGCTAGGGAGTGTGTGCAGGCCAGGCAAGGAGATGGGGCCAAGGCCAGGGCTAGGGATGGGGCCAGATTAGGAGTGGGGATGGGGACTGGGGCTGGGAGGGCCCACACTGCAGTGCAAGACTTACCGTAGGTCCAGGGCTGGCAAGGCTGGCAGCTCAGAATGGCGCTCCCTATGCTAGGCGGCATCTGGCTCTACCCAGTGTCAATCGCCTCCAGTAAACTGGGGGCTGGCACCTAGCCAAGGACCCCCTTTGGGGAGGAGTTGGTACTGTTAGCAGTCTGTGGTGACATGGCTAGCCACTCCTGTTGGGCAGCTACAGGGCAGGGCCTAGGCCAAGGCAGCCACTAGCCAAGGCTCCCTGGGCTGTCAGTGGGCAAAGCAGCCAGAGAGGAGTGCAGGGTAGGGTACTGAAGGCCCCTCCTCCAGTGTCCCCTCCTCCAGATGTCACCAGAGGTGTCAGGGTGGGGTGCAGGCATAGGCTCCCAGGGCACCATAATGCCAGTCAGCTCTCACATGAAGGGGCTATTTGAAGTAGTCAGATCATGGTCTGGACCACCAAGATCTATGGGCCGCCGCTGGATGGCGGCCGGCGTTTCTCAAAGTCCTCTGGACCCCGTGCAGGAGCCCAGAGAAGGTCCAGAAGTAGGCGTCCTCGGCGGAGGACGAATAAAAGCTAGCCGTCGCTGAGTTGGGCAACCGGCACCGTAAAAACATTAACCGAGTAGAAAAGGGTCGAGGGAATCTTCTTGGTGTCTGGCGCTTGGTGGTCTTTGCAGTTAAAAGATAAAAACTCTAAAAACCGCATGCTGGGGCCGCCACTGGGTTGGGCGACCAGCGCCTTAAAAACACCAATAAATTACGAGGGACAACAAAAGAGAAAACAGGGCGTGCACGTGCAGGGTCAAAGGGCCAAAACAAGTGCTCCCTGGGGGGACACTGAGCAGAGCACCCCAGACAGCGCCCACTGGCTCACAAACTTCGAGAGCTCACCAGCAGCTACTGCCCAGTGGTACTGTGCCCAGAGACGTGCGTGAAGGACACCAAGGAAAAACGCCCCGAGGTCACCGGGAACCTTCCCAGCCAGAGCCTCTTTCCTGGATAGCCAGATGACAAGCTTGGCCAGAGCCAGGAGAAGCTTGACCAGAAGGTCCCGGGCCTTGGTGGGGCGATGAATGGGGTGTGCATAAACTAAAAGGTGAGGGAAGTAGTGCATCCAGAACTTGAGGAGCAAGTTCTGGAAGAGGAGGTGCAGGGGCTGCAGCCTGATGCACTCGGTGACTAGGTGCACCAGGGTCTCCCTCTCTGGATAAAATGGGCACTGGTCAGAGACCGGTTCAAAGTGTGCCAGCCACACACCTGTCGTGATGGCTCCATGAAGGAGCCGCCAGCCTAGGTCCCTGGTGGCTCTGGGGATCAGATCAGAGTACAGGTTCTGCCACCGGAGCCCGTCGGCCTCTCTCTCGCCAAAGTGGTCCCACCAGGCGGTGTCCTGGTGGGCCGCAAGGACGGTATGGTGTATCATCCTGCAGATGAGCGTGTATAGCTGGCGTCAGTGGGCTGTAGAGAAGTGGACTGGCACGATGTCCCCCAGCTTTGAAAGGTGGTGCATCAGGGAGAACCCCTGGGCCTGCCAGGGGGTGGGCCTGACGAGCAACTCCACTGGGCTGGGGGACTCAGGAGGGCAGGGACCACCCTTTTGCAGGACCCGCTCGACATAGGCAAGGGCATCTGCGGGCAATGCAGCTTTCACCTCCCATACTAGGCGCAAGCAAGTTACATGACCTATGGCCGAGCCTATGTGCTGGGCCAGCGCCGCAGAGCTCAGCCATCCTTGCTTGGCGTAGTCCAGGAAGTCTCCAATCCGGGTGATACCCACCTGGGCCATCCTCAGGGAGACCTTGAACGAACCTGCCACCGAGACCGCCAGCAGTGGGTTGAAAAATAGCGGCTAGGCCAGCGGATCGCCATTTTGGCCAGCCTCAATGGATACCTGGAGGCAGAGACCAGCCCCCAGGCCTTGAGGAGGTCACAGTAAAAGACCGGCAGCTCCTCTGAGAGTTGCGCAAGCACTGGGCTGCACAGGAAGAAGAGCTGCCGGTCATATCAGAGTCCCCGGAGGCAGTGGAGGAAGGCTCGCCCCACCAGGCTTCACGCCGCGTGGCTACCATCACTGTACAGCAGTCTCTGCAGGGCCTGAAGGTGGAAAGTCAGGACCTGGCTGTGGAGGCACACCAGGCCCTGTCCCCCCTCTCACAAGGGGAGGGTCAGCACCCGTACGGAGACCCAGTGCCATCCTGGCCAGAAGAACCCCAGCACCCATCTCTGGAGCCTGGCAAGAACCTTGGGGGGCATGAGGAGGGTATTGAAGCAGTACCAGAGCATGGACGGGACTAGCTGATTCAACACCAGTGCCCGCCCCTGGAGGGACAGGCACTGCAGCAGCCCCGTCCATGCCCTGAGCCGCCTCGCCACCCTCAGTTCTAGATCTGCCCAATTCTCTGGCGGGGAGGGATCTGTGGGGAACAGATAGACCCCCCAGATAGAGCAGCGGGCCCGCACTCCACCAAATGCCCCGGAGCGCAGGTGAGAGCGAGCCCACCTGCCACCCGTCACCCACCATCAGCCCGGTGCTCCTGGCCTAGTTGACCTGGGCGGAGAAGGCCGCCACCCGCTCCAGATCACCCAGGCCCTGGACCACGAAGAGCACGTTGTTGGTGTACACCGAGAGGACCAGCCACAGCGCCGGTTCCCGGAGGACCAGCCTGGCCACCCACCTCTGCAGCAGGCACAGGAAGGGCTCCAGGCCTAGTGCATACAACTGGCGCAACATTGGGCAGCCCTGACGCACCCCTCGCCTGAACCAGTTGAGCTTAACCAGGCACGCTGCGGAGGTGTACAGCACCTGGAGGGCCCGTACAAAGTGCGGTCCAAAGCCAAACACCCACAGCGTGCCTGTGAGATACCCATGGTCCATCCTGTCGAACGCCTTCTCTTGATTGAGGGAGAGTAGGCCAAACGACAGGCCCTCCTCCCGTGCCAATTCCAGGACGTCCCACACCAGGTACAGGTTGTCGAAGATGGGGTGACCTTGCACTGTGTATGACTGGTCAGGATGGATCATGTCCGCCAGCACGGACTGCAGGCACAGCAAGACGGCCTTCGCCACCACCTTATAGTCCGTGCAGAGGAGGGACACAGGATGCCAGTTCCTCAGGTTGCGGAGGTCCCCCTTCTTCAGCAGGAGAGTCAACACCACCCTCCTGCACGACAGGGAGAGCTCCCTGCAACCCTCAGCCTTGGCCCAGACTGCAGCAAAGTCCGGGCCAAGTACGTCCCAGAAGGCCCAGTAGAACTCCATGGTGAGCCCATCCAGCCCTGGCACTTTGTTGCCGGGCATGAGACAGAGAGCAAGCATGAGTTCAGCCAAGGTGAGAGGAGCCTCGAGCTGGTCACGGTCGCCCGCGCTCATCTGCGGCAGTCCCTCCCAGAGTGCACTGCAGGCTGCAGCCTCTGTCAACTCCCAGGAAAAGAACCTTCCGTAGAAGGCCCTCATGTGATCTCACAGCTCTCCCAGGGCCGAAAGGGGTGTGCCATCATCTGCCAACAGGCAAGTGATGTTCTTTTTGGCCCCCCTCCACTTCTCCAGGGCATAGAAGAAGCAGGAGCCACGGTCCATCTCCCAGAGGAGGTGGACTCGCATGTGGACGAACGCACCACAGGCACGGTGGTCACACATGAAGGGCATGGTCCTGGGGGCCCCACCAGGCTGACAATGGTGACCGGTCATGGCCACTCCCTGGGTCCACAGGTGCTTGACCTTACGCCAACTGGAAGTGGCCCTGTGCATGCATCCCAGCTGCCACAGCCTCATAAATGTGGGCATTTTAGTGCCTAACCTGGGCACACTGCCTCAGAACAGCCTCTTCACCCCACAGTGCCACAAGGGTTCACACCTCCTCCCAGGTCCAGTTTGGATCTCTGGAGCTCCAGATGGGCAGGCACACATGGACAAAGCCAGGGCTGGACATGGGGGGGGAGGAGGACGTCATCCATGCCGGCTAACTGGGCCCCCCACATGGCTTGTCCTGTGATGCCAGCCCTGAAGGGCTGGGAACAGAACCCCTAACAGGGACATGGACAGGGAGTCGTAACCATGTGGCTGAGGCACTTCACAATGGTCCTGCAAAAAGAGAAAGTTGGGAGGTGCACAGCAGTGGGGAGCAGGTGTAGGCCCTGGTGGCACAGCCAGCAGGGCCAGCAGCCCCGGGGGGATTTCAGGGCTGGGCAAGGGTGCAGCAAACTGCCCTTGGCAGCACTCATCTGTGGCCAGGCAGCAGCTCGGACAGACCCAGCACACACAGCCTGCTGGCTATCCATGGGGGCACGCAGGGCCTGCTGGGGTGCTGCAGCCTCAAGCAGCTCCTGCCAGCTCCCTGGAGTCTGTGCCCCAAGGCACAAAATGGCTGCAGGCTTTTCTACCCTGCAGCTAGTAGCTGCCAGAGAGCAGCCCAGCCCAGCAACAGGAGAGGGGGGCAGGCAAGAGGCCTGGGCTTGGACTCCAGCTGGCTCCCTAGTGGCCGGGCAAACTAATCCAGGAAGCTCTCTCATTACTGAACAGCAGTAAGGCATCTACATGTGCGTTACTGTGCAGTACCTAATTGGGCATAACTTTGTTACGTGTATCATGCAGGTAGAAAATTTATGTCCAAGTTGGGGTAGGCCACCATAGTTACTGTGCAGTATGGGCATGCACATATAGACACGCACCTGTACTGCACAGTAATTTTCAGTTACTGCAGAGTAGTTTAGGTTATTGTGCAGTAAATGCGCACGTGTAGACATGCCCTTTAAGTAGCATCAGACAAAAACATTCCGCAGACAGAGGTTGAGAGCAAAGAAATTGTGGGAGCCCATATTGTGTTGAATTTCACACTAAGTGCTTAATAATGCAGAATGCTTGAGTCCTGGAGGAAGCCACATGACCTATAGGTGCAGGCAGGCTTATATGATATTTTACAGTGTGATGTCATGAACTGTAATGATTCAATGTATCAAATCTGGAATAATGCATTATAATGTTACAGGAAATTATGGCAAACTGAAATGATTAAAGAGAATTTAATTTACTTGACAGCAATGTATGAACAACTCAAATGGACTATTTTACCAAAACAAAGATTTTTTTCCAGCTGTTCTGGCTTTTAGAAATAATAATCATCCGTCACCCATCATGTTATCTAGATCTTCCCATCAACATTTACAACCGCTGTTTTTTCTATCCTCCTTCCCCAAGGAATCCTCCATTTTCCCTATGGGACTTTTTCTTTTCTCTCCAAATCATCTAGCAAACTGTCCATGTTCTTCTAGAGACTTCACCATAGCATCTAAGAATGCTATGGCAAACAGACATTTTAACCAGTAGAATATACATTTTTCACATCTGGAATTTGTTCCCTAGATCCATTGAAGTCTTATTCATGTGAATAGTCTCACTGAAGTCAACAGGGCTATTTCCTTAACAATTTGCAGAACAGGGTCTTTATTTTATGATCAGTAAGAGTAGGTCTGTATTAAAAAATAATAGGAATTCAAGATTTAGAATTCTCAGGGTGATTCAAACAATTCTACCACTAGTTCATTCCTGCTTCTGAATAGATACTTCCTTTTAATTGCTCTTTAGATTTGGCTCATTCCACAGTTCTCTCGGTAGAGAGGGTCACTGGAATTCCTAAAATATACCATTTACTATTTTAATGCCCATTTAAACCATTAGAAGTTTTCATTAGTTATCTCTTTAAATATCTTCTTTGGCTCTATATATTTCTCCCTCCTGTATCAAGAGGGGAGGGGGAAAAACACAAAAGCAATATAGGCAAAGCAGCTGCCAAAATAGTAAGTAAAACAAGCCCTGGCTAAGATTAGGAAAATGCCAAGTAATTGTACCTCACTCTTTGTAACCCATACAAAAATAAATTACTAGTGTGACATCAAACCCAAGGTTATCAAATACAGGTTTAACAGGGAAAGAAAAGGGATGATCATTGGAGAGGACCCTTCCTGTTGTAGTAAAAACATGTAATTTGTGAGATCAAATTCTGGTTGCATTTTTTTTTAGTAAACTCTTTTCCCATTGGAAAATGCCTATTGGTCAAAACCGAAAGTTCCTATTTCAAAGTTTTCAAAATGAAAAAGTAAAATTTCAGTGACAGTAAAAACTTGAAAAAGGCACAAATTAAAAAAAAAAGTCAGCTGAACTGATCTCAAGTTTCCTTTTCTCTCCAAAATTAAGAGGTTGACTTTTCATTATGGTTCAGTATTGGGTGGGGGGGGAGTAGGACTCAGAGTCTCAAAATGCTCACGGGTTGTAGCTCATGATGGCTCCAGTCCACTGACACCCCCCCAACCCTGCAGGCCCATCACTCTGCTGTGCTGCTGTGTACAGCCCCTGGTGCCCAGGCTCAGGGCACACGGAGCTCCTAGACAACTGGGGTGAGGGACTGATCATGAGGGGCTCTCTAGGAAGGTGCCCCGGGGCCAGCCCCCAGCCACACCATCACTGTGTCCCAAGTGTGCCCCTGCTGTGCGTGCTATGGGTGGTGTGTGATAGGCTGTTTGTGTGAGGTCTGATGGCTGCTTCTGCTACAGGCATGTTATATCACCTCTCATAAATGTTAGACACAGCTCACAAAACCAGAAAGCTTCAGCAGATAAAGAGTGTTATTTTTCCCAGCCAGTTCAAGTAAAATGTTTGAGTTACAGACCGATTCTCTTCTGTAATCTCTCTTCTAAAATACAACTGAAGCCTCCTAGCGCCATTGCTTTTCATTGACAAAATGACCAGTAAATGAAACGCTGGATACGTACATTGTAACACATTAAACAGAAGAGGATAGGCCTGCTGGTAGCACACACTGCATACAGGTCATCTGTTCAACCATTTACATATTATAGTTTCTAGCAAGTATGATGCATAATTACATTAGCCGTGAAGTGACTAGAGAAACAGTTTTAATTTCTGAACTGATTTTACATGTAGGCTGAAAAACAGATTGGGGAATTCTTTTGCAGCAGGAACTCTATCACCTTCCCTGCATCTTATTTCCACAGATTCCCAGAATTGTTTGGATTAATCATTTGCAGAACAAGATGTTTGGAAACAGTTTGTATCAACTATTCATCTCCTCCTCATGTTAAATGTGACATGTGACTGGGTCATGGCATTGTTCCTGCACTACCTGGAACCATTTCAACAGGAAGGTTACAAACAGCATATAGTGAATAGAAAACACTCAAGTTAGTGCATGAATACCGCTTGCTTATATGAAAATATGAGCCTTTAATTGCAGAAGAGAGACTACCAAAAGCCAAATGTGCATGAACAAAACAACCATTGCAAACTCTTCCAGTAGAAACTATCACCTAAACATAGGGGCATCTAGTGATTCTGAGTGATTCACTTCTTTGGTGTCTTCTCTGAGACCCCCTGAAGAGTCTGATATCCAGACACAGCTGAGTACCCACTCTTTACAAATCTGGCCGCTCCAAGGTGACTTACATTTAGCATCCAAGTAATAAACCACCCAAAATAGTAGGTTGACTATTTAAGTTGCTGTGTTACATATTCTGACAGATCCTAACACAGTGAGGTTCTGATCCTAATTAGGGCTTCAGGGTGCATCCACAACACAAATAATCATAGAATCATATAAAATTAGGGTTGGAAGGGACCTCAGGAGATCTAGCAGGACCAGCCCCAACTAAAGCTCTGTCTAGCCAGGTCTTAAAAACCTCCAAGGATGGAGATTCCACAACCTCTCTGTGTAAACTGTTCCAGTGTTTTACTACCCTCCTAGAAAAAAAAATTTTTCCTAGTATCTAACCTAAACTTCCCTTGCTGCAACTTGAGACTATTGCTCCTTGTTCTGTCAGCTGCCTCCACTGAGAACAGTCCAGATCCATCCTCTTTTGAAAGCCCCTTTAGGTAGCTGAAGGCTGCTATTAAATCCCCTCTCAGTCTCCTCATCTCTAGACTAAATAAGCCCAGTTCCCTCAGTCTTTCCTCATAAGTCATGTCCCCCAGACCCCTCATCACTTTGGTTGCTGTCTGCAGGACCCACTCCAATTTGTCCAAATCCTTTCTTTAGTGCAGGGCCCAAAACTGAACACAGTACTCTAGATGTGACCTCACCAGTGCTGAATACAAGGGAATAATCACTTCCCTTGACCTGCTGGCAACACGCCTACCAGCACTGCGCAGTATGCTGTTAGGCTTCCTGGCAATAAGGGCACGTTGTTGGCTCATATTCAGGTTATTGTCCACTGTAACCCCCAGGTCCTTTTCTGCAAAGCTGCTGCCCAGGCAGTCAAACCCCAGCTTGTATAGGTGCATGGGATTGTTCTGTCCTAAGTGCAGGACTTTGCACTTGTCCTTGCTGAACCTCAAGAGATTTGTTTTGGCCCAATCCTCCACTTTGTCTGAATCCTAGCCCTACCCTCCAGTATATCTACTACTCTCCTCAGCTTGGTGTCATCTGCAAACTTGCTGAGGGTGCGCTCTATGCCATCTTCCAGGTCATTGCTGAAGACACTGAACAAAACTGGCCCCAGGACTGCTGGCTGCCAACTAGACATCAAGCCATTGATTACTACTCTCTGAGCCCAATGCTCCAGCCAGTTTTCTGTCCACCTTATACCCCTTTCATCCAGCCCGTACTTCCTTAGCTTGCCTGCGAGAATGTTGTAGGAGACCATATCAAAAGCCTTGCTAAAATCAATCACATCCACTGGTCTCCCCACACCCATAGAGCCAGTCACCTTGTCAGAGAAAGCAATCAGGTTGGTCAGGCATGATTTGGTGAATCGATGCTGACTGCTCCTAATCACCTTCTTCTCCTCCAAGGGCTTAGAAATGGATTCCTTGAGGATCCGCTCCATGATTTTTCCAGGGACTGAAGTGAGGATAACTGGTCTGCAATTCCCTGGATCCTTCTTTTTCCCTTTCTTAAATATGAAGACTGTATTTTCCCTTTTCCAGTCATCCAGGACCTTTCCTTACCACCAGGAGTTTTCAAAGATGCTAGCCAGTGGCTCTGCAATCTCGTCAACCAACTCCCTCAGCAGCCTCGGAGGCATCCTGTCTGGCCCCATGGACGTGTGTATTTTCTAAATAGTCCTGAACCTGTTCTTTTGCCACTGTTGGCTGCTCACCTCCTCCGCAAACTGTGCTGCCTGATGCAGAAGTCTGGGAGCTGACCTTGCCTGTGAAGACTGAGGCAAAGAAGGCATTGGGCACTTCAGCCTTTTCTGCATCCTCTGTCACAAGGTTGCCTCCCCCATTCAGTAAGGGACCCACACTTTCCCTGCTCCTCCTCTTTCTACCAACATACTTGTAGAAACCCTTCTTGTTACCCTTCATGTCATTGCTAGCTGCAACTACAATTGTGCTTTGATCTTCCTGACTTCATCCCTGCATGCCTGAGCAATATATATTCTTTTATATTCCTCCCTAGTTATTTGTCCAAGTTTATATTTCTTACAAGCTTCCTTCTTGTGACTTACTCTGCTGAGGAGTTCCCTGCTAAGCCAAGCTGGTCTTCTGCTGTACTTGCTAGTCTTCCTGTGCATCAGGATGGTTTGTCCCTGCACACTGAGTAAGGCTTCTTTAAACTACAGCCAGCTCTCTTGGACTCCTTTCCCCCTCAGACTGGCTTCCTAGGGGATCATGCCCATGAGTTCCCTGAGTGAGTCAAAGTCTGCTTTTCTGAAGTCCAGGGTCCTTACGCTGCTGCTTTCCATCCTTCCTTTCTTCAGGATCCTGAACTCAATCATTTTGTGGTCACTGCTGCCAAAGTTGCCATCCACTACTACATTCCCCACCAGTTCTTCCCTATTTGTGAGCAGCAGGTCAAGAAGAGCTTGGCCCCTAGTTGACTGCTCCAGCACTTGCACCAGGAAGTTGTCCCCAGCACTCGCCAAAAAGTTCTTGGATTGCCTGCACACCGCTGTATTGCGCTCCCAGCAGTTGTAGGGTGATTGACGTACACCATGAGAACCAGGGGGTATGATCAGGAAACTTCCGTTAGCTGTTTGAAGAAAGCCTCATCCACGCATCCTCCTGGTCTGGTGGCATATAGCAGACCCCCACCATGACATCACCCTTGTTGCTCTCCCCTCTAACCTTAAGCCAGAGACTTTAAGAAGCCTATCTCCAGTTTCAAACTGGAGCTCTGAGAAATCATATGGCTCTGTTACATAAAGTGAAACTCCTCCTCCTTTTCTTCCTTGCCTGTCCTTCCTGAACAGCTTGTACCCATCCATGACAGTGCTCCAGTCATGCGAGCTCCCACCAACTCTCTGTTATTCCCATCATGTCATAGTTCTGTCACTGTGCAAGGACTTCCAATTCTTCCTGCTTGTTTCCCAGACTCTGTGCATTCATGTACAGACACCTGAGGTAACTATTCAATTGCCCTGATTTTTCAGGAAGTATGAGAGCACCTCCCCTGTTGCCCACTCCTGCTTGCTCTTCCTCCAGGTGTCCCACTATCCCACTTACCTCAGACCTTTGGTCTTCGTCCCCCAGTGAACCTAGTTTAAAGCCCTCCTTGCTATGTTAGCAAACCTGTCTGCGAAGATGCTCTTCCTTCTCTTTGTCAAGTGGATCCCATCTCTTCCCAGGAATCCTTCTTCTTGGAACAACATCCTATAGTTGAAAAAGCCAAAGCCCTGCTGATGACACCACCTATGCAGCCAGGCATTGATCTGCAGGATGCACCCGATCCTGCCTGGGCCCTTTCCCTTGACAGGAAGGATCAAAGAGAACATGATTTATGTCCCACGCCCCTTCACTCTAGCACTAGGGCTGTGTGAAGCTGCAGTAGCAGATTCTATTTGGAGGACATTCGACCCGATTTGGTGACTGAATCTCTGAATCAGAATCAAATCAGGAGACCCATTAATCTCTCCGAATTGAATTGGGAGCCTCCAAACTGCTTTGGAGGGTTTCAGAGAGATTCAATGATTCAGCCATAGACATCATTTTATATGTTTTTTCTACGTACCACAAAGTACCAGGTGCAGCTCGTGACCACTGAGATGGTGGGGCAATGAAGCATCCCACAGGAGCATAGGGGAGTCCCCCGCAAACTCGGCGGTGGACCCAGAAGTGGACCAGAAGTATTTCTGGTCCAATTCTGGGTCTGCCGTGGAGCGCGCAGGGGAACCCCCCCACCCCCCACCTGCCTGCTCAGCAACTGGTGCTTCCTGGGTCGGGGGGGGGTGGGCACCCAGCATCCTCCTGTGGCTGACTGCTGAGCAGGAGGGGCATGGGTGGGTCCCCCCTGTGCTTGGCAGCGGACCTGGAATTTGACCGGAAGTACTTGTTCCTGGAGTGTGCCAGGTTGCAGCCCCTGCACCCACTCCTCCATAACCTCTTATTGAGAATCTGGCTGCACTTTTCCCCGCACTTGTTTATTTTTTTACACCGCATCTGTGGTCTCAACAAAGCCCAGGACCTCCTAGTCAACCTTCTCCTAGCCCTGGCCAGGCTGGCTATTTATGTCACCAAGAAGAAAGCTCTGGCCAGGAGGGTCCCCTAGGACTGTGGGGCCACTTTCCTGGGTTTCCTCTGGTCCCATCTCTGAGCAGAGGACCACTGGGCAGTAGCCAATGGCTCTCTGGCTGCCTTTGAGAGTCATTGGGTGCTGTCTGGGGTACTCTGCTCAGTGCCCCCCAAGGGAGCACTTGTTTTGACCCTTTGACCCACCTGTATGTTCCATTTAGTCATTTTTTGTTTCAAGTACTCAGTTGTTCCCATCTCCATTAGACCCCATAAAGGGGGGCTACTGATGTTACATAGCTGCCCCTAGATGAGTCATCCATCACTCTGTCCTGCTCCCTACCCACACCCTGCAGCCATGTATTCCCACTCTGGCCCTAGGTCTCAAGCCCCACCCCAGCTGGGCAGTGCCCCCAGTTCAGCCCCAGCCCTGCCCAGCTCTCTCCTTCCTTTGCTATGGGGGCCTCAATCCCCATTCCCACTAACCCATAGACATACGTTTGGGGAGCTGCAGGAGCTGCTCTCCAGGCTGCCTGGCTGCCATGTGCATGTGTGCACCTGCACTTGGCACCCCTGCCTGATTGCCCTCTTCCTGTTCCCCCCAGCCCTTTGCAGGCTGGAACTCTGCCAGACTAAAAGGGGAAATCCATTTCTCATGTTTTTCTCCTTTAAAGGAGAAAATCTGTGCTTTTCTCCTTAAAAAAAGAAAGTCTATGCCTTTCTCCTCAAAATGAGAAAATCCATGTTTTTCCATGGTGAACAGAAAACACAGGTCCCTGGAAATGACCAAGGCATGAAAAAATGAAGTCAGGTCATGCCAAGAAAGGACATCCATAACACAAATAATATGATGCGATTTCCCAAGAGAGAAGTCTAATGGCAAAGGTGGAGTTTCCCATCACCATTTTTGGGTGTGCCCCTCAGGAAGGGCATATACCAGTTTAGAAGACCTCCCCCTACATCTCTACAAGCTGTCTCAAGCAGGGGAGCAGCATCATGTCTGGCAAACATTAAACACTGGCAAAGACATCCAAGAACCCATCAGAAAGGGCATATACCAAACATTCATTGATAACAGAAGAATACACAGCAGGGCCACTAAGCCAGTCTCTCAAATCCTGAATCCATATTGTGCCAGGTCTAGAATATCAACCTCAAATGAGTCTGTCTGTATTTGACCTCTGGTTGGTCTATGAGCTTGATCAGAAACACAGAGTTTCATACTAAAAGAGTGATGGCTATGTAATGCCAATGTATCCAGAGTGGGTTTCTGACCCAGATGGTTGGACTACTGTGTTAGAAATAGGACAGGAAGCTTCCATTCCTGACTGAGGTATTGCCATCTCCATCACAAGAAACATCAGTTGCTTGTGAGTCTCTCTCTCTCTAAACTAGAAGGGGACAGTGAGATTCACAGGTCAGGAGTGGCTATTCCTTCAGTGTGCTCAGTATTTCTTGCACTCTGCTAATGCACACAGGCTGTTGTCTGCCAGCTGAGCAAATCCACGCTTCCAGAGGAATTCCCAAATGAGTGTGATATTTACAGTTGTCTTCACAGTACTTGGTCCTAGATTCTGCCACATACTACTGGCATTTGGAATTGATAGTTTACTACCCTGGATAGTTCCTTGGGGTGAGATTGGTAGTTTCAGCAGAGGTTGACAAAGGAAGGTCCTGTGGCCTTTAGCACAGCTTCAGCATTGGCTTGGAAGTGAAAATTTACCAGAATATTTCCAAACACTCAACTTATTTTTCAGTCCTAGCTTGTCTATGCCTTTCAGAGCTTACTGGTATCCATGGTTTGAGCTAGGGTATACACTTGATAGCATTGATTTGGACTGCAGCCTTAGCTAGGGAGGAACTGCAATACCAATGTCCAAATTTCACAAGCAGTCTCTGCAGGAGAGAAAATTGAAATCCAAGTTTGGGGTTTGTCGATATGCTGAGTCACAATCAAGAAAAAAGTAAGGAGAGAACAGCTTTCTTTCCTTAAAGTAGCTCCCCTAAAAGGCTTAGCTTTAGCAAACCCATATACATCCAACTAATCCTGAAAATTTTTAGTGGATCATGCATGAGAACAAAAATCTGTGAAACTAAACCAAGAAAACCAGCAACTCTAGACAAGAAACCATAAACAAAAAGCCAAATTCTATTCTATCCGTTAGGCATCCAAGAGGACTTAGGTGCCTAAGTGTAATTCTATTCCTCTGTGGTTAAGTACCTGAAGAACAGTTTATGCAAAAGGTAAATGGGTCATACTCCTCCTTGCCGCTTTTTGGGACTCAGCCTTACTGCTCAGAGTGTGGTATGCTACAAAAGTAGATGCATTCATGTATTTTTCAAAACTCAAGCAAGGTGGAATAGAATCGTACTTAGGTGCTTAAGTCCATTTTAGACACCCAATAGCCAAAACAGAATCAGGCCGAAAGGGACTTGAACAGTTTGAAATCAATGCAAGTTTTTCCACTGACTTGGATGGAAGTAGGATCAGGCCCCAGCTCTCAAGTCACAGTTCTGAAAATAAGAATGAATCAGACTGGGGTCAAGTTGCCCTCCTCAGTTCACTTTCTTTAGCCTGCACCATTAATTAATGAAAATGGGCATGTGCCCTATATATGCAAGAAAAATGGATCCACGCAAATATGGAAATTTGGTGGTGAGGGAGTGGTAGCAGTAGTAATTTCTGCAGCTTAGGAAACCATTGCAATTAACACTGCCATCACTTCCCAGATGCCACATTTCTGGACCCATGGGGAGTATCCTGGCCAAATAACATGGCCCTACACCCTGGGTCAGGCCTGCATACAGGCTCAGTCTGTGGCTGGGTCCTACATGCAGCCCCAGACCCAGCATGCAGTATCCAATTCAGCATAGGGCTCCAAAGCTGGCATGCCAGGTCAGCCCTGCCACATGGCCCTGGACCTAACATGCAACCACAGATCCAATGCACTGGGTCACACATGTCACGTGGCTCCCCAAGTCTGACCTGCCACATGGCCCAATGTGTCAGGTGATCTTGAAGCTGTATGCTGGGTCAGACAAGCTCCATACACCTATGAATTCTAAGGAAAAAACAAAGGGAGAAAACAGAGAAATCTAAATACTTAATTTATACATTTTTAAACCATTTAATTTTCTGCATTAAAACCTTTCTAAATCATATTTTGCTAAATTTAATTTTAAAAATTAAGTATGAAATCCAACAAATGAAGTTAATGTTTCATTTCACATCAAGCAAGGTTTTATTTGGCCCAAAAATGAAATTATTTCAGTGTTTCTCATTAGCAAGAAAAACAACATTTTCATTTTTAGTCAACCCAAAATGACAATTTTGTTTTGTTTTGTTTTTGCAATTTTTTCCTCCATTTAGCCACTAAGCTAAAAAATGATTATTCACATATGCCTACTGTCTACTGAAACTTTGTCTAGGTCTGAATATTGTAACAGCACTAAGATGATTTTACAGTACATAAAATACTCACATGAAGAACTGAGGCTGAGAGATCATCAGCTCATTTGGGCATTACAGAACTGGACTGGATTTGCAGCAGTAACTTAGAAATGAATGTTTGCTGACCTATTTCAAGTCCCTGGCCGACACAGCCCCCAAACCATGTACTGTTTCTGTGGGCAGCTGCAGTGAGCATCTCCCCCTTGCCACTTTCTTTTAAGATCATTATTCCTCACTTTTAAAGTGAAGAGATCAGTTCACCTGCAGTATCACTTGGTGATTTCAGCTCTCCTTTCCCGTACACATAAGCCCTCGTGAATGAAAATAAGCATGAATGAAGCCAGCTTTGCTGCACTTGCGCTGTAGATATGCACAAACTCCAGGAAGTCAGGGCTTAATTTGATCTGAAAACCCCCACAGCCAATGCATTTTAAAGCCAATCAATAGGGACCATTCAGATACTTGCTGTCAGTGGCTAAAAGAAAATGGATACCGAGAAAGCCATAACTATGATAAATTTAGGCACTGCTTCTCTCTGACTAATGTAGGCACTAAAACACTCCATGAATATCCTGCTTTGAAACGTGTCATATTTCTGAGAGGCCAATCAATCTCAGGTTCTCTGTGGACCACATTAAAATACATTTGTCACTGTAAGTTTATGAAATATTGATGGTGTTTTGGGGAGGGGGACTGTTAGAAGGTGGAGAGGTGGATCAAAAAAAGTAGGAGGGGGAGCTCCTTTAATGAATTATCTTTAGGTTACAAGAAGAAGAAACAAATGCAGAAGCTTATTGTTGATGAGGGTGAAAAACAGCAAACAGAGAATTGCTTACAGAAGGAAGATGCTTGTTGGATTAATGGCAGAGAAAGATCAAATGGGTAAATATGTTACAGTGACACTGTCAAGCATTTCAGGCTCAATTTGACTTGGATTTATCATTTTTATTAAATCTTTCTTTTCTTACTAAAATCTGGAATTAAAATTTAAAAAAAAAAATCAGATTTGGTTAAATTCCCAAATTTCATTTTGTGAAATATTTCATTAGTGCTGAAAAATGGTAACTGAGATCCGAGTCTCATTGTGTTAGGCACTGGGCATTATATACGTTATGATATAAAGATGTAGTAATAATTACATTATTATCTGTCCCAAATAACTTACAAACTGAACAGACAAGACTGATGAAGGAGAGAGAAGGGAAATATAATCTATAATATACAGGTGAGAAGCTGAAGTGAAAAAATCAGTGACTTGCTCAAGACAAGAAAGGAAGTTTGTAGCAGATCTGGGAAGTAGAATAAGGGCACGTTAACCAGTCCAGCTACTTCAAGCCAAGACCATCCTTCCATTCTGTGCCTCTCACCTAAGAAATTCTTATGTATGCACCTAACTTTACACTTGAGTGATCCCACTGAAGTCAATGAAACTACTCATGAGTGTAAAGTTTGTATTTTGAACATTATGTTTGTATAGGAGATGTGGAATGATGCCCAGGTTTGGTGTGAATAATTTGGTACTGGGTCACAATATTGACTATTTCCGTCAACACAAATTGCAGCTTTCTCAGGTAAAAGAAAGAGTAGCTTTCACCTCAAGAACAAAAAAAATTCTCACATGCTTTTTCAGCCTACAGAAATCTGAATTTTTGGTAAAGAAGTCAAGTCATGTTGTAAGAAAAAAGTTCCAAGTCAACAAAGAGCATGTTTTGTGTTCAATAGCAAAACAAAAATTGAGGCAGAAGCACAAAGTTATTCATTTTTCACAAATATGAATCTTTTTATTATTTTTGCCCAATAGAGCAAACATGTCCCTCAGCTCTCAAACAAATCCCACTCTTCTTAAAGAAATTATTCAGATATCTTATACATAGACCCATTCTTCATTTCTTTTACCATAACATCTATCAGAGCTAGTTGGGAATTTTCCATAAACATGATTTTTCAAAGAAAAAATTCAGTTTCTAGCAACTGGAATTTTTCTACTGGGGGGCAGGAGGAGGGGAAAGGGGGCAAATTAAAAAAGGGGGTGCTCTTTCAGTTACTATTTGTCTAGGAGATACCAAAACATACTTCTGTTTGGTGGCACTTCCTTGGATTCTCCCACAGCAAAAATGTGCATATGGAAAATCATTCAAGGGAGAACATTTTGTTTATTCAGTTGAAATATTAATCTGAAACAGGTTATAATGATTCAGTACCTCATGGGAAATATAGCTCCTGTGCCTTTTCCCGTTTCTCTACCACTAGCTGGGTCCCTTGGACCAGTGCACAATGCATCATGGCATGTGTATACAGATACTTCTGAACTGAGTTGCATATTGCTTATTGGCTTACAGTACCAAAGTGCCTAGGAGCGGTAGTTGTGGACTAAGATTATGATATGGGCATATAAACAAAACAAAAAATGGTCCCAAACAGCTTTGAACCTTGATGTTTGGTCTCAGTTTGGCATGAAAATCATACTGAAATATCAAGAACGTTGTTCTCTTACTGATGAAATCACTGCACAGTATTGCATTTCACATACACGGTTTTGGGAAATACCTGCAAGGACAGGCAAGAAGAGAATTCATAGCGTGTGTAATTCAGATAGTCTTCCTCCCATAGGTTTCTCTGCCATACAGGTCCTTCTCTGCACATGAGATTCTGGTTGATGCCAAGTATGAAACATCACAAGGTAGGAGTTAAATGTTGTGTGCTAAAGGGAGGTTAAAAGTGAACAGTGGGACTGGGAATACCACAAAAACAAAGCCTGAATTTCTGAGGCAGTTCCACAGCAGAACTCCAATAACCCCTCAGAATACAACCTAGGACAACAGTGTGTAGCAAAGGATCTCATTGGCATCATAAGGACTATTACCCATATTCTTTCCCCTGTCATAGCTCATCCTTAATTCTTTGTGAAATGGGAAACGTACTACGAGGGAGGCACCTAGTCTTCCTACTCCCAGTTCTTGGCTCTAAATTTAAAACATATTTTGAAGTCTGGGCAAAGACCTGATATTTTTCCAACACCACATGGGGTATTCCTGGTTTGGATTTTTTGAGATTTTATGGAGCCAGTTGATTTGGGACTCCTAAGCAAATAACTGCACTAAATCTGGTTACCCAAGGAAGAGTATATAGGGAATAAAGTGTCTCAGCTCTGCTTAATGGCTACAAAAATTCTTCCAGATTTTAACTGCCTGACTTTGTTTATCATTTCATTCTTTCCCTTAGCTGTCCTTTAAATCACCTGACTTAATAAATAGTACCAAGAAATGGAAATCAGCTCCCTCTAGTGGGTTTTGAAATGACCCGATATCAACTCCTTTGAACTTCATTTCCCCTAACCCACAGGAAATACTGCAAGTTGTAGAGTTATAATTGGGATGCCTATTAGGAACCCAGCATGGGAAAGCCCAAATCCATATTTTTTATTATACCCAACATTGAGACAAAGCTAATGATCTGCATCTCCTGAGACCTGTCCCTTCTTCCGATCCATATTCTGAAGAAGGTTGTTACTTCAGGCCTCTTTCCCCTCCCACTAGAATATCTCAAATGTATAGAAATAGACAAGATTTCTCCCCACTCTCCTCTATATATTTTTTCTTTAACCAATCCTCTAATTTCTTTAACTTCATTCTATAATAACGAACATGATGTCCCTTCTGGTGACTCCTTGGATACATCCCTATGAGTGTGCATATGTATTTCCCCAGGTACAAACAGCAGCAGCACATAATTGTGCTGCTGCTACTTGTCTCCAGGGAATGCTCTGGCACACACCAGATGGGGTAAGGGATGCTGGGGCCAGTACCTGGGCTGGCCTCAGCAGCCTTACTTGGGATCCTAGTGGCCTCTCAGGGCAGCAGCAGCAGTGATCTGGGCATGCAGAGCCTGGCCAGCAGCTAGAGTGAGGCTCTGGCCACCCAGGCTCCAGTTTTGGGTAGCGCACACTGTAGCTATGTGCACTGCCCCACTCTATTTTAAGGTTTTGCGGGGGGGGATTGTTTGTTTGGTTGGTTGGTTTTGATATTGGGATTTCCTGGTATCTAATTTTGGCTCTACACTTGAAAGCCTTTTCACATGCACCGCATGCGTTTTGCAGTGCCTCAAAAACTTTTGAGATGCTGCAAAGTGCATGTTCCTGCTCATCTGGACATACCGCTTTATTCATCTCAAATGGGGCAAAACCCTCGGAACAGATACCAACAGAACACCACTCTCATCCGACCAACTTGCCAAACAGCTTTTTATACAAGTACTCTCTCAAAAAAGCCCACTGAATCCATCTTCCTAGAAACACAGGATTGTCTCCAGCACCACACTTTTTCCAATATGATTTTAAAAGTCAAGAATCAGGGATTCCACCACTTCCCTGCAGAGCCTTCCACAGACTAGCACTTCTCATTGCCAGCTGCAATTTCCCCTTTAGTTTAATTCCATTATTCTGGGTTACTACCCCCTTGGTATCAACCTTAATAAAATTTCTTGCCAGATTTATCATAAACCAGTTCTCAATATTTCCAACACTGGAAACAAGCCAGGACCCCCTCCCATTGATCAACATGGGGAGATGATCATAGCACTGAAGTTTAGAACTCCTCTGTGTATAACTTCAACAGGAAGTAACTAAGTGAAATTCTGTGGCCTGTGTAATGCAGGAGGTGGAACAAGATGACCTACTGGTCCCTTTGGGCCGACAGTCTCTAATGCTCTTGAGGGCATTTCCACAGAAAATCAACTCCTAGTCAGTGATGCACCTGCAGAAAAATTAAAAAAAACTTGATGCAATTTCCCCTTCTTCCATGTGCACTCCTCCTCCCCCTACCCTGTCATGTGGTAGCCTAGGCTCATTTCTGGCCCCTACTCACTTATGCATTTATTGATCTGTGTGTATGACAAAATAAAAATAAGCTCTAAACAAGGTAAAGCTGGTTGCCTGATTCATTAAGCTCCAAGATTCATGTCATCTTTGATAATGCTCTGCATTCAGCATTTCCATGTGCCCTGTATTTACATTTCTAAGCACTCTATAAATACTTGCTATGTTGTACAGACAGACCTGGCAGGTCTGCTCTCACACAGGAGCCCATCACCCTTTTGGAACTTCTTCTCCCTAGGGGGTAGCCACTAAAGCAAGACATTATTTGATTGCTGATTCATGTTGGTTTTTGCTTTTGCTTTCTTTGTTTTATTTAACATTTCGACTTGAAGTGGTTGCAGTAGTGTTTGCATGTAGCTTAGTTGATAGTATAAGTGGGTTGGTTGCAGCCATCCTTATTCAGAACAGTGCTCCACAAAAGTTGTGTGAGATCAAAGACCGAAGCAATATATTTTTAGTGTCCAACTTTCCACCTTAAAGGAACCTGATTTTTCAAAAAGTGCTGCGTATCCAACCTCTGGAGGGGAAAAAAAAATCAATGGACACCCAAAAATGGAGCCACCCAAATGCAATGGTTACTTTTAAAAAATTAGGCTGCAGTGCAATTTTGAGGGATACATATAGAAAGAAAATACTGTACTCTGAACAAGAGCACTCACAGAAAAAAACTTGATATTGGAAAATGTAAGTTTAACAAAGTGCTTCCAGAAAACCTGGTCAGAAAGCAGGATGGAATTACCAGTACTTTTTTTTCCTTCAAAATTTTATTTTCATTAAAATTATGTGAGGAGCCAGTACATCCTACTCAGTTGCAATACCAATACAACAAAGAGCTGTTTATTAATTAGCTACAGGCCAAGAATTGATGCTATTTAGCAAATAAAAAAAATACATTTTTACAAAACTGTAAACTGCTCCAAGGGAATCTGAGAGAAAGAGGAACTGAAAGTCTGAATAATCATTGAATAATCTGCCAATCTCTGACTGCAGTGTGGCAATTGTGACTGGTTTTAAGGATAGCTTTTTTGTATTTCAAAGTTGCAGCACAGTTTTAGAAAATCTGGATGAAAGAATAGGTTTTCAGGCTGCTAAAGCTTTCACTTTCCCTTGAAACTAGGGGTCAGTCATGCAGTATTTGGAGTGACTGACATCAATCTTGTTGTGTGTAATACATTACTATTAACATAGCTGGTCTTTCTGGCCATCATGTTCAGACTTGAGCTGTGGACAGACAAACCAATTTCTCCATTCTTATTTAAAAGGCTGATACCAATTTTAAGGATTTAGTCTCTGCGTGTGCATATCAGTTGTTCCACAGTAACTGTTTTATGGGATCACTCCTATTCCACAGAAAGCAGAAGTTGAACTGGGGCAATTTACTCCAGAATAAAAAAAAGCTGTTAAGTTATGGTGGCTGAGTTTACCCTTCCTGTGAGAGTGAGCGAGAGATGGGACACATGGAACAGTTTCAACAGATCAGCTTCAGATTGCTCCTCCACCAACCTCCCCTTTTTAAATTAGGATAATTGTTTCATCTGCCCATACCCTTTGGAAGCCTACAATGCAGGCACTAAAATCCATATCCAAGCAACTAAATAAATGGCCTAATTTTCAGAAGAACCAATTAACTTTCCTCATTTCAGTGTGCTAGAGGATGCTCAATTCCTTTGCAAAAAAACCAGACCACTTATTTAGTTGCCTAAATATAGCTCTCTCTCCTGCAAATTGTGGCCTTTCTTTCTCTTGCCTCAGTTTACCCATTTGTAGCACAGGGACAACAATGTTCTCCCTTTGTGCAGGGCTGGGATATGCTTAATTAATTCCCCCAAAGAGTTCTGCGCGCATCGAACAAAAAGCTTTATTAATGATGTATGAACATTTTTTATTATTTATTTTTATCTTTGAATCTTTTTTGTTTGGTAAGAGTTTAACAAAAGCACTCTCTCTCTCAGATTCCCAGACATCCCTGTTTGTACAAAAGGCCTGTAACTCAGCCCACCGACAAACTGGCACAGATGTGGAAGTCTTGACAAACCAATGACATTTGAATATGAAATGAGAAGCTGCCTATCATTTTGTCAGGAAGTGTCTGTCCAACGGAAACTGTCCAGCCTAATAACAGTGTCATCTTGAGTGACAAAGGGGAAGAAAAAGTCATTCATAAAACAATTAGAAGCAACGTTTCAACCTTGGGGGGCTTCCTCAGGGCATGGTGAAACTAGGACACAGCAAAAATAAATGACATCCTGTTCTTCTGTAGCCCGAGGAAGGCCCTATGTCCAAAATACCTTCTCTAATCTGATTTTGTAGTTTTGACAAACAGGTTGACCCTTCCCCTGCTAATTATTTCTTTGCAAGTTGCTGCATGTTGATGCAGCTCTAGGTTTGTCCCTTCATTCTTAGAGGTCACAAACATAAGTTATATGTTTGTATGAGACATCTATAAACATTTTGTTGCCCTGTTATACTGACCCAACCAACTTTAGGTAGCTTACTCTGGGAGAACCAAGGAGCTTCTGGACTCATATCTCCACTACCTTTCACCTTACACATTTATACTTACACTCAAGGTACAAGACAATGGAGAACAAGGCCCAGCAATTTGAAGATGTCATGATTAAAAAGAAAGTATGGCATCTCTAGCATAAGTTTATTGCAGCTCAGAAATGTCTATAGTATCTGTAGGCACATAATGTGATGTGCAAGGCTTTTATGAATGGGACCCTTGTGGCTGCTTGTCAGAACTGAATCTGAAGTGATGACAGGACATTTGTAAGAAGTCTTTCCTGGGATGCTGAAGGACTTCCATGAGGAATTACCTTCAAGATTGAACTCTAGAGGCCTTTAAGTAAAGAGTCCTTCCAAAAAAGTTGAAGACTTGTGATAAAAGGTACCGCACTTAGGGTCACCTCAAAATACTGTAGGAGCTGAACTGCTGGGCCTAAAACCAGTTATGGTAAGGCATTGGTTTGGTATAGTTTGACTGACCCACATGGCTGCATTAATAGTTGGGTTTATGCTTGGTTTGCACCCTGTTTGTGTATGGGAGGCTCTGCTGTAAAGCTTCGGGGTATGACCACAGTGCATGCTACAATTTTAGGCTGAGATACTCAAGCTAGCCTAGATGAGCTGCATGTTACTGCTTCTTCTGATACCCAAACTAGCTCAGAAAACTGCAGTGATAGCAACCCCTTAGATGAAGTACTGATGAGTTCATTAAAAATAGCTAGACAGCTTCAGCGATGGGTATTAAACAGCTCATATGTCTTTTATTGTGTAGCTTTACTTATTAAACAAGAGGCATGTCCAGTTTACATGAGAGCCAAGATATTATAGAGTGCCTCTACTGTGATCATATCTAGGGAAATAAAGGAGGATATAGACCCCTCTTTTTCAAGTGTTATACAAACGTGTGAAAAGGCCTTGAGGCCTCTGTCTCACAGAACACGCTTTTTTAACTTAATAAAATTATTGCTCGATTAGCAACATGGCCAAAGTGAAAAATGTGGATCAAGACTCTGATTCTGCACAGAGGTATGCTTAGATTTGGGTTTCAGAAAAGAATACAGGGAGGGTGTGCTGTACAGGCGTGGGCCACAACCGAGGAGAAAAGTTCATGCCATAGCCTGGGGTATGCTGAACAGTACAGGCTATGGCATGAACTTTTCTCCTCGGTTGTGGCCCACGCCTCACCTCTTACTGCCCCTCCTGCAGTGTCATGCCCCTAGAGGTATTATTTTTCAAGTCCAAGTTCCTGCAAATGTGTGCAGGAGTAGGAGACTCTTTGTGCCCACTCTTACCTACTTTGTGCACTCAGACTGGACAAGCCACTCTCTACCCTTCAGCATAGAATACAACTGCAGTATCACTTCTTCGTCTTTCATTTTCCTGTGATATTTCACAGCACAGATAAGTTAGGGATGATCTTGAGGTTAAGGCAATGGACTAGAAACCAGGAGCCTTTGCTCCTGCTTCTGCCACTGACTTAATTTTCATCTGCAGCAAATCACATCCTGTGGCTCAGTTTCCCCATCTCTGATTAAAATATTTGCTACCGAAGTTAGGATTCTGAGGATACAGCATTGGTGCTTATATTGCACTTGGAAGTCTGAGTGATACACTGATGTTCTGTACTTCATGTTGCAGGCAGACTCGTTTCTGAAGTAGGTGCTCTGAGGCTTTATCTTGCAGTGGTTAATATAAACTGAAACAGAGTAGGACACTGAGCATGCAGCCAGTAGGAAAAAGCAGCAGTGAAAAAGTGCTGCTTATTTAAACCGGGGAAAGATGATGGAATCCATTATCACTACTTCCTTCACACACACTCTCTTACCTTTGTGCCTGATGCCTTTGAATCAAACCTAGGAATGCCAAATGATGCTTATATTTAAAAGGCCTAACAAGACTGTCATTTTCTTATTTTCCAGAAAGTTAAACTAAACATCTTTCCTGATCACCCTGAAATAAACATTAGAATTGAAGAGACACAAACGTTTTGTCTCTGGCAACAAGATGAAAATTCAAGATGGGTTTCACACCTATGCAGTAAGATAAACATGTCCCATTGCTGCGTGGCATGTGGTTTGAACTAGGCTCTGAGCAGTAGTATTATGCTTACTGCATAGAGGTACAAGTCCTAAGGTCTTTCTAATTGGGTTCATGAAGGAAACATTGCCTTCTTATCATGACATTGTTTCTACCAGGTAACAATCAATACTCATGCCTGATTTAATTTTAAATATAAAATGTGCTCCCTTTAATTGAAACTTTGTGCATAAATAAGTTTATTAAGTTAGACAGCGATGCTTCAGAGAAACAGTGCTACAAACTGCCCTCAGGCTGATCCTTCCTAGCCTGCCATTAGTTGCTGTTTCACTTAATTGTTGGTGAAGGCAACTAAGTGCTTGATTACATTACTTTCACATTAAAACCTTCTTTTGACATAGGTTCTTTCTTACAGGCTGATCTTTCAAATACACTTACCTGGACAGGAAGTTTCCTAAAGGCAATGGGAGCTTTACAAGTGTAGGAAGTTATAAATGTGGCTGGAGCTCTTGAATTCACACTGGACTACAAGCTTCAAGCCAGAGAAGAATTTCAGGCATCCACTATAGAACAGCTAGATCCAGCTGAAGGTCTTGGACATTAAAAAAAAAAAATCCCCAAAGCTCAAAACAATTGTCATCATAACATAGTTTGACTGACTAAAAGCATTAAATTTAAACATGAGAAATCTTAATGAAAATTGGAAATTGCTCAAAGACACCCAACTGGGTGCCCCAAAAGTAATATAATAAAAAGAAGTTACTCTGGTCACCAAAAACAACCCTTACACTCCATCTTGAAGAACTGTGACAACAAATTTGAGGGACAGCCTTTCAATATATAAAACCGATTATAAAACCAAGACTAAACAAATTGAAAGTCTAAAATGCAGATGACTGATAAGAGAAATTAAAGAAACCAGAAAAATATCAGTGGTGAAAAAAGTCAAAGACAACAAGAAGACATTTTTAAACATATTAGGAACAAAATACCATAAGATCAGATATTGGACAATTGCTTCATTCAGATGGTAAAATCATAAATAATGAAGCAAAAATATTGAATATGTAGTTCTTTTCTGTATTTGGAACAAAACAGAAGTATTTCTCCATCCCATATGATGATGCACCAGGAACAGAAAGTTTAAACAAGATGTGAGGTGGCAACAGCCAAAGATAAACATTTTATATTGACAGACCCAGATACCTTAATGTGCAGACACAGAACATTACTTTCACGTAATCTGCCCCAGATTTTAATCCACAGTAAATTTACTTCATTATAAAGAGCAGACCCATGATTGCCTCTCCCAAACTGGCAGCCCAGGAAGTGGAATTATAGTGCCTAGCCACTAGGTGGCAGGAGAGTCAGTTTGCATTGTCCAAGTTATCACGGTATGGAATCAAATAGAGAAGTAGACACACAATACATACATACTATGTAAAAACTTTACTATAAAGTTACTATACTTTTTTTCAGGAATTAACTTTCCCTGGACTTGAATGGTTTACTTTGTAATAGAGCTGTGTACCCTGCGTACTAAGATTAATTTTCTACTTATTAAACATTTTTTGTGCCCAAACCCTGAAATCCAAAAGCCTTAAAGGAACTAGCTGAGGACTAACATTAATTTAACAAATACTGGAAACTGAAAAGACTCCAAAGGATTGGAGGACTGCCAATATTTTTAATAAATATTTGTTTATTATTTACATAAGAACCCAATGAATTACAGAGTAGAAAAATAATGGAATAGGTTATTCATGTCTATCAACAAAGAATTAAAGACTAAAAATATAATGGCTATTCAGCAAGGTTTCATGGAAAACAGATCTTGTCCAACAAACTTGTTATTTTATTCGACGGGGTTACAGCCTGGTTAATAAAGGTAACTGTCTTCTTTTCGTGCACTTGGATTTCTCAAGGCATTTAACTTTATATCACATGGCAATTTGACTAAAATATTTGCATTATCTGGAATTAAGGGGCACATATTAGATTAATTAAATACTGGCTCACTGCCATCTCAAAATATAGTTATCAGTAAAAAAACATGAATGAATGGGACAGTTTCTTGTGAGATCCCCAAGCACAGACATGCAGGGGCCTTAGGGGGAGGTTAAATCAATTCAAAATGGCTGCCTGATTGCAGGTAAATCAGAATGGGGGGACTAGCAGGGGAGCTGAGAGTCCAGTAACCTGGAGAGAGTTGGGGGTCTGCTGGGGGATGGGGGTCAGGCACATCCCACAGATGGGGTAGGGATGGGGAGTGTAGGCACGTCCTATGGGTGGAGTCGGAGGTGGCAGGCGTGACCCACATATAGGGGGGCAGGTGTGACCCGTGGGGAGGTGGGGGGCAGGCACAACCTGCAGGTGGGATGCGGTTCCCCCCAGTGAAGCAACACCCCCATCCCTTCCACTCCGCTCCTCACTGGGACTTACTTGTTGGGCTCTGACAGAGGCAAACACTAATAAAAGTGGCTGCACCTGGAGCTGCTTGTGGGATGGAAATTGAGAGGGCTGGCTGATTGTGGGGGAGAGGTGGGGACCTAAATCAAATAAGTCTGATTCTGCATAGATCCAGGTTTATCTTAAACTGGGTTCTGCAATTTTTAAACCAGTTTGTATGCATGGAACTTCTGTACAGATACAGGTTTAGACTGATTGCCTGTCAGTGAGACTGGGTCTGAAAGTGTAAGGCTGACACTGGAATGAGCTAAATTCAAATTGGGTAGCCATTTTGTACCTGATTTAACCTCCCCAAATGCCTCCACTCAGTCTAGAGATCAGTTTTTGGTCTGTCATTAGTCAGTAGTTTATCGTCAATGACTTGGATGATAATATAATACTTCTGCTGGTAATGTTTAGAGAGGGCAAAGATTGATGAAGAAGAGAAAAATTAAAAGTAGATATTACTCTTAGAGTGATCCAAATCACAATGCTGTAGTCATAATGCAAAACCTCATTCTGTAAACTCATCCACAAAGTAACACCAATGCTGGGTTTTACCCATTAGGTAACAGATGTTAATCTGATATAAAAAGGGGCATATGCTTTCAAAGAAGCTAATTGTATGCACTGCACATTTTCAGAAACTAACTTAGCACTTGAATCAATCAAGTATTATGGTAATATTTTGAAAAGTAAAGGTGTTCTAGGATCCAACAGCCATTCCTACATAAGAGACTTATGTCAGCATAACTATGTTGATTGTGGTAAGAAGAATTCTGATCCTTGACTGGCCATCTGTGCTGGCAGAAACCCTTAGTGCACATATAGCCAAACTGTGCTTTTACCTGGGAATCTTGTTTTGTACATGGAAGGAGCACAGATTTGTTAGTATAGCTCCTACCATGCTTTCCCAACATAGTATCCTAGTATTTCTGTACTGATCAAGTGCTGTTAGGGTACATACTGCCTAAATACTGCTTTGAAAGATGATTTAGGAATTTATGAGCTTACGTGCCTGTCTGTCTGGGGAAACTAGTGCAGAATAAGCTGATGTGTGAATTTAAAATACAACAGCTATTCTGTACTAACCTTGGTGTCTGGACCATTTATTCCACAATAAGTGTCTTTTTGTTGCTTAGATTAACCCACAAGTTGTTAGCTATCATGCTTTAAATTCCCACCCTTACTTACTCCACGATAGTTTCCCCATATAGACAAGCCCTAAGTGTCACTGGCTTTCTGGCTTTTCTGGTGGTTATGAGACCTTAAGTGAGGTGTCCTAAAGCTGAAATGTAAAAGGCAATAACAGAAGTCATGTGGCCAAATATTCCAAAATCATCTTGTTTCAATTTCTTTTTCTGCAAAATTAAAATCAATGCTTTCCTACTGCACAAAGTTCATTTTCTTATGTGTGTACAGCACTTTGAAAATACAAAGCCTTAAATATATATTATGATAGGTCCACTAAATCTCACTATTCTGTTCATTAGAAAAAGAGATCCTAACTCCTTACCCTGATGTCAGTCTCAGGTTCTGTTTGGCAGCTTTTCATATTCATAAATACTGCAAAAAAGTGTAACATGGAAGGACTAGGCTAAAAGATGGCGGCACTGTTGTAACAGAATGATGCAGTGAGCGGCACACTAACACTGGCTGCAGTCAGAAACTAGAAGTTCAAAGGAAAGTATAAAGGTTGTGCTTTGATATGCTATGGTAAGAATTCTTCTTGACTTCCTCCAATCAACTTGTGCCCAAAAGCATGGGGATGGGTAGTCTTTATAATTTCATCCTACGTAAAGTGAATGCAGTTGCTAGTTTCATCCCTATAAATAACAGATTATTTTGAGTAAGCTACTTTAGTAAGATGCAGCACTGAGTTCCACAGATCAATAGTGATTAAATATTTCCTTGAACTGAGTATTTAAAATGAAAAACAAATCAAAAAAGGGGGATTTGGATTTCAAAGTGGCATATCTTACAGAGCTGTGAAGAGCAAATTCACAGTCAAACGTAGTCCATCTAGTTCTACCTGAGGCAGCCTTGGATGTCCTTAAGCTTAAGAGGGAGTAGGCAGGCAGGTAAGTTGAAATCAAGGAGAAGGAGCTGCTGAAGCCGTCACTAAGGTCCCCATAAATATTCCCTATGGGCCTCATTACACATTTGAGCAAACATTACCTTCACTCACACAGCTAAATTTCCTGTTTGCTTGGCTGATCAATTCCTCATCAAATTTTAATGTGGGGTTCAGGCCGTCTGTGGTGTTTTAATTAGGCCTAAGATTGCACAGTGTTGGAGGCAAAGCTAAGAACCATCTAAATCCCCTCTGCCTATATATTAAAAGAGAGGTGGAGGGGGGTGGGGGGGGGAGAGGAAATGAAGAGGCCATGCACTAATTAGCTCCAGTTACTAGGATAAGTCTGCTCTCTAGTGGTCACATCTCAAAGAGAATACAGTATACAAAGTGCCTGTGGAAAATGAGGTAAAAAGCAATCAAACTTCCTCATCAAACACAAGGCAAATATGCAACAAAACCCCACTGATGTTGATGCCTGGAACAATTTAAATACACTTTGCCCCTGAAAAAAGTCTTGCTTCCTTCCCCCCCCCCCCCCCCCTGCCTTTTACCTTCTTCTTTT
>NW_017729009.1:882131-886365 GCF_001723915.1 Gavialis gangeticus | reverse complement strand
TTTCCCCTTACAATTGTTTATTACTTTTATCGGTGCTCTCTGTTTTGACACAACAGAGGGAAAATTCGGTGACCAAAGGGTTTCCTTAATTCATATGTATTTGGCCCTGATCTGCATAAGGGTTGTGAAATGTGCTACAAAATGCAACTATACACCTTGCTGTTTATGACAGACTGAAGGGGAAGTCCTTGCATTGCCTGCGACTGAGTATTCTGATCTGCATTTGGTGACTGGTGAATCTTAGTTTTCAATACCTCTTTTCCCATTACATACAAGCTTTTCATCTAGCTAACTTTATACCTTACCTGCATTGCCCTCCACTAAGGTAAGACAGACTGCCCCATATTTTCTTGCTTTTTTTAAGTGCAAGGTGAACAGAATAAACAAGCTAATATCTGGAGACTTCCACCAATATTATTCCATACCTCTCAATTTGGGCAAGGACTTCCGAATCTGTAGTAAAATATAAACTTTATTAAGGACTTATGCAGTCAAAAGACTTGCATAGATTTCAAGAAGAGCTGCTATACCTAAGGCAAATGAATTCCCTGAAAAAGACCCCCAGTACCTGTCCATAATAAAAAACACACTCACATTAGACAGCAATAGATGGAGCAATAGATCAGATCAAAGCCTTCCCACAAGGCGACAGCCATTCTTTCCATAGTTATTGAAAGAGGTTTTTGCATGAAAATAAAACTCTCCTGTTTTGAATTAGCCATAGATTATAATGCACACATGCCCCAAGTTTGAGATTTTCAAAGCTGACAAGGATGTTTAGCCACCTAACTCCCATTACAATGAAAAAAAATTGTGTATTGAAGAAGAACCTAAACCCCTTAAGTCAGGCTGAAATTTTCTAAGTTATCCTGTATTTACTGTCTGTACATACAGTGAAATAAGATGCATGGGAAGCTCCGAAATCAAATGAATTCACTGTTCCTTTTGCCAATAAGATAGAGGCTATTTTAATTGACACCTCATATAATACAAAAGGCTGCTGAAAACCAAAAGGCATGTGTAACACAACCATTTACTTTAGCACAGCAGGCAGCAATCCTCAAACTATACCTGACTCTGTGGGTTGCTCTGATCACAGGTTCTTTGAGATGTTCTGCATAATAGAACACCTGCAACCTCTGTCTACCCACAAAGCATGGGGTATAACTGAGGAATATCACATGCCAGCAACTCTGCTCCTTCTGCCCAAGTCAGCACTGATCACAGAGTGAATCCCAACACTTTACTGTGTGACCCTAAATTTTCAAGCACTAGCATGGGTGATCACTGTATAGCACCCATTAATGAATAGTAACCATGTGGCTACAGTCTCAGACAGAGGCAGGGTTAAACTGATTTGGAAAAAAGACCTTTAGAAAAATTAACTGTCATCTTAATTCCCCTTAAGATCCTGTCTAGACCTGAGAAGCAAGGTATATTTAGGAAGTCTTTCAGTGAACACATGTTAATTAAGCTATTTATAAACCATTAACCCTAGTGTACACAGATACTAGAATTTAAAAACATATTTACTGGTAGTCATACTTAGGCCTATGAGCGCATCAGTTCTGCAGCTCACCCTGATTAGTGAATATTTTCAGACAGAGTCGTTGCCTACATCTGTTGGTAAGTGGTGCTGAAAGTTTGCTAAAGCCATTTCATTTTCCTACTTTAGCCTGGGCTTAAGGAACAGAATTTGATCCTCTATACTGATTCTTCTCAAGCCTATTGAAGGAAACGTTCTACAACACTCACAGTCATTTCCCACTCTTCAAATATTTTTTCCAATAACATGTGACCACTCAAACACAGACGGTGAAGGAACATGGGAGGAAGAAAAACAGGAATGTTTGATTTTTTTTTCCTTTTTCTTTTTTTTTTTAGTAATGTAATGATTTTCAGCCAAGTAAGCATGGGGTGGCAGTGGGTTTTTTTTATTATTATTCTTGTTTACAATAAAAGCCAACTTCTAGTCCTTTTCCACATTTCTGATGCCTTGTATTGGTTATAGCTTATGGTAAATAGCAGCAATATCCCTGCCTTGGTTACCTTCCTACCTTGTTGGGAATTTTTTATCTGTATTTATTTTTCTACCAGCAAAAAGCAATTATTTCAAAGCTCCAGCCACCCACTTTAAAAAACCCTACTACTTTAGTACAATGCTGCTAATACAAGAATGGCTGCTACTATGTGGTTGTAACACAGCCATATAATAGCATCATACAATGAATTAAGTTTTTCACTAAAAGTGTGGAGTTACATAACTACAGACAACATATCACACAGCATATCACAGATGTCACAGAATTTTAACCTTCCCAAACATAAAATAAATATTGAGACAACCACCACTATTCAGTCATTTTCACTAGGAAATTAGATGCTTCCTAATGCAACTGTTCCCTTCAGTTCAAACTTCAGGTGTCCACAGAAGCATGTACCAGAAGCCAGGCCAGCAAGAGAGCCCCCACATTGACCTGTGGGTATCCATGTTGCCCATTAGATGGGAGTAGGTGTCATTCACCCCAGGCAACCTTTATTTCCAAGGGGTTCCTACTGTCAAGAGTTCTCTCTGAATCAATGTTATCAATCCCACTTGTAATTTTACAAACTTCAAAGGGTTAAGACGGCAAGCACATTTATCGACTGGTGCTTCTTGGTGGGATCAGTAAAGCATGACTGATTAGAGCCCAGTTCTAAAGAGCCCAGCTTTGTGAGGCTGGAATAAATAGGAGTCTGTCAATAACTCAGATCTAGGCATATTGACATAGTTTACAGCCTCAATAGGCAATTAACACTTTACAGTGGATATTACCCAGTGGCCTCCCCATGTTTTACTGCACATTTTCTGCCGTCAGCTGCAATATTGAAGGTTTAAAATAAAAATGATATTGGACAGACTGCACCTTTGTTCAGCTGCACAAGAAATTCTCTTTAACATCTGGGAGAGATCACAGTTTTTCTTTCTCTCGTTCACTCTCTCACACCCCTTGTCTCACTTTCTCTGTCATTTACAGTTTCTAGCCCATATTTGGTGAACCTGAGAAATTCTTAGTAATTAAATTGCCAAAACTCCCCGAGGGAAATCCAAAAAGAATGACAGACACAACACCCAACCTTTTCACCTACTACATGAATAACTAAGTTCCAAATGAATGCCTCATTGGCAGTTGTCCTGTTTTGATAGCTAACCAAAACTAAGCCAAGACCACTTAAGACAAAAATAGCTGGAACCAGAGTAACAACAGAGTCACCCTTACCTCCACTATAGATGTTCAGCATCTGTTGCTCTTGGATTATGATGGACCACAGCAGATCCTGCAAGCTGTGCCCCCATATTGGAAAACAAAAACATCTCCAACATGGTGGTTTTCTGTTACTTTCTTCTCTTTGGTGCAACATGCCAGCTGACAGCCTTAGAAATCTGTGGATACATGCCTTACTGTCCTGTGGCCTTTTTGAACCAGCTATGGCAAGACAAAACAATCCAAAAACAACCATAAGGGTATACTCACAGCATCTGGCCCTTCATTATGCACAGAAGTATTTCCTGTCATGTAATAAATAGCTAGAATCCAATAGGAGTTATGAACCAGATTCAAGTTTGCAGCAGCTTAGCCTGAACTGTCTATAAAGGATCCAGAACAAACAAGACCTTAAGGCTAAGTACAGATAGTCAAGAAGCTTGAGGCTGAATTGATTCACTCTTTGCAGGTTAGTCTAAGCTGCAGAGATTTAATTTTGGTCCAGGAAGTGCAGCCACATGCAGTGGCTCAGGCCAGAAGCTGGGAGGTACTAGAGCATGGCTTTCTGGCACATAGGCAGCATGGGCTATCTGTTCGCTTCCTCTTCCTGCTGCCCCCAAAGTATCTGGGATTTGGAATCCAGAATCATAACAGCAGGATTCTTCAGGTTTGCTCATCACTTCTTCTTCCTACTTTCAGGTGCCTCTGGGATTTTTAGTCCACAGTTGCAGCCAGCAGTACATTTTTAGCAGGGCAGGGCAGCTCGGTACTTGGGGGAAGGGAAGCTTAAATCCCCTCCCCGGCCCCAAAACCCAGCTGGGTTTTGCCTCCCCACCCCCTCAACCTTTCTCTGTTGGAACAGACAGCACAGTCCAGCCCAGGGCTGGAAAGCAGGGGGACTCTGGTTTAACTTGAACCAGCAAGGAGTCTTAGACAGAAGTTTCATAAACCAATTTTACCCAAATCAGTTAAGTCTGCTACTACATTCA
>NW_017729009.1:876251-877131 GCF_001723915.1 Gavialis gangeticus | reverse complement strand
CATTTTTAGCAGGGCAGGGCAGCTCGGTACTTGGGGGAAGGGAAGCTTAAATCCCCTCCCCGGCCCCAAAACCCAGCTGGGTTTTGCCTCCCCACCCCCTCAACCTTTCTCTGTTGGAACAGACAGCACAGTCCAGCCCAGGGCTGGAAAGCAGGGGGACTCTGGTTTAACTTGAACCAGCAAGGAGTCTTAGACAGAAGTTTCATAAACCAATTTTACCCAAATCAGTTAAGTCTGCTACTACATTCAACCAGGCTTATCTTCAACCAGTTTAAGCCCTTTTGGAAAAAATAGTTTATGTGCACTGAACTTCTGTTCTGTTACAGGTTTAAACCAGTTTCTGATGACTTAAACCAGTTTATGTGTAAGTTCTGTCCCTAGCCTAAATGCTTAGGATAAGCTTTACTAAAAAATAAGAATATTTACAGCTAAAATAAAAAATTGCAACAGGGAGAGGTTCATTACACTATGACCAGGCCAAAGTTTCAGCTGCTTGCCCCTGCCAAATGTAAAGAGCCAGCTGTGGAACAGCATGCTGGGGAAAAAGGTCTTCTAAAAGGCAGTCCTCCATCATGGAGTTCACGCAGGACGGCACGCAGGAGGGCCCAAGACCCTGCCTGAAAACCCCCCAGGGTAGACAGGCCCAGCCGTAGCCAGCCTACCTGAGGCATGACACAGATGGGCACGCGTCACACCCTGAGGGTCCCCTCGGGCTTTGCGCCCCGCCCCCCGGCACCTCAGAGACGGCCACCCAGACGGAGCGCATGGTTCCGGGCTCCACAGAGATGGAGCCCCTGGCTCTCAGCTGTGTGGGCTGCCTGTCCTTTTTTCAGGCTCTAGCAGCTGGGAGCATGGCCACCTCCCCGTGTGGGGTCTGCTC
>NW_017729009.1:874392-876240 GCF_001723915.1 Gavialis gangeticus | reverse complement strand
CCTTCCAGCCCTAATGTCTATGAAATCTATGAAATCAGGGTGCTTGGCAGAGACAAGGCAATCACATAAGAAGGTGTGTACAGGGGAGTAGTAGCAGTTGCCACTCTAGACTGTGAAGTGTGTTCATAGACACCAAACCCATTCTTCATTTTGAAATTTAGCCTGACAAAGTAGAACAGCTAGCACTGGCTTCAAACTGGATAAGGCTCTTATTGCTCTGTCAGGCAATATTTAGGTTAAAATAATATCAATTATTGCTTTCTGAGAAATGCAGGGGCGGGGAGTCAGAATTAAAAAAAAAAATTCTGACCATTAATTCTTACAGATGCAAAGGACTGAATGAAATTATACAAAGAACACTGGTGCCCTTAAAATGCACCGTGTACAGCAAGAAAGGAAAACCAATTTCTCTCTGTGTTGCAGAGGATTCCCATTCTCTCTTTATCTTTATGAAGGATTACCGGACTCTGCGGTAATAGGGAATTGATCTGCATGTTATCCATTGTACAGTAGCAAAAGATCTGGGTGGAATTTCCCATGAACAGCCAAGATATAAGCCAATTCCTAGCTTTTTATTCACCTCAGCAGAAGTCTTCAATTCAGGTAAAGTGTTTATGAGTAATACTCGTTGCATATTTAGTTCCCCATTTTTTTGGTTAGGGAAATATTATGCTGATTTTAATTTCTCTCAAAAGGACTAATTAGGCATTTTCTGCATCATTTGAATAAATACATTTCAGGATATTGGGGTGTGTCTACATGTGCATTTAGGCACTTAAATTTAATGTGCATTAGCTTAAAGTGCATTAAGGTGATTTAGGCATGTGTCTACACATGCACTCATTAAAGCACATTAGGTTAGTCCCAAGTCAGTCTATACACACTGTTAATGCACTTTAGGTATTCACGTCTAAACTTGATACTTGCTTTTGCAGGTATCAAATTTAAGCATGAATAGCCTAAAATTGCCATTTTTAAGATGCATTAAGGGCATGCACATGTAGACGCCTGCCTTTAATGCACCTTAAATCAGCCTAAAGTGCTTTAAATAGGCACGTGTAGATGCATCTTCAGTCGTGCAAAAAACTACTGATATTGGCTGTTTGCTCCTATTCTTTTTGTGTGATTGGTCACTTTTGTGCCAAAATACTGTTTTCATTCCCTAAACGGATGACAGCCAAGGAAGTAATATTTCCTGACAGATTGTTTTTAATCTGTCTAGCCATTCACATAGTTTTTAATCTGTCTAGCCATTCTTAGTGTCACATTACCTCTTTTAGCCCAAGGAGTTGGCCCTTATTCAGTCCTACATGTTGTTTCCATGGGGGGAGAAGGGAATGGATTATGGAATCAGGTGTTTCTTTGCAATGCAGTATATTTAAAAAAGATAATGAAAGCCTTGTTTCCCTGAACACAGAAGGAATCAAAATAGCAGGCAGTTGTCTTGCTTGCAGTTCAAAGCCTTTTACTAACCAGCTCTCTGCCCAAAAATCTCTTGCTTCTGATTTCTCTAAGTATTGTATAAGTGTTTTATTGCTGCTCCCTAGCCGCTTATAGCTCACATGTGCACATGAACACAACTGCAGTCACATCAGCTGCTACCCAATATTTGCACACAGTTTAATCTTCACTTCCTTTATCTCAGCTTTTAATTGAGAAAGGGTAAGTTTACTGTTCCCTTTTCTATCTGAAATGGAATTTGGCCAGCATGCCCAATGGCTCCAGCAAGGTTTGAAATGGCCCACGGATTTCAGACCAACTTACTGAGGGCCACCCTATATCTATGCAATATAAATACTTTATACATCTGAATAAGCTTGTATTAAAAAAAAACTCATGTGAAGCAGG
>NW_017729009.1:848623-869392 GCF_001723915.1 Gavialis gangeticus | reverse complement strand
ACACAGTTTAATCTTCACTTCCTTTATCTCAGCTTTTAATTGAGAAAGGGTAAGTTTACTGTTCCCTTTTCTATCTGAAATGGAATTTGGCCAGCATGCCCAATGGCTCCAGCAAGGTTTGAAATGGCCCACGGATTTCAGACCAACTTACTGAGGGCCACCCTATATCTATGCAATATAAATACTTTATACATCTGAATAAGCTTGTATTAAAAAAAAACTCATGTGAAGCAGGAAAGCATTGTTCCTGTTTTACAAATGAATAACAGCTGAAAGAGATGCATGGCCAGATTTTCAATGGAACTCTGCAACCAGGAACTTGGATTATCCCTAGTCTGTAAGGATGGGCTAAAATTTGCTTCGTGGAAGCCTTGGCTTAACAAGGGGAGCCATGAGTCAGGACTCCTCCTTCCCTTCAAGGACAAGGGGTAAAAATTTCAAGAATTCTTAAGTCACTTGAGATTTCAAGTCACTTAGAGCATTTATACATGTGCCCTGGGAGTTGGGGTGGGAGGAGGAGTGTTTTAATTAGAGCATCTCTGGGATCCTCTCTAATCAAAGCACTTGGAGTATCATGTAGATCAGTGTCCCCACTCTAAAAAAATGGTGGAGGGGGTGCTTTAACTAAAGTTCATTAAATGAGTGCCTCCACTCCCATGTTAGTTAAAGTGCCTCCACTGCCACTTTTCAGCGTGGGGATGCTGATACATATGACACTGGATTCAGCTGGAGCATGATAATTACCACTATCTGGCAGACTCAATTAATCAAGTCTGCTCCAACATGCTGTAATTACAGTGTGTCGGAGCAGCTTTGCTGCACGTATATAGGTGCTCTTAGAAAGTAAAGACTAGATTCTATTCCACTTATAAGGGGTGTAACTGGCATGTAAATGCCTAAGTGAGATCCTAATTTATCTCCCAGGAGTCCCTGAGAAAACAGTAGGTAGATCTTCCTTCTCCTCCCAACTTTTTGGGACTTAGTCTTACAGCTACCTGAGAGGTGCATTACAAAAATAGATAGTTCTTCAGTGACATGGGCAGGGTGAAATAGGATCACACTTCGACATGTACGTACCCCTTAGATTGTTACTAGGTAGAAAAGAATCTGAACCTAGTTTCTATGGCTAGGGACAGGCATTCAAAAAGCCTGAGCCTGAATTGATTCAATCTTTGCAGGTTAGTCTAACCTGGCTAGGCTGAACCAGTTTGTAACCATACAGACATCCCATCTGAACTGAAGAAATGCAGGCATATGGCTGCACTGGCTCAGGCTAGAAGTTTTGAGGTGATAGAGAAGCCCTCCTTCCCTTCCACACTGCTGAGCTGAGGGGGGCATGGCTAGGCCCCAGCAGGATGCTCTGATTCCCCTGCCCCCCTTGCTGCTCCTGACCAGCACAACAGGGAGTTGATAACAGCATTTAGCACTCTATCCAGAAACAAAAGCCTCTCTCATTAGTTCAGCTCTTCTTAAACAACTTTTTCCAAGGAAGGAATGGAGGGACATTACCTGCTACCTGTTGATTAGCTCCAAAAAGCCCTAAGTGGACACTGGCCTGTCTGCCTTACACAGACAATCAGACACCCCTCAGCATTAGCTAGCATACCATATACTGGCAACGGTCCATGCTATGGAAGAGGGGAGAAGGGAAAGGGGAGTGGTGGAGGAGGGGGCATGGGGAAGCCAAGCAGACACTGCTGTACCTGCCGTCTCTGTCATCTCTGCTGGGGATCCAGCCAGGGAGCAGAGGGGAGGGGCCAGCCCAGGTCTCTGGAGCAGAAAGCCCCACCCAGGTCTGCAAGGTATCTGGGATGCTGGGGGACTCTGATTTAAGTTAAATCAGGAAGGGGTCTGGGACAGACATTGCATAAACCAATTTGACCCAAATCAGTTAAGTCTAAATCTACATTCAAGCAGGTTTATGTCAAACCAGTTTCAGCCATTTTCAAACTGGCTTATGTGCACTGAATGTCTGTTCAGTTACAGGTTTAAGTCAGTTTCTGATCACTTAAACCAGTTTACGTGTAATGTCTGTCCCTAGTCTAACCCTTTTTAGATAAAAAGGAACTTAAGATCTTAAGACGCTTAGCTACTTCCTAAGTTCTGGCAGGTTAATGACACAAGAATATAGTAGTGGCAGGGGTAAGTATTTTTAATTATTCTTGTGTGCACCTTGTGCTCCTCATTACCATGAATATTACTTTCACATGACAGAAGGGATGGAAGAGTAGTGGGTGGATGGAGATGCAATGAGCTAGATATTTGTGAGTTTTAAGAAAAATACTAAGGCATGGATAGAGAAGTTGGAAATAGAACCATATTATTTCCCTTCCCTTTACATGTGGACAGGAAAGGGATAGAGAGGCCTACTCTCAGAAATACAAATGACTGTGGCATCCTTGCCACAGAAAGAAGTTGATGGGAGCTATTTTCACCCAAATAAAAATAAATCTTAGTCACCTTTGCAAAGAAGAATAAGACAAATAAACAGAGTTCTAAAAATGAAACCTCCTCTGCAATGATCCTTGTGTGCCATTTCTTACAAGAAAAGAAAAAACATCCCCTGCAGGCTATGAATGGAGATGTGGACAGCAGCCTGCTACAGAGACAAAGTACAACCTGATACTGAGTTGGTACAATCTGAGAACAATCACTGAAAAAACAAAAAACCAAACCAAACCAAACCATCTTTACAGATTTTTACTGAAATGTGATGCTGACATATGGAATCTTGCACAAAGGGAAGCAAATAGCAGTACAAACCACATCAAAACAGCCCGTTTATTTTCAAGCAAACACAGTTTACACACAACATGGACCCCAGGACATGAAATTACTAAGGGCACAAATACTGTTACTCTCAGAGTGCTAACTATGGCTAGTCAAGGAATAAAATACTACTCAGCCTAAAGATAGAAGGCCCAGTACAGGCCATGAAGGGTTGGCTGCCAGATCATGGCATGAGCCCCCAGCTTGGACCCCCATCTGTCCACCCAGGCAAGCAGCTTCCACCACCAGCAGTCACATATGGGGTTAAAGCTGAGCAGCGCGGCAGCCCCGAGAGGCAGGCTGCTGGCTCCATGCACCCTGTCCTGCTCCCGTGTCAGTCCGCAGTATAAAAAAGGTGGGATCCACTGTCTTAAAGAAGCAGAGAAACCAGATCTGGAAGTCACGTTATCTCATCACATCTACCAAAATGAAAACAAACCCTGAATCTACCAAGGCTGAACCCTCTATGGCTCCCTTTCCAGAGGACAGGTGATGCTCCCATCTTGCTTCCAAAGCCAGCCAGGCTGTCTGGTAACCTCAGCTTTGACCCCTCTGTGGTATTTTGCCAGGAGAATACATCTGGCAGCTCTTCTGATCTGTAGTCCTGTGGTTTTCTTTGTGATGTGGCAGAGCACATGGCCCTAGTACATCTGTATAATTAATGTAAGGAGAAAATATGAGCAACAAAAAAAAAAAAAACCTCAAAGAACAGCAGCAGATCAAGGTCAACAAAAGGTCTGATAGCAAATGAAAAATAAAAAATCTGCAACAGAGGGCTATGCTCTAGTTTTTGCCTCAAGATGCAGCACTAAGGTTGCAAGAAGTGCAGTGGTGCTGGGAGGTATCCTGAGCGCACGGGGCAAAGGCCAGCAGAGAACTCACATGACTGACACTCCTGACATCTGCTAAGAAAAGTGCAGTCCATGCTCCTCATCACAGGGCCTGCCTCTGGGCATAAGCAAGTGTGACGCTGGCTATGACCCACCACACATTGCTGTGAGCTATAGAGTGATTCGGGGCAAGCTAACCAGCCCTCCTCCCCCAGAAATATGTGGAACTCCTACAAGAACATATGCAGTAAGCTGTGGAGGAGGTAGGAGGAAAGGGAATATCATTCTTCTCTCACCCTTGTTCTTGCTTCATAAAAGTTGGCCCCATTTTAACACAGACTTGATATTGTGTGAATTAAAAAAAAAAAAATCACAGGAGAAACAAAGAGGAAACATTAAATGATGCAGATCCCTGGAAAGAAAACCCCTACAGGGTAAAGCTCAATAACACCTTGGAAAAATGTTCTTAGCATATGTTGGCTATCAAGAACTGAAATATCAGTGAAGACAAGGCAACTTGGGTTTTGCCTAGGCTACTGAAAACAACAGACCTTAAAAAGACCACTTTTCAGATCTTTGAATAGAGTTAAATTTTCTATTTTAAACAATAAGGGACTGAACTGATGTGGGCAATGCTATAATCTGGCACTTCCTTGATTAGAAATTTGAGCAGCTCCCCAAAGCTAACTCCTGGAGGTGCCTTGTCTTCACTGCTATTTTAAACTCAGGTTAAGAATACACCCTTTTTTTTGGCACTGAGGACATGCTCTGAGGCCAGGCAGTATTGCCCAATGAGTGAAACACTGTGTGGGGAAGCAGGACGCACAGGTCCTCTTACCAGCTCACCTGTGTGCCCATGGGGAAGAATTTCACCTCTGTTGGGCTTCTGTTTCACCTGTCTCATTTCTTAGTTTGCAAAGTGTTGACAGCAGGGATTTTCTGAGTCCTCTTACAATGGAGCCCTTCAGCATTCTTCTTCATCTGAGAATATCATTGTAGATCCAGGGTAGAATACAGTGTGCCATTCGTTCCTGTGCAGGGCTTGCTCCTCTATCAAACCCAGGTTGCTCAAACCCCTGTGTATCAAGCCATCTAGCTGGCTGTCAACATCAAGGATGGACTGAGTTTGATTGTGTTTAGATGAGGGTGGTGTTACAAGTTCAACTTGGGCAGACAAGGTTCTTTGGGTGAATCTGATATCATTTATTAGACCAACTGAAATAATTGGAAAACAATTTTTAAGCAAGCATTCAGGTTCAGTCTACATCTTCACTGACTGCCTATCCTGTATGCAGACCAGCCCGGCCTCTGGCTTCTTTACTTTTCATTCCATCCAGGAAGAGCGCACACCAACTGCTGAAACTTCCTCAGCCCGATGAAGGGTTTTTGAACCCGAAAGCTGGCTTAAAAATTATTTTCCAACTATTTAAGTTGGTCTAATAAAAGATATCAGATTCACCCAAAGAACCTTGTCTGCCGATGTCCTTAGACCAACACAGCTACAACCTACACTCCTATAACAAGTTCAACTTAACATTTACTAAGTGCAGTTAAAAATCAAGCAACCACAGGTTCAAACGGTTTAGTCTGTGTTAACTACTTCTTAGCACTGCAAAGTTTTTCCCTCCCAGGCAAGGATTATCCCCTCAACATGTCCAAGCTTCAATAGGTCACCACAACCCAATAATTTGCAACTGTTGCACATGAATGTGTGACACCAAGGTAACAGGTACTAACTTTCAACCTTCCAATGATTTGCAGCTGTTGCAAATGAAGGTGTGAAAAGGCCCTGAATTTTCTTTGATATTCTATCTCCCTTTCGCTCTCAACTATATACTGCCTTTAGGCTTCTGATCTCCATGGTATTTAGAGCAGCTACTTCCAGTCCAGAAGTGCTTTTAACTCTACATGCAACACAGTACTGAACAGGACAGTTGGCCATTTGGACATCTGTGTATTTCTGCAACTGGTGGCTCAGGGTAAGACCATTTTTTTAAATGCAAATTTGAGCAAATGGCATCTTAAGAGCCAGCAATTTGGATACTAAGCAACCACAACCACACTACCAACATGGCAAAGAATGGAGTAAAATTGCAACAAAGCTTGCCCTAGGGTTCTCACATGGCAAAGGTCTGCCCTGGTCATTAACCTCAGAAATCAGGCAGTTACTCTGGTCACTACCCCAGGGGGCAGGGCCACTTACTAATATCACAGGACAGACACTACTGAAGCTAGTGAACAGTACTTAGATGTCTACCCAGGACAGATGACAGCTCCTTGCAACAGCATGATGACGATCATCACCACCACCACAATTATCATTATTACTAGTACTACTATGACTACCACTACTAATTATTATTATTACTAGCAAGTTGCCCATCAAGAATGATGCGGGGGTGCAGATGGGGACAGAGGCCTGCATCCGCCATCCATGCCTCCCCCCACCACTTCTATTATTAACAGCAATAGTCATAATAATCATAATAATGGAGTAATAATAATATTCATAATAGTTGGAGAGGGAGTGGACTCCTACAATTCAAAGGGAACCTACAGTCTAATTCAAAACATCAGAATCCAGAATAAAAAAAGCCTTCAGTCAGGGAGTGGCTATGGTAATCCTTCTATTTCCCCTCGGTAAAGCTCCTACATAAGGAAGATTGCACAGCTTATACCTTTTGTCTTCCCTAGTGAGAACACAAGTCCTGTATAGAAATTCCCTCATGCCACCTCTCTTCACAGGGGTTTTGTTTGTATTTGCAGACATTTGAGTGCTGTTCTGCTGCACTTAATGGAAGCTTAATGTGCTACCGATTATTTTTTGGTAACACTTTATTTCAGATTTCCCATCATTATGAATTCATTTAGCTTTGGAAGTAATAGCCCTGCTCCTAATGAATTCATCTAGTATTAACATGGCTCTCACAAGTGTGTCCATAGGTGCTCAAATGCAATTTAACATTAGTTAAGCGAGGGTTAATGGACACTAAAAGTGCCACTTATTTTCTAAGTGGTCCATTAAAAAAAAAAGACAAAAGGCTGCCAGCAGATTCCTTTCATAAGATAATGTGAAGATTTGTTCTTACATATAATAGTCACTTGATATCAAGGGTAGCTTTCAAGTACAGGGTGGATGGATGGTAACTCAGGTGCTACGCTGCAGGGAGACAGGGCGAAGGAAGGGGGAGTTTCACCTGAGACAGAATACATGGCAAAAATCCCAAAGAGTGAGGGAGGTGACCAGCTGGGGAGAAAATGAAGTCATTATAGTAGAATGGAGAGAAAGGGGAGGAGAAGGAAAAAGAGAAGGTAGGGAAAGGAAGAAGGCAAAGAGGGTGGGAGAATGAGTGAGAATGTCCAAGGGAAGAGGAGCAGGGCAAAATCCACTCACTCCAGGATACCATGCCCCACAGTCCCAAGAGGCTGTTGCCCACTGTCACAATTTGCCTTTACTATATTTTACCTTTTGCTGGTATTTTATATTAGTAGTTTTACAGATCTTCTACAGTATTATCCCTCTAGTTTCTCCTTGGTCAGCCATGAAGTTGAATACTTTTGAAGAGTGGTTTAGGATGTCAGAAAGACCAGTTAATTACAAGTTAGCCCGGCAAAATTCTATATTTATTCTATTTTGCAAATTTTACTATACTTAATTCTTCACCCATGTTTTTTGTTTGATCTTTGTTAAATAACTTCTCCCTTTCTAGTACCAAAATGCATCTCCGTATCTTAACTTTTAAGGCCTTCAGAGTGTCTGGACCATTGAAAACAATAGACCCTAGAATAAACCACATATCAAATATGGAAGACTTTCCCAAGTAGCTTGGACCTACACATTCTTTTAGATAAAAGTAATAGATATTTCTATGGTGTGTCCCTTAGTTTCCACCCCACATAAGTTTTTTATTAATAGTTAATACTCCTGAGTATTTAAATGAACTTGAGTCAAAAGTAGCAATAGAAATATTCTTTGGATAGGGTTAACTTTTCGTCTCAACCAGGAAAGGGCTGAACTGAAGTGGGCAAGGCTGTAATCTGGCACTTATTTTCATTATAAATCATATGGTGTCCTTTAGTAATGACTTAACCCCAAGACTCCATTTTAAGTGAAAACAGACTGCATCACTAATGAAGAACATAGAGGTATTAACATGTAAAAAGTTAATAGTTTTATTTTGATCCAAGAGCTGGACCTCCCAGATGGACTATGTGCAGCCAGAAATGTGACGGCTTACATGTTTGTGTGGGCATTGTCACATCTTGGGTAAACCAAGAAATAGTTAGCAATGCTGCCTCCTTTGTCCCTTCCAGACTGAAGGAAAAACTGAATTTCAGCCCAGAGTGAAACCCTCATTTAAGTCACTGGGACAAGGAGAGGCAGAGGATAGCCAATATGGCCAGTCACAAAGGGGGACACTCCACACAGAGGCTGGGTCTCCAAACAGCAGGTAGCCAGGTACAGAGCCTTCTGCAGAAAGAGAGGCCTGGGCCAACTCTTCCTTCATTAGGGGAATTACCCTGATGGTCAGAACTGAGGCTTGGAGTGAAGAGGTAGGGAAAAAAGTAAAGAATCTACTGCATCACTTAATTTTAAAAAGCAGCTCAGCAAATAGGGTAGATACATGCTGTGCACAGCTGCTCTGATTCCAAGTGAGTGGTTCTTAAAAGATACACCATGATCTAATGAGAGGGAAATTGCTACTCTGGGTACTTTTTCTCCCCCCATGAGGTATTCTTTTTAGCTATTCCATAGTCAGCAGGGGGTATATACTGGAGCTACTGATATTAGTAGTTCTGGGGAAGTAGGTTGAAGACATCCCTTTGCAGCATGTTGTATTACAGAACCAGTTTTAAATAAAGCTCCTTCTTTGTATTACGGTAATGCTCAGGGTCCCCATGCATACTTAAGATGCCACAGTGTTAAGCCCTGTACAAACATGTGGTAAGAGATACTCCATGCTCTCAGAGGTTTTAATGTACATAGACACAGCAGACAGAATAGGAAGTGTCATCACCCCCAATTTATGGGCAAAGAACTAAGGTTTACTGAGTATGTGTCTCATGCAAGGATGCAGAAAGTCTATGGCAGAGCCGGGCACTGAACACAGATCTCCTTCATCAAAATCCAGAGCTGTTACCTGAAAAAAAGCCTTCCTACATTAGTCTCCTCACTTTTGGCCACCAAAAGTAGGGCAAAAACCTGCAATAGTATGAGAATATTTAAGAACCGAGTAGGGTATCAGTACAGGCAGATGAAGATTAAGGAAAGTCTGATCTACTGTTCTTAGGCCCAATTTTATATTCGGAGGGGCTCTCTTGGCTGACACCTTGGCAGGGGGACAGGCTGGAAGCATAATATAAACCACCCTGCAGAAACAGAATATGCAGTGAACATTTAAAGAAAAACATCTGAAAAGAAATGGAAAGACTTGGCCTCAGCTGTAGGTTAAACCCACGCATCACTGCTAATGGGGGGAAGGGGCAATAAAAGCAGCTTTGTAACATCATTTCAATTCCCTGATTCTAGTCTAGATACTCACCAAGGACCATCACCAGAAACACTAAACTTTTGGTTTTTTACACATATTTGAGAGATTCGCCATGAGACAGGGAGAAAAACCCACTCTCTCTTTTTCTTATACACTGTCTGTTGCACATCGTTTCACAGCACTGATAAACTTCAGCTCATGAAAATTTATGCTATGATCTACCCTGATTAGTTAATAAGGTGCAAATCTACCCTGCCTTCTAATTAACTTCAGACTAACACAGCTAACTCCATCTCTCAGAAAAACCCATTCATCAGAAGTTAAAGTAAACCACTGGATTAGTGCAAACCCAGTTTACCTGAAGCATCTAAATTTACCTGAATGGGAACAAAACTAGAGGAAACCAAAATAATTATATATTTACAATACCAAGTTCTCAGAGTCTCCAAGCTGATAGTTTCTTCTGACATGGGCCAGCATTGAAACAGTTACCCATGAGCCAATGAAGCTGTGGGTGGTAGGCTTTAGAGTTAACAGGTCTCTTTTATCTGAATCCAAAGCTTTTACCAGAAAAACATTAGTCTCGCTAGCCACATTCTGCAGTGGTAAAGGGTGCAACTCAGACCCTTCAGTTATTGCTTAGTCTGGCTACCATCAGCAAAAAGACAGAGCTACATCAGAAAACATTCAGGAGTTTTTCTTTCCAGATACAGAGGTAAGAAGAGAGATTCACTTTTGAAAAGAAAGTATGAATTTGGAATAAACTGATTTGGTGCCCCAGAGAGTGCTGATCATATCATCTCAGCTTAACTCTTAACATCAGCAAGAGGCATTTATTACAGCAACACAAAAATACATACACTTCTTATTTAAGATATGAACATAATTTCATCTCTATGTGGCCCAAGCCACAGGACTCACGTTCACATTCTGTGTGCTGTCAAGTCACAGGCAATTGAGATGCAAGGTTTTTGTTCAGCACGTATGACAGCAGAAAAGCCATTCCTACTGTAGGTACTAGCAGACCAAACTAAAGACAATGAAACTCCTCTCACTAGTAGGAACCAGGTTTTATTGTGTAGTATTTCTCTCAAAAACTGTTTGCAATCAAACCTCGTGTGGACATGGGACAGAGCACAAAATACTTGGATGCAGCACATACAGAGTTAAACCATAGGGCTCAAGTAGACCCAATAAAGCAACTGCGCAGGCAACCTGAAAGGTGCTGCAAATTGCCTAAGTGTTTTACTCGAAAACAAACAAACACATTCTTAAAAGTGTGTGTTGTTGCTTTGAGGTAATTAGTTCTGGGAGATGATGATGGATCAGTGAAAGTTCCTGCAAGGGGAGCAAAGAAACAGCAATGAGATTCCTGACACAGACACCGTACAGATTGCACCAGCAGATAACACTTCCTATGTTTCAGAAATCACATTGTCAACAATGTTTCCAGGCCCTGAAATTAGCTGAAGTAATCAGGAGTTGTTGGCAGTAAACAGCAGGCAGCTTGTTGTATTGCTTTTCTTTTCACTGCTGGTACAAGAATCTCAAGTGCTCTAATCTTTATGAAAATGCACACCTGTAAGCATCATCAATTCAAGCATGTCACATCTCTGTCCGAGAGGTGATCTTCCAAATAGGATGCAAAACTAAAGCCCTTAAGTCTTTAAATGTTTTTTCTACATACCTCAAGGTACCAGCACAGCTTGTGAACACTGCACTGCTAGGGTGGATGGTGATGAACCCAGAAGTGGACTGGAAGTACTTCCAGTCCACTTCCGGGTCCACTGGCGTGTAGGGGGTCCCCCTCTGCGCCACCCTGGCTCTGCGAGCGGCTGTAGGGGCCAGGTGCTCACTAGATCCAGGAGGCACTAGTCGCCAAGCCGGGGGGGGGGACATGGAGGGGCCCCCAGCACGCTCCCCGGCAGACCCAGAAATGGACCGGAAGTGCTTCTCCTGCTGAGCATGCTGGGGATGATCCATGCACCCCAGCACCTCAGCATTCATGAGCCCCCTGGTACCTTGAGGTATATAGAAAAAACATTTATAGCTAAGTCTATGTCCAAATTGCCGAGTCTTTCTGAATCTCTCCAAATCGATTTGATTCGGAGAAATTAAAGGGTTCTCTGAGTTGATTTGGATTCGGAGATTCAGCCACTGAATTGGGCTGAATCTCTGCCGAATAGAATCAGGGACCGAAGCTTCGCACAGCCCTATTACCTACATTCTATATAGATGTCACATGCTCCCTCTTATTGTTTAGCTCAGACAGGCAGAAATCACAAAGGTGAAATTATAAGGAAACATTTTGATTCAAGGGATGAATTTATATACTTGTGTAAGTCTTAAGTCTGGCATAAAGGGATGAACATAAGCACTTTTTTTTGTCCTAAAGAAGTTCCGTGTGTTTGTACACGCAATGACTTAACTATACAATTGTGTGAGAAATTCAGAAATTTGCAGTACCAATGATTTAATTCTAAAAACATAGAAAAACTAATTTTCAGTCAAATTTTAAAACCAGAAAACTTACAATTAAGACCAATGCCCAGAAGAACCAAAAAAGAAACAAATCTATGCAGACTTGACATATTTTTAAAAAATGCAACACTGTTTTGCACACACGCCCCATTTCCTCTGAGAATCACCCCAGAAATTGTTTACAATGTTTATTTAAGTAAGCTTCTGGGAAGTAGGTTGTCATTATCCTCTTTCCAAACTGGAAAACTAAGGCACAGAAAAGCTAAAATACCTTAACTAAAGTAATAATTAGGAACTCTTACGTCTTTTTTTCTGAGGAGCAGATAGTATGCCTTCTCACCATAAGCACTTTTATCATCATTTGTTGACTTTTTGTTCTTAAAAATTCATTTTCAAAAACAGTAGCCATCAAAATACTTTGTAATGTGCAATTCATGATCAATCCAGAATCCATATCAAACAAAGTAGATCATCAATTTTGAAATAATCTTTTTACTATATTTAAACCTTTGATGTCAGTTATTATCATTTTATTAAGAATACCTGAATAAAAAAAATATCTCAAGCCCTAGCAGGAACTGCAAACCGATGACACATGGCTCACTTAAAAAAAAAAAACCATCATCACAGAGAAGTTCAAATGCCTTCTGACTGTTTCTAATGATCATTCCAGAGTCAGAAAGCAAACTGGAGGCACACAGAACCTGCTTGAGAATTTCATTTAAATGCCTGTCCCAGTGCTAAATATCTCTTATGTTTCAAACCCATTTAATTCAGGCTTGTTCTCATTTTAGCCTGGGTTTATAAACTATAGTATGTTTATGTTTTCGTATGGGGCTTCTGATTAAAATATGATCTGGGTAATGCAGCACAGACTGGAAGGAAAGATACAGGTAAGCAGAGCTGTGTGTTTCCACTCTACAATAGTTGTTTCCAAATAGTCTTCTCTACTAAAAGTTCAGTAATTACCGTGAGATAGCACACCATTTGGGCTCAAGCCTACAGACTCCTATGGGTGCTTGTACATGTGATGGGGTTTTAGTCCTTAGGGTTGCATTCTATGTCCCTTAAATTGAAATGGTGAATTTTTAATTGAAACAGTGACTTTTATTTTTCTGTCACTGTATATATGTTATTGCCTGGCAGCTGCAGGCAGAAGTGACAAGGAGCCAGATCCCTTTTTTTTTTTCTTCGCGGAGACTGCCTGCCTCTCCCACAGCCGGGGGGCTCATTAATCTGTTCCTTAGATCTGTCAGCTCACCCCCTAGCCACAGGAGAGATGAGCAGGCTCCACAGAAAAAAAGGATCAGGCCCCTCACCACTTTTGCCGTCAGCAGGCTCATGCAGCCAGCAGGATGCCTGGGGCTGCCCAGGAATGGGCTGGCTTCCCCTGGGGTATTGTGGGGAGGTGGAAGAAGGGTGGCTGGGTGTGCTGGCAGCCCGAGACAGCAGTGGGGACAGTGCACAGGACACTGGAAGTCTTGGCAGGCTCGGGGAAGCTACCAGCCCACCCAGGTGGCCCCACACCCCATGCACCATCCCCACCACCTTCTCCACCCACCAGCACACCCAGTCACCCTCTTTCTGCCTCCCAGCACTGCCCAAGGGGCAAACCAGCCCATTCCTGGGCAGCCCCAGGCATACTGCCAGCTGAAGAAGCCTGCTCAAGGCAGAAGTGACAAGGAGCCCAATCCTTTTTTTCTGTGGAGCCTGCATGCCTCTCCCATGGCCAGGGGGTGAGCTGACTAATGGCTGCAATGTTCTAAGTTGCAAACTAAACTACATCCAGATGTAGTTTAGTTTTCAATGATGCAAACTCATTTAAAACCCCTAAAATTCATGTACATGTAGCATGTGACATCATTAAACCACACAAAGGGAAATTTTCGTCATGTGTACATCATGAAAATAGTTCCAATAGTGAACCAATCATTTAAGGTCAGCAGTAGACTGACCTCTACTGTAGCAGTGAAGTATCGTTCTTACATATGGACAGAAGCTGCAGCAATCTCAGATATCTGCAAGGTAACAACTGCCAAACGATGACAGATAGTAACCACTACAAACTTCTGGAACTAGGGTCATGGCTATTATTTGTTTAAACCAAAAATCTTCCAGGATTTCATCTTTATGCCTCCAGCCAAGTTTTGTCATGATTTGCTTCTAGTTAATATGAAAGGAGTGTTAGGTAACTAATTATGGGCCACTAGGTAGTTGTGTAAGGTTGCTGCAAATTACAGCAGCTGCAGGAAGGTCAAATTTATGCCAGTCCCAGAAGCAGCCCAGAATCCGGTTTCCAAAGGATGCTTGGAAAGGCTTCCTGTTTTACTTTAAAATTAAGAGATGAATTTGACAGTCCAGTAGGTGTCTCCCTCTGGGCTGAGGATCTGTTATAGGTAGAAAGGTAGATTTTCAAATGAAGCACTGCAGTAAATCCTGACTGTTCACTGAAGAAGTGATTCAGCCTACATAATATAAAAAGTTGAAAAGAACCATCAAGATTTGTACATACCAGCCTTGAGTAACCACATGGTCTTAGTATGTGAACAACACTTTGCCCTCCTTCAGCTTATTTCCAGCCATTGTCTGTTCTTGTTCTTTACATCGTGTCTGAAGTTAGATTATCTCTGAGGCAGTCACCAGGACATAAGTGTGTGTGCTCCAAAAAGGCTGCAGTATATTTCTGAGAAGTATATGAACCTGGGCCATGAGCTTAATCTGTATTCTCAGAGCCAAAGACACTGTTAACTTCTGAGGAGGGGGAAGCAATGGAAGAAAGGTTAGGAGGACAGATAGGGCAGTGGTTAAAGCACATGGAAGTTTGAACTACTGGACCGGGATGGCTAAGCAGCACGATACAAATATCAACAGTGGTTTAGTCTTCACCTGAAGTTCAGGAAGAGAGACGAGGAATAATGATCAAGGAATAAATGATAAATGCTATTTTTCAAGTAATCGGTCACTGCAGCCCTCCTATGCCATCATAACACATGGTAACCAAAACTCACACTTGTGGTACCCTACTTCTTTGCTTCAAAACAGTCCTAGATGTGATCTGAATTAACAGTTTCACCATAAAGGAAATACGACCCAGAAGTAGAACACTATTAAGTGCCCCGGTCTGCTTAAAGAATCCAAACATTTGGCACCTGCCCACCTTGAATGTACCTTAACTAGGTGTTTACTTGCTCTGGCCCCGTTCAAGAAATATTAGATGCAACTAATGAAGATTTGAACCAAGAAATGCATCTCATTCATGTATAATCACAACCATGCCAAACTGTCACTCACATAGCAAATGCAACATGCATTTTTTTGTGGCTTGAAAATGTCAATTAGCCTAATAAAGAATCGGTCACTCCTTTGGGACTGCCCAGGATGCAAAAATGTCACCTAGTCCCAAAGGAGTGACATGTGCATAGTGAGAAGCAGCCACCAGCCCCTGGCCCCCGACAAGACCAAGGCAGGTGGAGCGGGGCTGAAAGCAGGTGCCTCTTCAGGCTCTGAGGACTCCAACACATGCTGTATTCCAGAAATCCCCTTCAAGGAGGCTGGAAAGGAAGGCCTACGCAGCTTCCTCCTCCCTTCTCCCCACTCCCTTCCTGCTGACAACCCTGAACACACGATATATTAACCTAAGGAACACAAGTTCCCTAAGGCACTCTAAAGTAGAGCACCTTCATCTGATGCCTCATTTGATGAGGGTTAGTTTTTTGTGTATTGGCCACTTTAAAAGTGCTTTGCAGCCATGAACATGTCACAGCACAGCAACACAGTGCTTTCAGGGGGCCAATTACATGAAAAACGTAACTTTTGTCTGCACCCAAAGTTAAAGATTGGCTCTTTCACTTTCAGTCAGCCATGCGGTCTTCTTTGTTTTCACCTTCTTTCTGCATCCTCTGATGAAACACATCTTTTATATGTTTGCTCCATTTTTTAGTGGAACTCAGTACTCTTTAACTTCCTGTATTGCAGTTTCATAATTAGCTTCCCCAGCCTGAATTAACTGAAAACTATTAAGACTTAAAACATTAACTTGCTTCAGAACAAGCCATTGTAAAAAATAAAGCTCCCTTTCTTACTTTTGGTTGGTTCCCATTCTTCCAGATACAGAACAAAGCACTATTTAAACCTTCGCCTGTTCTACTCCGTATTTCCAATAGGGCTTTTAACCACTCCATTCATTCAGACAGTTTACTATTTTCTTCATTCATTTTACTTATGGTATTAGAGGATGTTCAGCAATTACCAGAGCCTAGTAGTCTTATAAAGATCTGCTTCATTCGTTGTCTAAGCTCTAAGTTTTGATCAGCATTGTGGAACACGACTTTCTGAATAAAGTGAGTGCTTCCAACTAGCTCTTGAAAGAATCTGTTAAAAATTAGCTCTAAGAAGGGACTAACAAAAGATAGAAAGAGTGCCCTGTTTTATTTCACCAGGAAGGCTACATACAGAAATCATAAAGCATGGTTATCAGAGGCTTCCAGAACCCTATGGTCCAGATCCTTGGCCCCTCCTGAAGTCCCTTTGCCAAAATCCAACATGCAGTTTTTGCTGAAAAGTCACTCCAGGGCAATGATATAGATTTCCTAAGCCAACGTAGAGCTAGCTGCTGGATCACCTGGTGTATGGGGTGTATTAAAGCCAGGGCCAGAGCACAATGCACTCTTTGAAAACTGGTATCCACCACCACAAGTTGCAATAGCCTCAGGCTTGCACCAGGGATAAATCTAGTCACAAAGATCAGACCCTCCCCCATTCCCTGGTACCTTGAGCCAGAACTGGCACATCTAAGAATCTAACCCATTTCTCACGTAAAACAGAAGCAGAGAAAAGCTTCCAGTTCTGAATTTGGTGAGTGGGAACGGAAGGGGAAGGTGAGAGAGTCAGCTCCTTTGTCTTTAGTTTCATGCGTCTTGTTTGTAGCTTAATTATTATCATATTCTGTTCGTGAACAGTGATGGTTTGTGAATCTGGTAATGTTTAAAGAAAAAACGCCTGGCTGCCAAGCGGAAAGTAATTAAGGATCCTGGAACACACAGAGGGCAATAAAGTTATTGAAGAGAACTGTATCCATTAGGCAAGATAAAACACAGCAGGGCATGTATTTCTGGGCCAATCCTGTGTGTCCTACATAGTATTTGCATCCTTGGGCTAATATTGTAATGCTACATGTAGCATGGGGTAAGGCTGCAAGCCAAGTGCCATGAGCCAGAGGAACCGTGCACTAATGACTGGGAGGCCCAGCCTGCTATAGCTCATTGCTGTTCTAAAACAGCCCACATTTTAATTAAAGTTCAGTATTGCTGGCACTGTTCTAATTAGGGCCGAACAAATAATTCACAACAAATTTCTTAGCCTGCAACTGTTGTTCAGAATTGTTCCATTATTGCTTTTGCGCATTTAAACTTTAGATTGATTGAGAATGCATCTCTGCTACTCCATGTTAGGTGTGACTCACCAAATTACATACTATTGTTTCATTCTTGATTGGATAATTGTGTCAACAGTGTTAGTATAAAAATTCTTAACTATACATTTACAGTATACACTTACAATTTACATACACATGCACTTGGAAATCTAACAAGTCTTTCCTGCAAACTCGATCCATGTGAACACAAAACGAGTGCAGACACTGAGAAAGCAAACTCACGGAAACAGCAAGTGACTATTCATGGAAATATTTATGGTTATATGTCAGCTTTAATTATTGTGCAGGCTGTACCCCATCCCAGAAGTGGTTGTGTTTGATAGGTGAAATGATGCCAGGCGTACAATGTGTAATTTTGCAGCATTACCAACTCCAACGATTCAAAACTATCTAAATGAGTGAAAGCAAAGAGCTGGCATTTTATAAGGGGTGCTTTGGATCGAACAAGGGGTACCTTGAGTTTAAAAATGTTTGAGAACCATTGATCTATGCACAACCAACCTGTCACTCATCCAAGATATACTCTAGCTACTTGCGCCAATCAGTGGAAACATTAGGGTTTGGGAACGCAAGCAAGTAACCAAGAAATAAATAAGGGTGGAGATTTATAGCACAACAGCTGCTCCATCAGAGCTACCCATATGCACCCTGTTACCCCAAAGTAAATATGAGGTGACTCATGGTAGCTTGCTCATCAATGAAGGAAAACACCAGAACCTGGAGATCTGCTAAAATTTACCATGGGTCATTGAAAATCAGAGTAGCCTTCATGTCCAATATTGCCGGCTCAGTGTCACTCATTGTCAAAGAACACCACAAAACCAACAGACATCAACTCAGTATGGCAGCGGCTCTACCACACAGAGGTAGTTAATACTGGTGAAATTAAAAAACTCTGATACATATTTACTAGTCTGAAACCAGGATCGTAAGTCCTAGATCAGGCTGGAAAGGCTGCTGACTGTAACAGCCAATCCTACAAGTGTAGCTGTGGGACTGTAGCACATTAAGTCAAATGTATGATGGGAAAGGGTAACATTTGAATTTAGAGGGAGGATTAAGCCTTACCAATAAAGACAATGCAGCAGTCAAACAGATGAATATCAACCTCAACCTCTGGCTGGAAACAGAAAACCGAAACAAAATGATCAAGGAAACCTTAAATGTGAACCAGTACTCAAGAGTTTTGCTGGAACAGGAGAGCTTATAGACATTTTTCACAAGACCTATTGGTTCTGGCCACCAATCCAGACCTAATCACCCCGAACTCTGGGGATATTCACATGTAGGCCCAAACTGCACAGCCCAAGCCTGTCTCCCTAAGATGCAAATCAGACACTGGAATATCCTTCAACTTGGACTTCTGAATCAGACTTAACCATATCCATGAAAGGGTTTGCATTCAGGTCTCTGTATAGGTGTAGGTGCAAATGTTTCTCAGGTTTTCTGAACAACTTTCTCTATCCTTACTTCTAACACAGACATATAACTGAGCAGTTCTGGACCCTAGGTGGCAGTGCAAGTAGCAGTGGCAGCAGTGGTCTGCCAACAGGTCCTATTTTTGCCTGCCCCCTCCCTCCCCAAGTCAGCACCCAGAACTGCTGCTCTGATCACCTCCTCTTAGTTACAGGTCTATTCTAACTTATCCCCTTACACCTCTTGACAGTAAACTGACTCACTCTGTATAGTACAGAACTTCACAAGATGTTTCTTGAATCTATAAACTTCTCCCCTTTTATTTTTAGTGTGTACTATGAGAACCTTGAACTCCTCAGCTCCTTATGACAATGGTAGCCTTGGGTCAGGCCTCAGGGTGTCTCACCTAAGATGGTTCTTGGTATTTTTCCATATAAAGCAAGAGCATACATTTTAAAGGAGCATTCAGAATGCCAGAACCAGTAAAGTTTACAACGTGCCAGTCCAAAAGAAGGAAATTTAGCGTTGAAGAGTGGCACCTCTCCTTGAATATATAAATAAAGCAGGAGTTTATCATCATTTATTTATAAAACTATTTCTAATCTAATTCTTTGCATATTATCTAGGGGCAAGAGAAGTCACACACAAAAAGGTTCTTAATAAGAAATTGCCACATAGAGAAGTTCTGATTAATATGCAAAACATAGATTGTAAATAGATTTATAAATAAATGATCAACTATAGCTGCTGCTTTATTTATCTATGGACTTACAGAAAACTTGAAGGCTGAATTCAGATTAAATGAGAATCACCATTTATGGTGGACTGAATGGCTCAAAGGGATTGGTAATGGGAAGTAATAATATATTGCATTTGCTTATCGACTTGAATTCAGAAGGATCCCAAATGCTTTGCAGAATAGTATTTTTATTTATATTTTAGGGGTTACTTCCTCTATTATTGAAGTGCAGCCTCCTCCGAGAAGGAATATTGCTTTACCTCTACATCATTTTTCTTCCAAGGAGCTAAAAACACATTACACATTAATTAATCTTGAGAACAAATCCAGGTGATAAGAGTTGTATCCCTTTTACAGGCTAGTAAACTGAGGCAAATGGAAGCAGAGGTAGACCCAGGAAGGAATTCATGGAGTCATCACTGAACATATATTGAACTAACTATTTTGCATTTCTATTTGAGCCCAGGTACTATTGACAAAAGTAAATCTCACGTGAGTGGTAGCTCAGTTCTGAGCCCTATCTCCAGACATTCTGAATGCTTAGACTGGATTGTATGGTTGCCAATACCTGACCAAAACCACATCTCCAACCAGAAGAGCTCTGTTTTCCCTGAAACTACAAGGTCTCAAACCCTCATCCCAAAGTTTGCAGCCCAGACCCAGCAGTTAGCTTCTTTTCACTGATTCTTCCTACAGAAGATGCCCACAGAAATAGGACTGTGAGATTCAAAGTAGCATTAAAAGGCAATTGTCAAGACTGATCAGGCTTAGTACCTGACAACCTGGGCTGCTTGTACACACCACGGGGGTTTAATTCAGTTTAGCTCTCCCTAAATTGAAATGGTGGGTTTTTAAAAACACCACTTCAATTTAGGAAGAATTTAACCAAACTAAACCCCCATGGTGTGTACACAAGGGTGGTGGCCCAATCCTTACCTGCCTCTTCAGTGGCAGGGGGTGAGGTTGTGGGGGGAGCTGCTGGTGGGCTGAGCAGTTCCTGAGCTGCTCGGGGTCCTCCAGGTGGCATCCGTCCACTGGCACCCAGTCTGGGTGGCCCTGGAGGGCACTGCAGCCACAGAAGGAAGTACTGCCCCTCTCCCCCCCCGTAGCTGCATAGGGAAGCACCAGGCCCCCACACAGCTCAGGCAGGCAGGCAGGCTCTGGGGAGAAAAAAAAAAAGAAAAAGATCAGGCTCACTACTTTTTTTTTTCTTCAGTGGATCCTGCCTGCACAGGCTAATTCCAGGTCCCACAGCCCCTGAGCTGCACAGGGCCCACCAAGCCCTGAGCACATTGTTATGTAGCAAACTAAAACACCTCAGAGGTGTTTTATCTTGCTATGTACCAAAGTCATTTAAAGCAGAATACGCTACCAAGCATGCAAACAGCAACGCCATTAAAGCAGAATATGCTGCCGAATGTGCAAACAAAAATGCCATTAAAGCTATACAAAAGGGCATTTAGTCCACATTAAAGGCCAATTTTGTGGCGTGTACAAAGGCCCCTGAACATTACCCCTGAAACAATGCCTCTTCACTCTAATCACTTTGCCTTCTTTTCTCTTACCAAAGATAGTGAAGGTAGGATCCCAATGAATGCCTGGGAGCTG
>NW_017729009.1:836995-848577 GCF_001723915.1 Gavialis gangeticus | reverse complement strand
CCCACCTTTTTTTTTGGAAAAAAAGAGAGTAGAAGCAGTTTTTCACATGGCAAAGCTGTGCTGCCAAGTCAGGTTTCACAGTTGAACACTTCCCAAGGTGCCAGTTCTGCAATTCAGGGCCTGGCTGTTATCCCCTGAGCGTGATGGATAGCTTTAAAATGAAGGCACTATGAGAAATACCAGCTGTCCAGGTACACACTCTGGATTAGCATGGCTGAACACCCCTTTCCTCCTCCCACCTTCTCTCTCTCTGAGGGAGAAGCAGGAACACATACGCGATTGCAGCAGTCAGGCCCCTATGAGTTCCATTATATGATTAGTTGACTAAGTCCCTGTAGTCTCCATGCACACATCAGCACCCTGCAGGAGTAGGGGCACAGGTGGACAATGGCACATCCAGTTATCACCCAAGACCACCCAAATCTGGACTGATTTTAAATAATTTGCAGTGTAGGTCAGTAGGGGGGAATTCCCCACTTTTCCCTGTTCCCGTGGTTCCCAAAAGTCCAACCACCATCCTGGCACCAGGACACAGTGGCAGTAACCGAAAGCAGACAGCAATCATGCTGGCCCCAAGACAACATGACAGGAAAATCCTGGAGTGGAAAAGAAGGCCTGAGTAAGGACAGTTTACTTACCAACCTCTCATGGATTTGGGTGCCAAGCATCTCAGTAGCTCTTGGAAGAGCTGAGGGGTTGCTCCTGGACCCACTCTGACCTGTTTCAGCCTGGTCCAACACACAAAAGGGTCCTCCAGGGAAACAGGGCCCTTGGGAGAAAGAGACCCTGTCTGGAATTGTGGGGGCAGGGAATGGAAGGCTATGGGGAACCAGGCCCCAGAACAAGGAGTACATGATCCCAGCCTAATCCAGGTGGTTCTGTTTGACTCAGGAGAGATGAACTGTGGTGGGAGAATGGAAGCCAGTGCTGATAGGCTAGGAGCATCTGAAGGAAACCTTAAAGAGATGCCATAAACAGTGAAGAGAGAGCAGACTCAGAGACAGAGGCTCACAGAGGGTGAGGGGCAGGTCACCTGCCCATATTTCATTATTTTTGTGTTGAACGGACTTGTAGAGATTCCCAGTAGTAGTCTGAGGAGAGACTGTAGCTGACTCCCAACTGTAGCACTTTAACAGTGGGGCTAGCTACAATGTCCAAGCGTATGAAGGCCTGTGGTTGGGGGTGTAGGGGAGGAGAAGCCCCCATTATAGGCCCAGCAAGGCCACACTAGAGGCCTTAGTGGACTGATAACACCTACAAGTACATCCTGATCATGAGATCTTTTTTCTTGCTTGCTGTGAGATGGTATTCTACCTTAATTTTTTTCCATCAAGTCATGTTGGGAAGTGCCCCAGAAGGGGAAGAGACTGTTTCGGCAAGTCCACAGTAGGGGTCAAGCTTCAAGAGAAAGGCGCAGCCACCTGTAGTATAAATGATTTGCTGCACTGTCGGACCTTTGATCAGTGCCTGTCCACCATGAGTTTAGGCCTATCCAGCTATCCATTCCCATCTATACCCACCCTCAGTCCATGTCTCCTCCCTGCTTCCTTTTAGTACTTCAATCCCTGATCTCTCTGGAGCTCTATGTGCACCACAGCTGGTAAGACTGAACTGAGACTATGTTTAAACTACTGTTTTCTTGCAGTAAATGATCCCAACATCTAAAGCACTAGAAAACCCCACTTTCACTTACTTCACATGGATACTTCCCTTCCTCCCACTTATAATTCTTCATTTGTCCCAAGTAAGGCAATGGGAGTTGGTTACCTGTAGGAAAATGGTGCTTAACTCTTTTACATACTAAGGGAGGGCATTTCCCAAGTGCTCTGGGATAAGTCACTATATAAACAACACAGTCCCATCTTTCTCGTGGGATACTTCATGTTGATTTTACACTCTCCTGTAATATAACAAAGGAGAAAATCTATTGACTAACACAGCAGATTTTATCAATGCCAAAACAAGCTAAAGAGATGTAGTTAGCTGTTTTAGTCTGAAGTCAGGCAGAAGGTAGAGCATGTGTGTACCATATAGACTAAATCAGAGAAAAGTATAAGCTTTTGTAAGCAGAGGGCTTACTTCATCAGATACATTCATAAAAATGTGCTTATACTCAGCATTATTATAACTGGACAATGAGCAGCAATTATTCTCAGAATGGGTATATCCAGTTAAGCAGAAGGCAGGATAGAGTTGCATCTTATAGACTGACTAAACCCGAGATATATAACATAAGCTTTCATAAGATGCATCAGATGAGGTGAGACCTCTATTTACAAAAGCTTATGCTATACATTTTGGGTTTAGTTAATTTATAAGGGGGACATCTACCCTGCCTTCTGCATAACAGGATAAACCCATTCCAAGGACAACTATCCAATTATAATGATGCTGAATGTAAGTGAACTCCTTTTGAATACGTATTTGAAAAACCTCAATAAAGCTATTAGAGGGAGCTACTGCTGATTTACCATTCATGAAGTGGAAGCTCGCAGGCATCCCCATGCTGTAGCCCAAACCTACTTTCATTTAGAAATACTCCTCTTGGAACTTTGCTTATGGGAACTGTTTTCCTTCCCCAAACTTGAGGGTTCAATAGTCCCATAGCGCTAGAATCAAAGTTCTAAACCAAGGAAATGGAGAACTGTATCTAGCAATCTGTCCATAGGTTTAAGATCAGGCATAAGAGCTGTATGAAAGGGACACAACTGTGGGAAGAACAGGTGTGTATCAGGCAATGTCTTAGTAGACCAGCTTGGAAATGGCAACCAACCACAGAGGACAGCTAAGAAAAGTCTAGAAGAAGCAGACAAGCAGGCACTTGAGGCTGGCATCATTATTGGAGGAGAGGAGACAGAAGTGACACAAAAGGAGAAAAGGCATTTGGGTAAAAAAGCACAGTTGTGCAGGAATAGGAAGACAAAAAACATGAATTTGATGCATCAGAAAATCAGCTTTCAGTGGAATATCTTCATTGTCCTATTTCTATATTGTGTATAATTCATCCACTTGCGGAAGAGAGATAAAACCACAGAACAAGTCACTATACGATAGAGTGCAAGCTGTGAAGTGTGCATCTATACAGTGTTCACCATGAACTATACATCATTTTTTTCTGAGTAGCGCATGGGCAAAGTTCACAAACACTTATTCAGAACAATGGATAAATCCCAGAAATTCACCATCAGCCCATGAACAAGAACAAAAAAAAGTGTAGCAAATATGATCAGTTATTCACTGAGAAATATACGCTTGCCTTTAAGGGTAAGAAATACTGCACTATAGGTCATCCAGTGATTCATGGCAGGGAAATTACCCTTGGGTGTTTACCACCCTAGAGTGGTGGAAGAAGTTGCCTGCAAAAGATAATAAATGATTATTTATTGTCTTGATATATGGAAACAAGTATAGCTGCACACAAGCATAATTCCACACAACTCAAGTCCCAGTTTTGTCTCTTGTTTACCAGGAACCACATGCTGGTTGAACTCTCTACAGCATATCATCAATTCATCAAGCAGATGAATAATATATTGAGAGTAAATCAGAAAAGAATTTAGTGCACTCTCATATATGTGAAGCAGGTCAGGTAGAGTTGCTCCTCTGGGGCTTATGTACATTTGATAGCCCCTTTAGAAAAAACACAACCATACATCATGCCACCACAGTTTTGAGGTGTGTGTATTTCTGCAGAGAAAAGTCCTTCCTTGCTAGTACACAGGACAAGCATGAGAAGCTCTGTAAGAATAAATGCTGTAAGTTATATGCTACTTACCTCTATGATGCTGTTACTTGATATTTGGGGGCTTCAGGCTTCTGAAAAATCTTGACTGTTGATGGGGAAGGGATAGGTTTGCTCTGTTTATGCTACTCTAGCTTTCCCATTAAAACCATCTAGAGACTTATAGCTCTTCCTGTGTTAGTACAATGGGGATATTTACAACCCCATGGAGGATACCACTGAACATTTGTTCTGTAAATGAACATTGACATAAAGGTCTTGCCCTCACTGATGAGCATCGATGTGTCATTTTCTATATTAGCAGTTCCAAGTCCTAGGAAAGGTTTTTAAAGACTCCTGTCCTCCTGCCTCACCTCCCTTCCCCTCCCCCAAGAACCCAGCTATGAGACCTTCCACAGCAGATATCAACTCAAACATGTCCTCCTTAGAAAGCCTTTCACTAAATACTTCACACCTCCTTAGGAAGACTCAGTGAACAAGCCCGCAAAACCTAAGCCACAGCATCTTCCAACCAACAGTGCCTGCTACTGAAACATTTCCTCTGGGTACAGCAGGGTTAAAGGCCTTAATTTTCACATGTGCACATGTCACTCATATTGATAGTAGATGCCCCTGGTGCTCTTGGCACCAAGCTGTACCTTCTCAGTGTCACTCGCTTCCCCAGGTCCCATATTTCCTCAGAAGTATCACTTCCTTACTTCTGTTTCCTCCCATTTTCCTCATCTCCATGTGACAATATACCACTGGACTCTCCCCTCTGATGGATCCAACATGCCTCTGCTTTTCTTCAAGTCCACTGCTGGAAGTAGGCTAGGGGGTCTTTAAGCCTTAATATCCAAGGCATTCTACTTGCTACCAAAGTAAAGGTAAAGATAAGGTTTCCCTATCCCTAGGTGCTGAATCAGCCAGTTTGAATGCCTAGGACTGCTCTAAATTGTGCCAACAGTCCAGCATGGTGCAGTAATGGCCCAGCACTGGAAAAATACAAATATCATAAAGCATTCTTCTCCCAACACCCTTTCCCCTCCTTGGGAAGCAAGGTTGAATCTTTGTTGTGAGTCCATTAATATATCCAATAAAAGCAAAATACAATCAAACTAATCTAAAACATTAACAAAGTTTATAACAACAACTGAACTTTCTCATAATCCTCATTTTCATTTCACAGGATTTGAAACAAACCCATTTATCATATGATTTCTGATTTTAAAAAGCATTTTTTCTTTTACGAAGTTTTTCTTTTCTTTTATATGAAATACTAGCTTTGGCAAAAGAGTGGAAAACCACTCTGACGATCATTGATACTGTTCAACAAAAATAGAAACATTTTCATTTATAAGGTCTACAAAAAGTAATTGAAAATCTTTTTGCAAAGCTTTTTGAAGAGCATATTTTTCAATCAAGCAAAAAAGGTCAGCCAATTTAAGAAAAATATCTGCTCCTAAACTGCCATTTAATAGGTGGATTATGTTCCACTCAGTCCAACAACACAGTTCTGGTTCAAGGAGGAGAGCAATCTTTCTCTCTCTCTCTTTCTCTGGATCAATAAACATTTGATTAGAAAAAGTAGAAGAGTTCCAGCAAGAGAAATTGAGGGAAAGACTGACTAATGCTCTAACCCAGTGGTTAAGGAATGTACCTGGACTGTAAGGTGACCCAAATTTAACTTTCTATTTCAGGGGTGCTTGACCTCAGCCCATGGGCTAAATCTGGTCCTTGGAGCAACGGTATCTGCCCACAGGGTTCCTCCTGGGTCAGAAATTTGACAACAGGGGAGTGCTGGCATTTAACATTGCCAACCCCACCCCCCCCAGCTGCCAAATTTCCAAGCCCCACACAATGGTATAGGCCTGGGCTGCCTTCCTACTGCACCCCCTCCCCACGCAGCCAGATTGGGTCCAGGCCATTGTCACACAACTGGATCCCTCTGCACCAGACTGAATCCACCGGCTGAATCCAGCCTATGGACAGACGGGACACCATCCCTCCAACCCACAGGACAAAAAGGTTGGGCACAACTGTTCTATTCCAGTGAATATTTAATTCATATGGAAGTGCAGTAGCTCCAACTGCAGAGGCTGAGAAAGGCCTCTGTTAATGGAGACAGAGTTCAGTGCCATGACCACTGAGATAGCTGTCCTGTGTTTTGTGATGAAAACTTTGAAACAAACCCCTCCCCCCCATTTTCCACCTACCCCAGTAACAAGGGGACTTAATCAAGTTCATAATATGTTAATGTTTATGAGAGGTCATAAAACTTAGTGGAATGTATAGAGCCAGATGTTTGCACAGATCTGCTTCCCTTCTCTATGGTTCAGTTTCTTTATGTATAAAATATAACATATCAACCTCTTCTTCCAGTGTTTGTGACACTTTAGGCATTGTTCGTGAAGAGGTTTGCGTTAGAAGTTTTAGAAGTGTGAAGTGCTGATACAGCAACCCCCATTCACAAGAGAAATCCATGGAGCTATACAAGAAGTAAAAATTATTCTTGTGAATAGGGGCTGCCAGATATGGCCTTAATGTGAATTGGTTAAAAGAAAGTCATGTTTAGCTGGAAAGAAAAGAGAAACATATCAAAGCTTCAAAGATTTTGACTGGTAATTTTATATTAATAATTAGCAAAATACCTGGGTAATTCAAAAGGTTTACCTGCTCCGATACTCTTGCTATTTATCTCATTGCTGTATCATTCAGAGTAGCATCTTTGGCAGGATACTTTATTGGACTCATACATAGTCATTCAAGGCAATTTGGCAGTCCCCTTCCCTGACTACCCTCACTAGCAGGTCCATTTAGCTCTGAATAGTAAGGTTATTTACACTGGCAGGATTAAATATATGCTTCAGGTTTAACCTTATCAATTGAATCAATCACCAGTTCCCAGCCAGTTGCCCAGGAAGTCAATCGATTTAGATGGAATGGCTTAAGTAATGAGAAATTTGCAGTTCTCCAGCATCCCAGGAGGCATTGCTCCCAGTCCCCCCTCACCCTTAACCAGTTGTCCTGGCTCCTAGCCACACTCCTGCTCACCAGCACTCTAGTGACAAGCCAAAGCTGTACAGGAAAACCCTTAATATGTAAATGTTCTCACTTGAACATGGCTGAACATACCACAGATTTAGTATGGTTGCAGTGTAACATGTAATTTCACTCCTACTATGATGTAAAGAGAAGGCAGCATGAAAAGGTTTGTCCAAGGGCTCGCTACAGCATGGGAGCTTCATTCTTGTTTCTTCCAGGTTGGCATTATCAATTCCCTTCCCAGAAAAAAAATATAGCAGTTATTCCTTTGTCAGGAAAAAAATAGCAGCAAGGCAGTCTCCAAAATTGGGACACTTGTGTATAACACAGAGCTCAACCAGCCATTTTAGCTATTGGCAGCTCTTTCTATCCCCACTTTTAATAATGGTTGATGTCTGTTTTATTTCAGCAGCTGCTATAGCCTTGTATTGAACCAGCCTGGAAACTGCACTTTGGGGACCTTTGCCACTCAGTGTTTAATGCTACAGCATGCAGTCTGTGGGAGTAATGGAAGAGGACAATCAAGGGAAAATGTCCCTCTAGGCTCCCACTATAGTCTCCCATCAAAAAATAATATTTAGAGCAATTTATTATTGTAGCATACAGGGTAAGAGACTCTCTCTTTAAATATTATGTGAGCCTTCACACATGCAAGGTGTAGTTACCTATGTACAGCTGATCTGGTTGGGCTTTGACAACCTCTGAAATAGAGTAGAAGTTGCGAGGGGTTGTTCTACTTAGAGATATTATTCTATACCTACATACTATACATATATATCATCATTCACATTCCCAACTTTCATAAATTAAGCCTCAGCCATCCATATGGCAAAGGAAAATACCGCTCCCCCATTTTCACACAGTGAGTCAGTGGCAAATTACAACAGAACCCACTTCCTTAATCTAACTAGCAGATAAACTAATGAAGGATACAGATTTAAGCAGCTGACAATAAAGCAGATTTCACTTGCAGCAATGCAGGGTGGTAGGTGGAGGGAGGTGAGAAGGGAGGAAAAGAAAGATCGCTTAGAGCCAAAACCTTGCTTTAAAAAATGAATAAAAATCAAAGCTCAGTGAGTAATGAGGGCTCTGATGCAAGATTGTCCAGATTTCCTAATTAGTCATTGTTTATTCCTGTACTGGAGCCCTCTCCACTCCCAATCCCATGTTCAGAGAGTTATTGCTGATTGGACTCTTTTGCAGAAGAGCAGGAAAAGAATGAACAGCGCTAATGACATCCTCAGGTTATGGGGCCACTGGGTATTCTGCTTCCAGAGCATGCAGTTGTTCTCAAGGTGGGAAAACAATGCTGCACTGTGAGCCTCATGGCCTGACAGTAGTTGTCTAGTGGATGTAGGAGTCTCCCCAGCTGGAAGATTTACAAAAAGATGATCTGTAGCTGATTCTTCAATATGCTACTAACAAGGGAAAAGATGCTTTCTATGTGCTAAGCAAGCCAAAACATTAATGGCCCACAGCTCCCTAGCACTGTTAAGTGCTCTATCCTGCTACTACTGGCCTTCATAACATTGGACCTTGTGACTAGCATCCTTGCCTATAAATTTATGCTCATATGCTGTGCTTTAATGCATACTACTCCTACCTCACATGCAGGGCTGTGGCCTACAATGGAGTTGTGTGCTTCAACTCCCTGCTTCAATGGAAGCAAAAAGGTAATGTAACAGTGCCAGATGATTTGTCTGAAAGGTTTGCAGGGGCTAAAGTGTGCACATCCCTTAACATTTCATAATATGCCCACCTATTTCTCTACATGGTGATGGATGTCCACATTGCCAGATCCCAAACCAACTCATCTTTCCACTTCCAGAAAGCCTAAAGGCTAATGTACTAGGTTAGCCTCAGGAGACCCAACTCTATTCCTAAACTCTGCTACTCTATGGCTTACCTTCTACGTCTGTAGCATAGAGCTAGGATGCTTATTCCTTTTATAAAGCACTGAGAGTTTCAGTGCTAAAGATTACAAGACCTTGATTCAATTAACAAGACATTTGCCCAGGAAATTAAATTCTGGGACGAATTTCAAAGGTGCAGGCAGCTAGGTTTGTATATAAAACTTAAAATACTTCCCTGCCACTACAGGTAGTTTGCCTCAAGATTGCTGCGATTCTTAGACTAATTAATAAGAACATAAAAATGGCCATTTACTGGGTCAGACCATGTTCATCTTGCTCAGTATCCTGTGTCACACAGGGGCAGAGAGTGGATGCTGAAAGGAAGAATGAACTGAGTATGACAAGCTTTTTCCCCACACTGTTCTCCCATTTGCACCCTCCAGCATTTAAGGTCTAGAAATTTCTAATTCAGAAGCTGTATCCCTAACTCCTGTGTTCATAGTTACTGATGCCCCTTTCCTCCAAGAATCCCTTTTTTAATCTAGCTAGACTGTCAGCTTCCACAACGTCTGGTGGCAATGAGTTTCACACTTTAATTACATGCTGTGTGAAAAAAACTTGCTTTTCTTAGGAAGTTACTAACTTACTACCTACTGTATTTACTCTAATACAAGATGACCTTGATTCAAAGACAACCCCCCCCCCCCCCAAAAAAATAGATTCTATATATGGAAAATTTATAGTTGTTACACTTTTCCATGTATAGAATCTAGGATATAGGAGGTTTGTCTTGAATGTGTCCCCCTCCCACTACTACATCAGGAAAAATAAATCTGGGGACCACATAGCCCCCTTGCCCTCCCAACTTTTTCCTCTACAGCCCCCTTTTTACTGTCAGACCCTGAACACAAAGAAGTGAGAAGCAAATTTGAAAAACTGACCTAGAAATAAACATACCTGCATTAACTTGCACGTAGGGCAATTACCACCGGTACCCATAGACTTAGTTCATAAAGAACTGCTACATTTTACCTCTTCTGAAACTTCTCAAGTTTTAGCCCAGGTACTCCATAAACATACTTTTAAACAGCATTTCTGTACCTACTTGTATATATTACAACCTTTTTTGGGGCAGGAAATACACACACACACACTCTCTCTCTCTCTCTCTCTGTCATAAACTTTCCATTACACACCTCAAACTGCACTAAGAAACATGTGCACCTGTTCCAATCACATTTCCTTAGTCCAAGTCCCCCTTGGGGTTTACAGTCTCAGTGCATTCATAATCCTTGTTGCTGCTGCTGTTGCTGTTGCTGTCACTTCTGCTGCTGCTGATCCTGTTGTTGTCCTGCTCGCTGTCTCCCAGTCCAGTTGCATTGCTGTCCTCTTCTTTCTCCCTGTCCACTTCCTTCTTGGGGAGGTTTTGAACAGCCAGGGCCAAGTGTCTTTTTTCCAGGTGGAGTTGGCTGCATCCTCTCTGTCCTCTCCCACCACTTTCCAGTAGTAAGACTGGAGTTCACTCAGAAACACTTCAACACAGTGTGTTTCCTTGAACTCAGTGCATCTGTACAACAGGAGGTTCCTGTATTGCCACAAGGCGTTCCTGATGCAGGACACAAACTGGTTGAAGTGAGTTGTCTGGGACCCCTGATGTTTAGTCAGGTGTCTGTACAGTGCTGCCTCCCTTGTTATCAACCTGACTCCTGTCACTTCCTTCAGGAGCTTGCTTACCTTTTCCCATACTCCCTTGGCATAGGGGCAGAGCTAGAGGAGGTGGTCGATAGTCTCATTCTCACGTCAGCAGCTTTCCTGGGGCAGCTGGGTCTAGTCTCCCACCTCACTCTGTGCCTCCACACCTTCACTGGGCATGCACAGTGAGCTATGAGCTAATTCTGGTCTCTGTGGTCTTTACGTAGGTCCTTGTGCAAGATCCGATCCCAGATGGCCAGGCACTCATCATCAGGGAGCAGCTCTGGTCGATAGCCCATTTCTGTATCTTCCTGTGGGTAGACATGGTCTCTGGGCTTTCCTTCTGTAGCCTGTACTCACTTGGGAGCTTGTCCAGCACACGGTAGAACCAGGGATATTCCATGGTGCACAGTCTCCCTTTGGCTGCAGCATACACCCCCCATGGTCTCAGGAGGCGACCTGTAAAACACTTGACAAGACAGGCTGTTGTGGTTGCTGGTCCAGTTGCCAGCTTGCAGATCTGGCTTGCGTACCATGCCTGTAGGAACAAGTGGATGTCTGGCATCCCCCTGCCCCCGGCCCATTTCTTTTTGTATAGGGTCTTTCCTGCCACCTTCTCCATTCTGGATCCCCAGAAGAAAATGCATGTGGCTCCTTGGATTCTGCAGGTGACACACTCAGGGGGTGGGGGGTGGACCAATGCAGTGTACAGAAGTACTGGTAGCAACACCGCCTTCATGAGTGCCATGTGCCCCACTGCGCTCCCCACAGAGAGGTGGTGCACATGCCACAGACCCTACCTCTGCTTAACCTTGGCTTCCTTCTTCTTCCGGGCCCTCCTTCCACTCAGCTTGGGGTCAAAATCCACCCCCTAAGGATCTTGACCCCCTCACCAGGGATCGAGACCCCCAGGGACTCCAGGTCCCTGAGCTCGCCCATGGGCAGACAGGTATTTTTGCAGAGGGACACCTATTCTCTTCAGCGTCTCAAAGAGAAAATGTTGTGACACTCTGTCGTAGGCTTTTTCCAGGTCCAGCTTCAGCATCGCCCACTTCTGCCTTCTGTTCTGTTCTAGCTGGAGCGCATCCTTCAGTTGCAGCAGGGCCCCATGGATCTGGCATCCTGGTACCACGCATGACTGGTCCTCATGGCTGATGGTACCTAAGAAAGATTTAAACACTCTACCAAGACTTCAGCCAGCAGCTTATAGTCAAAGCTGAGGAGGGTGATAGGTAAGGCTGTGCAAAATTTTGCTGGGAATTTCATTTCAA
>NW_017729009.1:827984-831995 GCF_001723915.1 Gavialis gangeticus | reverse complement strand
GGTACCTAAGAAAGATTTAAACACTCTACCAAGACTTCAGCCAGCAGCTTATAGTCAAAGCTGAGGAGGGTGATAGGTAAGGCTGTGCAAAATTTTGCTGGGAATTTCATTTCAATGCTGTTTCAACTTGTTTCAAGCTCAAAACAGCAAAATTGAAATGAAACAAGAGGCTTTGAAACAGCCTTGAAATGAAACGAGGGCAGTTGAAATGCTTTGAAAGTTTCAAAATGTTTCGAGTTTCAAAGCTAGGCTTGCTTGCAGGGAACCAGAAAGTAAGGAGAGGGAGGGGGAAGAGGCGGGGAGGACTGGTCTCATATTGACTGTGTAGCTAGCCAGTGACCGTGATCCTTCCCTGAGGTCCCTTCCAACCCCCGTGCCCTGGGGGAGGGACAGAGAAACAGCTGCACCTTACACACACACACACACACACACACACACACACATACACACACACACACGTCATGAGTTTTGCTTGTCAGCAGCTTGAGGTCCAGTTTCCCAGAAGCCCCTGCACCTATCTCCTTGAAACCTGACAGGCTTCATGGCCTCAGCAGGGGCTAGCATGCCTGCAGTTTTCACTCCACTGCACCTTAACACACACAGAGTCACACATGTCATGAGTTTTGCTCTGAACAGTTTGAGGTGCAGCTTCCCAGAAACCCCTGCACCTATCTCCTTGAAACTTGGCAGGCCTCATGGCCTCATAAGGGGCTACCACCCCTGCAGTTTTCACCCCACTACACCTTAACACACACTGTCACCTATGTCATGAGTTTTGCTTGTCATGAGCTTGAGGTGAAGTTTCCCAGAAACCCCTGCACCTATCTCCTTGAAACTTGGCAGGCTTCATGCCTCAGAAGGAGGCTACCATCCCTGCTGTTCTCATCCAAATCTGCCAAGAAATGACAAAGTTATAGGCAGTTTCATGCTTTCCCATTGTAGCCTATGAATGAATGTCAAAACAATGTCAAAACAGCAAAACAGTTTCAACAAAATGAAACAGAACGGTGGTTTCGAAACTGAACAAAACTCGAAATGAAACACTGCCCCATTGAGACATCAAAATGGAAGACTTAACTAAATGTTACTGTTTTGTACAGCCCTAGGGATAGGCCTCCAGTTCGTCAACTCTTCCCTCGGACCCTGCTTGTGAAAGAGCTCCAGCAGGACAGGGGACACCAGGTCCCAAAAGGTCACATAAAACTCCTTGGGCAGGCCATCCAACCCAGAAGTTTTACCATTGTTGAACCTCTGGAGGATCTGCTCAACCTCCTCCAGTGTCTACTCCTCCACAGCTGCTGCTGTTTGGCTTCTCCAAGGGCCTGTGTTAGCCCCTGCAGGCACTCCTGCGTGGCGCATGGGTCCTCCTGTTGTGCAGCGTAGAGTAGAAAGCAGTCACCATTTCCAGCATACCTTCCTTTGGCCGGTGCTCCACTCCTGCACCATCTTTCAGCCACCTCATGGGTTTCTCTTTGCTCTTCTTTCACCTGGAGAAATAAAAAGACCACTCTACCCCCTCTGCCACCCATGGCGCCTTGGCCTGGAAGATATTTTTCCTGGCCTCCTCCCAGTACCAGGCACCAATCTGGGCCTTCACCTCCCACATCCTCCCTCACATACCAGCTAGCTGCTGCCTGCCTGTGCAGGTCCTATAGCTTGCAGGTCAGGTGCTTGTGCTGCCTTCTGTGGAAGAAAGCTCATTGCTTGCCTGCCTTCTAGAAGGAGACCTTGGTCCTTTCTTTGACACTGGCTCACCACTCTGTCTGATTTGGATACAGGATCTTGAGGGTCCTCCAGGCCGCATAGTCCTCTCTGAAACTCTGCTGGGTGTTTTTGTCTTTCAACAGACTGCTATTTAGCTTTCACAGCCATCTGCCCCAGCTGTCCTTCCATTTCTGCCTGGACTGTGAGGAGGCAGTGGTCTGAGAAACATACAGCCATGGAGTGGGTTGCCTTTGCCCTCCACCCCTTGGGGAGGAGGACAAAATCTATCTGGGCCTTGGTTCCCCCTGCTGGGTAAATTCAAGTGAAGCTCCCACCAGGGCCTTGGGCTCCTTTCCTGGCATCTGCTAGGCTGTGGTCTTTGATCAGCTGTTTCAGAAGCCTAGAGTATCCGTCTATTAGGCCTGTGCAAAGCAGCTAGTATTCGCTTCAGATTCAGCCAGTTTGAGGAACAGTGATTCAGTTCAGTGATTCAAATCACTGTCCTGAATTGCACCCCCACAGGGTGCTGCTGGGTTGGTGGGGGTGAGCACTGCAGCTATTTTTTAAAGTACCAAGCTGGGGCAGGTGGGGGCAGCCATGGGGAGGGGTTTGAGGGGGCTGGCAGGGGTCCCCCCTTCCTTCTTTTCTAATCAAAAGACTTGGGAAGTGACTTACTGGGATGGAGAAGAGTATGAGAACTTTTGTAAGAAATATGCAGAGGAACATGGGAGGACTTAAGAGGAATAAAATTCATAGCAGGGAAAAAGTCAAGAGAAAGAGTGATTACAGTTTGAATGTACACAGATTTACTAGAGGCAGAAGATACAGAAAGATGGATGGAAAAGTACGTCCTAAGAGTAATTTGGTAGAGAAGGTAAAGGACAAACATGGTATCTAGATGGGGTCTTGGAGGGCACAAGTAGTAGGGCTGTGCGAGGCTTCAGACTGCGCTTCAGATCTGGAGAAGATTTGGATGCTTCAGACACTGAAGCAGCATGTCCAGATCAAAGCACTGGCTTCTTTAGGCTTTCTGAAGTGGTTCAGAAGCTCCGGAGCCACTTCGGAGATCCGGCCATAGGGTACAATGGGGAATCAATGAAATATCTATAACATTATTGTTTTCTGCCGGATTTGGATGAAACTTGCTGGGGTGGTAGCCTCTGCTGAGAGCATGAAGCCTGCCAAGTTTCAAGAACATAGGTGCAGTTCTCATTCCCTTCTCCAGTAAGTCACTTCCCAAGTCTTTTGGTTAGAGAACACAATCAGGCTAGTGAGATACTCTGCCTGCACCTCCAAAATCTCAAACAGTACTTTTTCCAGGAAATCATATCATGGATAGGTTGAGCTTTACAAGGGAATCTAAGGGAAGGCCCAGTCAGGTAAAAGAGCAAGATTCAGAGAGTGAGGAAAAGCTTTGGAGCCACTTTGGCCAAATCGAAGCAGGAAACCAATCCGGAGCTCTGGATCAGATTGCTGGCATCCAAAGTGGCTGGATCTGAAGCCAAATCGAATAGCTGTCTGTTCACACAGGCCTAACAAGTAGCGTTACAGCAGACAAGTATTACTTGTCCTCACTGATTACTTTGCATCAGTTTTCCACCAGCCCAAGAGGATTACCCTGCCTGACAAGATGCAGGACTACCAGGGTAAGGGCAATCATGCCTATAATTGGTGAAGATCTTATGAGGGAACAGCTTGAGAGGCTGGACATCTGCAAGTCAGGTGGCCCAGATGGAATGCACCCAATCCTGCTAAAAGACTTGGCTGACATCATAGCACAACCAATGGTGAGGATATTTATGAACTCATGGCACTCAGGAGAGGTTCCTGAAGATTGGAAGAGGACCTATATGGTGCCTATCTTCAAGAAAGGAAGGACTTTTTGACTTTTTTAATTACTTTATTCAGGGGTTCAGGGATACAAAAATGGTGGCCACTTACAAAGCGAAAACACAAACAAATTACTACCAAACCAAACCAAACCCAACCAAACCAAACCAAACCACCAAAACAAACCAAATCAAACCACCCCACCAAACCAAACCAAACCCCACCAAACCAAACCAAGAATACCATATCATTGCATCCAACACATCACACCGTGACAGACACCTTCGCTACATGTCACGTCGTGTCTTACATGCTGGCTATGTGGTCGAAGTGCCGGCCACACGGTCATAACTATAGATAAACAATTCATACCATGCTCTATCCCATTATACATGTAACAAAACCTTCAACTTCCCACAAAAAAGGAAAGCAAAAAAGCAGCCTGGTGAGGGCCCAGGACGCGGCACAAGCTGGAAG
>NW_017729009.1:824331-827917 GCF_001723915.1 Gavialis gangeticus | reverse complement strand
CAAGGGCCCAGTGTGTCTCAAAGGCGGGCACTGCCCACCGGAGCACAGCATGCTCAAACTCCAGCGAGAGGTGCGCCTGCACCAGGAGATGGAAAAGCTGCAGGGCATCATCTGAGCCAGTCCCGGCAAGCCGGTTTCAGCGGCTCTTGAGGACGGCCAACTTGGCCTGACCCAGTAAGAAGTTGGCCAGGCCCTTTTCAGCCGCCCGGTACGGGTAGGAGCACACGTAGGTGGTCTCCGAAAAGCTCCTGCCCAGCACCTGCAGCAGCGGCCCGAGGGTGACAAAAAGCAGCTGCAGGCGGGGACAGTCAAGGAAGGCATGAAAGAGGGTCTCCTCAACACCCCCGGGGCAGAAGGGACAGGCTGTCGAGGTGGCTGGGTCAAAGTGGGATGCAAATGTGCCAATGGCTAGGATGCTGTGCAGCAACCACCACTGCAGGTCGCCAGTCTTCTTGGCAATTGGCAGCTTATACAATGTGCGCCACGCTGGGTGGGCTGGTGGGGAATCTGGCAGCCCCAGGTGCCATTGCCACGGTGTATCGGGGCGGCCCGCCAGCACTTGGGCATGGCGGACATGAACCACCCAGGTGTATAAACTTCTGCACGACAAAAAAGCAAAAGGGCAACCTGTGTCTCTGTCAGGAGGCACAGGGAGTAGCAGCAAGGTGCCAGGGCCGCTGGTCAGATCGCCGGCCATGGCCGGGGTGACTGGTAAAGCAGGAAAAGCCTCACTCGGGGCATCCTCAGTGCAGGAGACCCGGCCCGCCCGGAGATGGTCCTCCAGGGTGGCTGCTGCCTCCAGTGGGAGGGCAGCCCGGATGTCACACAGGAGACGGCCCACGCTGCGAATGGAGCGCATGCCCAGCCGGCTGGTCAAGGCCTCAGGGGAGAGCCAGGCCGACCGAGCGGGGTCAAGGAGATGACTCAGGCGGAGAACACGCGCCTGAATGAGAACAGCCGTGAGACTGGCAGAGGCCAGGCTCAGCACAGGGCATCTCAGCGCTGGGTTGTGCACCAGGGGTTCCCTCAGCAACTGCGGGAACAGCAGGTGACAGGCCTGGGACTGGAGGTGGAAGGTGGTTTGCCAGGCTTGTACCATGCCACGGTAAAAAGCCAGAAGCACCGCCCAGTTCAAAAACGTAAGGTCCAACAGGAAGAGCTCCCGGTCAAAGCCGAGGGCCCCCACCCTCTGCAGAAACCAGCATGCCAGGTGTTGCCAAGGTAGGCACTCCTCACTGTCCATGAGTCGCTGAAGGGCCTGCAGGCGGAAGGTGACCACCCTGCTCACAAGGTCAATCAAACTCTGGCCCCCCTCAGTTACAGGTAGGTAAAGGACAGGTCATGGGAGCCAGTGGTGCCCATCCCAGAAAAAGTCAACCAGGAGGCGCTGGAGTCTCTCGAGTAGGTCCTCTGGTGGATCGAGTACGGTGCACCGGTGTCACAAGGTCACCGCCACTAGGTTGTTCACAATGAGGATGTGTCCACGGTAGGAGAGGCTGGGTAGGCGCCAGCACCACCTTTGTAGGTGGGCCTCCATTCCTTCCTCGAGGCTGTCCCAGTTGCACGCCATGAAGATCGATGGCCCCAGGAACACGCCCACGATCTTAAGGCCCTCGCGGCACAAGGTGAGGTCCCTGGGCAAGTCCGGGGGGTCATGGTGATCCACTCACCAAGCAACAGGGTATCGCTCTTGGCCCAGTTGATACAGGCCGAAGAGGCGTGTTCATAGGCTCACTGGCAGGCTGTCAGGGCCTCCACGTCTTCCTGGGTGTTAAGGAAGATGGTCACATCATCTGCATATGCTGATAGCCGGAGCAGAGGGGCAATGGACAGGCCCACAGCTGGTGGCAAGGCCACACCGCTCAGGCGGCACCGCAACGCATGCAGCAGTGGCTCAATGGCCAGGGCATAGAGCATGCCCTGATGGATGCCTCTGTGTGTGAGGAACGGGGCACAGAGCACCCCATTCACCTTGAGTAGGCTGGAAGTGCCTTGATACAAGGCCCAGAGGGCCCTGGTGAAAAGGGGCCCAAAGCCAAAGGCCTCCAGGGTCTGAAAGAGGTAGGTGCGGTCCACCCGGTCAAAGGCTCTCTCCTGATGCAGAGCGATAAGGCCAACATCTAGGCCAAAGAGTTCACTGGCTGTAAGTAGGTCACGCAGCAGAAACAGGTTGTCTTGGATGGTTCTGCCCGGCACGCAGTAGCTCTGCTCAGGCCCAGTGACGGAGGCCATGACAGTGCGGAGGCGGGTGGCCAGTGCTTTGGCCAGAATCTTGTAATCCGCACACAGTAGGGAGACTGGCTGCCAGTTCTTAATGCAGCCAAGGTCTCCTTTCTTGGGCAGCAGCGTGAGCACTGCACAGCGGCAACTGATCGGCAAAACCTTGTTGGCAAGACTCTCCTGGAAAACACGCAGGAGGCAGGGGCCAAAAAGAGGCCAGAAAGTCTTGAAGAACTCAGCAGGTAACCCATCGAGGCCTGGGGCTTTGCCGGAGGCGAGGCCAGCGGTGGCCGCTGCCAGCTCTGCCAGAGACAATTCCTGCTCAAGCTCGCCGGCCTCCAGGGCACCAAGGCGTGGCAGGCCCGCATGGAGTTCCCGCCTGTCCTCAGGGCAGGACGGCTCAGCCACAAACAGGTCATGATAGAAAGCAACAGCATGCTCACGTACTTCACCTGGGTCAGTGATGACCTGGCCCTCAGAGGTCTTGAGGTGATCTGAGACTTTGCTCGCTGCCCGCCGTCGCTCCGGGTTGAAAAAGAAGCTGGTCAGGGCATCTGTTTTGGCCAGCTCTTGGCAGCAGGCGCAGATCCTCGCTCCATGGGCCAAACTCTCCACCAAGTCGTGCAGGCACTTCCTACGGAACCAGAGGCTCTCGCACAGCACCGCATCACTGCCGGCAGCCAGCAGGGCAGCCTCGAGTTCTACCACGTCTTCCTCCAGCTCCCTGATACGGCAGCGCAGTTCATTTGTGACCAGCTGAGTGTACTGCTGGCAAAAAGCCCGGATCTGTACCTTGCCCGCATCCCACCATAGCTTCCAGGAGGAGTAATTCAGTCTTGTGGCCTCCCAGCCCTGCCAAAGTTGGCAAAGCAGTCCCGGAAGTAAGAGTCTTAAAGCAGGCTGACATTGAAACACCAATAAGGCGCTCGTGCACAGGTTCTCCCTGGCAGGCTCAATTCACAGCTAGCCAGGCCGTGATCTGGCAGGCCCGAGGGAATGATACGGCCACTGCGTAGGAGTGGCAGATGGTGCCTGGTGACATAAATGCGGTCGAGGCAGGCCACAGTGAGACCCCCCGGCACTCATCCTGGCCCAGGTGTACTGGCGCACATCGGGGTGCAGGGCTTGCCAGACGTTAACAAGGCCTGCAGTCTCCAAGACAGATTGCAGCTTGTGGGCTCAGGGCAGGTGAGGCTCAGGTCCCGTACAGTCAAGCGGGGTATCAGTGGTACAATTAAAGTCCTCACCTACAAGAAGCAGGTCATCATCCTCACTGACGTCACGCAAAAGGCCGGCCAAGGTCTCAAAGAAAGTGACCCTCTCCTGGCCATCAGAAGGTGCATAGATGTTGACGAGTAGCAGATGG
>NW_017729009.1:814493-824003 GCF_001723915.1 Gavialis gangeticus | reverse complement strand
AAAGGCCTATCGTGCCTTACTCTACTCCAGGGACCCCGCCAGGCCCCACTCATCTCTCACCCACTGGGCGAGCTTCTCCAGACGATAAGCTATCTGCCTAGTGCCTAGATCTTGCTGCGTTAGCTTGGCCGCAGCTCTGGCAGCCTTGATAAAAACTTTAGGGTCCGAGCACCATTGGGTGATGCGTGCTGCTATATTATTCTGTCCTTTCGTTTGTTTTAAAAAGGTCAGGATCCCCCCATAGTCAGGAGCGACCCAGGGAGGATCTGCCAACATAGGCTGCACATTTCCAACAGAAGAGCAGCGAGGCTGCACACTAGTTGGGAGCTCCACATCTACATCCTCAATATCTAAACCCATCAACCTCCTCTGATCGTCCAGGTCAAGGTCTGGCTCTTGAAGAGCAAGCCCCACCTTCTTGGGAGGGGAGAGGTCATCCCACTCTCGAGGTCGCTTGCGACACTCAGAAAGCTGGATTTCCATCTCACTAGCCTCCTCATCTAATTCAGCAACCTGGGATGTGACCAAGAGGTCAGCAAACTCCTCTGCTGCCCCCTGGGTCAGACCTCCAGAAGAGAGACATTCTGAAAACGTCTTTCTGCCACCCGTCTCTGAGACCTGGGAGATAGGTGAGGTGTTAATTGCCCCTGTCTTCGCCTCCCCCACCTCCAAGCTGTCCTCATCCCCAGTCAACAGGGTCGTTGATATGACAGCCGGAACAGGGCCAGGCTCTCCAGCAGGGGCCTCCCCAGCACCAGCTGAGGAAGACCTCAGTGGGGATGGGGAGTCCTGAGGGGTCCCTTTCACTTTCTTCTGTTTGTTGTTGTTCTTCTTCTGTGTGGCAGATGGCCCATCCTTCATAGAGGATGGGTCAGACTGCTTCTGGCCTGCCTCCCCAGAGCCAGCCACCTCAGACAAAGCCATGGTGGTGGGCAACTTGCAGGAGGCCTGAGCCCCATCATCCGACGGGGCCTTGGTGCCACAATCGCTGACCACCCCAGCCTCAATCAGGGAGGTCAGAGCAGGCAGGGGGGAAGCGGAGGCATCCGCCTCTCCACCTGGTGGTGTCTCTGTACTGGTGGGGGTGGGCACTATAGGTGGAATGAGTGGTGGGGAGGGTCAGGGCCTAGTCCCAGCCCCTCCGCCGGACAGCACTCCCACACCAGAGACTTCAGCCCCCTCAGATGGAACAGGGGTAGAAGGAGGTAGGGAAAAGCTCCCGGCCTCACTGGGTGGGGCCTGCATCCCAGAAGTGGATGGGCCATCCGTCGGCGTCGCTGTAGTCGCCAACGTTTTGGCCGATCCCCTCCGTGGGCACTGAGCTGCTAGGTGGGAAGAGCTCCCACACTGAAAAGAGATCCCTCCCTGAAAAGAATGAACACCTGCCTTCGAAAAGACAGGACATGCCTCAGTTTGGGGTTTTTACTCCCTATGGTCAATCGGCAAAAAGGACTCGTAAGAACCCCATAGGGCTCGAGTACCTTGGCCAGGTCTCGATCGGTCATGTGCGGGGGCACATTAGATATCACCACCCTCACTGCTAGGGTGTCTAGGGGTGTGACAAAATAATATGCGCCCGCAATGTCCAGGCCCTCTGCGCACACCCTGTTAACTAGGGTGGAATCGCTCAGATAAATCATTGGGACCATGTTGACATGACCTGCGTAATGTATGGTACGCTGTCCCAGGAGACTAGCAAGGGCATCTATGCAGACCTCAACCCCAACGAAGGGAGGTGTGTGAACCCTCAAACCATGGGTAATGGGGAGGTTCTGGGAGGCATCCTCATGCCAGCTGCTGGGTGTAGGAGCAGCCATTCCTGTTAGAACAGGGTTAATTTCCATCTATAACTAAGCAAGGACAACAGCAAAAAAGTTTATACTAACTAAAAAGATAAGTGGCCACAAAACTCTAGATGGGAGGGGGGAAAGGGGTGGAGGAAAAAGAGCGGCTGGGGTTTGAAAAAGTGAAAAAAAAATAGAAAAACAAAAGCGGGGGGAAGAAAGGGGTAATTAAGAGCACCCCACAGAAGGCAAGCTAATGGAAGATAACTCTAGCTACAAGCAAACAGAAAAAGAAACAGAAAAAGAAAAGAGAGAAAGAAAGAGAAAGAGAAAGTATCAAAGAAGGCTGCAAAGACAAAGAAACCAGAAGTACAGGGGGATGGGACAAAGAGGAGAGAAAAGGGGAGGAAAAGCTACAAAAAAGCAAGAAAGCAAGATAAACTGAGGCTAGAGACTTTTAGACAGGTGGGAGTGAGAAAAGAAAAGAGATAGAAAGCCGGGGAGTCTTACGCTCAGGATCGCCCCACGCAGCTCCAAGCGAGCCTGGTCTGGTGCGTCCAAAGCGGAAGGCAGGAAGGAAGATCCAGGAAACTACAGGCCAATCCCTGGAAAGATCTTGGAAAAAATCATCAAAGAAACCATCAACAGTAGGTTAACAGAAGGCAACATTCTGAGAGATAGCCAACATGGCTTCATTGTGGTTAGGTCTTACCTGACCTCATTCCATAGAAGGAAACCTCATTTCCTTCTATGACCAGGTAACGCATCATCTTGACAAAGGAGAAGAGGCTGATACCATATATTTAGATTTCAAAAAAGCCTTTTACTTGGTCTCCCATGATATCTTCATGGTAAAATTGGGGAACTGCAGCCTCGACAACCTTATGGACCAATGGCTTGGGAACTGGCTCCGTGGTAGGACCCAGAGATTGATAGTCAATGGAACCAAGTCAACATGGCATATGGTGACCAGTGGCATCCCTCAGGGCTCAGTACTCAGATCAGTACTCTTTAACATATTCATAAATTATCTGGATTTGGGTGTCAGAAGTGGACTGGCTAAGTTTGCAGATGACAACAAATTATGGGGAAGTGTGATCACGCTAGAGGACAGGTTGACAATTCAGGCCGACCTGGACAGGCTCGCAAGGTGGGTGGATCAAAACCTGATGACATTCAACACAGAGAAATGCAAGGCGCTGCACCTTGGGAGAAAAAATCAACATCATACTTATAGGCTTGGCAGTGCTACACTCATTAGCACAATAACCGAAAGAGACCTGGGGGTCATGACAGACCACAAGATGAACATAAGTCACCAATGCAATGCCACAGCTGGCAAAACAAATAAAACTCTGGCTTGCAGAAAGCCACACATCCCTGCAAGCTGACATTGGCACCCATGGTGGAAGACTTGAGACTCTCTGGGTTAAAATCCATGGGGAACATGGAACAGGGGATACCATGATGGAAGTCTACTACTGACCCCCTACCCAGGGTCAAGACCTTGACCAGGAGTTTGCTGGGGAATTGGCTGAAGCTGCATGCTCCCAGTGTATGTTTGTCATGGGAGACTTTAACTACCCAGACATCTCGTGGGAGGAGCGCTCAGGCAAATCCAAGTGGTCGCAAACCTTTCTCTTGTGCATGGATGACCTCTATCTGACTCAGGAAGTCTACAGGCCGACAAGAGGTACAGCGCTGTTCAACTTGGTACTGGCAACCGGGGATGACCTAATCAGTGACCTAATGATTGAAGGAAAGCTATGTGACAGTGACCACGAGCTGATCACCTTCACCATCCACCATAAAGCTGTCAAGTCAGTCAATAATACAGAAGTCCTTGACTTCAGGAAAGCTGACTTTGACAAGCTAAGGAGGCTCGTCAGTGAGGCCCTAAAGGGCTACAACCTAAAGGGGACAAGTGGTTGCTTCTCAAGGGAGCAATCCTGGATGTGCAAGCAAAGTCTATTCCATCTTGAAGGAAAGCCAGCAAAAGGGTACAGTGGCCCCCTTGGCTCTCCAGGGAACTAGCAGACCTCCTGAATCTTAAAAGGAAGACCTACAAAGGATGGAGGACTGGAAACACCACCAAGGAGGAATACTCTGCTCTGGTCTGGACCGGCAGAGAGCAAACCAGGAAAGCCAAGGCTGCGATGATATGTGGGGAGCTGGAGGAAAAGCAAGGGCAACATTAGACCCCTGCTAAACCAGATGGGACAACTGACAACTGATGCCCATGAAAAAGCAAACTTGCTAAATGGGTACTTTGCATCAGTTTTTCACCAGTCCCATGGGACATCCCTGCCCACTGTGGGTCAGTGATGCCCGGGCAAGTGTGATTCCTTACCCTCCGTTGAAGCTGACCTCAAGAAGGAACACCTTGACAGGCTGGATACCTTCAAGTCAGCCAGCCCTGACAGTTTACACCCAGGGTACTCAAGGAGCTGGCTAGCATCATAGCCCAGCCCCTGGCACGGATCTTTGAGAACTCCTGGTGCTCTGGTGAAGTGCCCAAAGATTAGAAGAAGGCCAACATCATGCCTATATTCAAGAAAGGGAGGAAATTGGATCCAGCAAACTACAGGCCCATCAACCTGACCTCTATCCCAGGGAAGGTCTTGGAAAAGATTATCAAAGGGGCCATCCTTAACAGACTAGCTGATGGAAATATCCTGAGGGATACCCAGCACGGGTTTGGTGCAGGTAGGTCTTATTTGATCTATCTCATTTCCTTTTATGACCAGGTGACCTATCACCTGGACGAGGGGGAAAGAGATTGATGTTATATATCTTGACTTTAAAAAAGCCTTTGATCTGGTATCCCATGATCACCTCTTGGCAAAACTGGCTAACTGCGGCCTCGACCTCACCATGATATGCTGGCTGGGGAATTAGCTCCACAGCAGGACCCAGAGGGTGGTGGTTGATGGAAGTCAATTGTCATAGTGCCCTGTGACCAGTGGGGTGCCTCAAGGCTCTGTCCTAGGGCCTGTACTTTTTAACATCTTCATCAATGATGTAGACATTGGTGTCAGAAGCGGGCTGGCCAAGTTCGCTGATGACACCAAACTCTGGGGGAAAGCATCCACACCTGAGGACAGGAGGGTGATTCAGGTAGATCTTGACAGGCTCATAAAATGGGTGGATGAGAACTTGATGGTGTTTAACATGGAAAACGCAAGGTTCTCCACCTTTGGAGGAAAAACCTGCAGCATGCTTACAGGCTCAGCAGCGCTACACTGGTTAGCACTACAGATGAAAGGGACTTGGGGGTCATGGTTGACCACAAGATGAACATGAGCCTTCAGTGTGATGCTGCGGCTAGTAAAGCGAGCAAAACACTGGCTTGCATGCATAGATGCTTCTCCAGCAAATCCCCGGACGTCATTCTCCCATTGTACTCGGCCTTGATGAGGCTGCAGCTGGAGTACTGCATCCAAAGAAGGGCAGACAATCTACCTACAAGAATGTGGAATACCAGAGGAGAGAGATTCTAAACATTTTGAGAAAAGGTGGAGATAGGCAGCATCTTGTTGGTCAGGGACACATGAGAAAAAAGCAGCAGGTCAGGAACAAATGGAAACAATAGTAATATTACTGAAGAACTCAGAGCTGAGAGCAAAGCAGGTAGGAGTCATCATCAGTGGCAGACTGCAAAAAATGATAACATCAGTCAGGAAAACAGAATTATAAATTTCCAATGTATATATACCACCGGAGACGGATGGAAGGAATGCACTGCTTAGAAAGTTAGCAGTTTACATGGTTGGAGCAGGCAATTTCAATTGTATAATCAAAGTGGTGACAGAACAGGGAAAAGAGAAAATGGAGCTTTAGACAGCTCATCTAGATTGTTAACAAATATAATAAAAGAAAAGTCACTAAGAGATGTGTAGGCAGAGGAGAAAGTTTTCACTAGAACAGATCCCCGTGGAAAGAAACAAATCAAAAACTGACTTCTTGTTTGTATTATAAGAAATAGAGATAAGGAAGGAAGAAAGAAACTGTACATTTGGCGTTTAGTGATCACTGGATGCTGAAAGTAGAAATGAGTCTTGGTAAGAGCCCCATGAGATCGGAGGGACTGTGGAAGTTAAATGTGTGGCTGTTACAAGATGAAGAGATATGTCAAGCATACATGGCACAGTATGAGGGGTGGCAAACACTGAAGAAATATTTCAGGAGTACAAGAGAATGAGCGATGATAGTGAGGAAGAAGACAGGAAAATTCTTCAGGAAGGAAGGGCAAAGATGCACAGGGAACAGAACGAAAGAGCTGAGAGCTGCAAAGAAAGATGGAGAAGCAAAGAAAGGAAGCTGCAGAAGGAAGACAGGTATGAAAAGAGCTAGAATACACAAGGCAAGAGTTAGGAACCTGATTTAAAAGAAAGATGACAGAGAAAACATTCTTGAACAAGCATCCTGGATGGGAGAAAATGAAGAATGGCCCCAATACTTTTCAGTTGGAGTGAAGGCAGTAAAAAGGAGAGCTTAAGGCAGTGCAGGAAGAAAGTGGTATCCAGGTGGAAAAGCAGGAAGAGGGGTTGGAGGTGATGAGAAGACTTTATAAAGAGCTATACCAGAAGAAAGAAATGGACAAAAAGAAGATTAAGGATTTCTTGGAAGCAATCAAAGAGAAAGAGGAAGAGGAAGGAAAGATGATGGAAGAAAAGATGAGGTGGAGAAGTGTTTTAAAACCTTTAAAAGATGTAAATCACCAGGAGCAGATGGAATTTGATGCCTATGTAATTATATAAGAAGTTTTGGGCATGGGTAGGGAGGGATATAGTGGAAGTATTCAAGGAAAAAGCAGAAACAAGAGAGACAGGGAAAGATTTTACAAGAGTTGTGATCTTACTCTTCAAGAAAGGTGAAAAAGAACTCCTGAAAAACTGGAGACCAATTACATTCCTTAATATGGACTATAGTTAATGGCCAAGACACTGGCAAGGGTAACATTGGACCCCTGCTAAACCAAAAGGGACAACTGATAACTGACACCCAGGAAAAAGTTAACCTGCTTAATGGGTACTTTGTGTTGGTTTTTCATCAACCCAAAGGGACTGCCCTGCCTAGCATGATGCGGGATGGCCAGGGCAAGGGTGAATTTATACCCAGCATCAGTGTAGACCTTGTAAAGGAACACCTTGAGAGGCTGGACACCGTCAAGTCAGAGGGTCCTGACAGATTGCACCCCATAGTACTTAAGGAGCCGGCAGGAGTCATAGCCCAGCCACTGGCAAAGATATTTGAAAACTCCTGGTGCTCAGGTGAAGTACCTGAAGGTTGGAAGAAGACCAATGTGATGCTCATCTTCAAGAAAGGGAGGAAAGTAGATCCAGGGAACTACAGGATAATCAGCTTGACCTCAATCCCTGGAAAGATTCTGGAAAAAATCAAAGAGATCATTCTTGACAAGCTGACTGATGGCAACACCCTGAGGGACAGCCAGCATGCGTTTGTTGAGGGTAGGTCTTGCCTGACCAGTCTCATCTCCTTCTATGACCAGGTGACATATCACCCAGACAAGGGAGAAGAGATTAACATCATATATCTGGACTTTTAAAAAAGCCATTGATTTGGTGTCCCACAATCTTCTCTTGGAAAAATTGGCCAATAGTGGCCTCAGCTACATCACAATCCGATGGCTGGGGAATTGGCCAGACTCAGAAAGTGGTGGCCAACAGAAGTGAATCATCATGGCACTCCATGACCAGTGGTGTCCCTAAAGATTCAGTCCTTGGATCCATTCTCTTTAACGTCTTTATCAATTATGTGGATACTGGTGTCAGAAGTGGACTGGTCAAATTTACCGCTGACACCAAACTTTGGGGTGGAGCATCCACACCTGAGGATAGGCTTATCCAGGCTGACTTGGATAGGCTCAAAAAGTGGGCAGATGTAAACCTGATGACATTCAATGCTGACAATGTAAGGTACTCCACCTCGGGAACAAAAACCTGCAGCATGCTTATAAGCTTCATAGAGCTACACTCACTAGCACCATGGCCGGAAGAGACTTGGGGGTCATGATTGACCACAAGATGAATGTGAGCCACCAATGTGATGTTGCAGCTGGTAAAGCAAACTAAACCCGGGCTTGCATCCATAGATGCTTCTCAAGTAAATCTCAAGATGTCATCCTCCCACTGTACTCGGCCTTGATGAGGCTGCAGCTGGAGTACTGCCTCCAATTCTGGCTCCACAATTCAAGAAGGACATGGAGAAGCTTGCGAGGGTCAAAAGGAGAGACACGCGCATGATCAGAGGGCAAGAAAATAGGCCTTATGAAAAGAGGCTGCGAGCCAGGGGACACTTAAGCCTGGAAAAGTGCTGGCTAAAGGGTGATCTGGTGGCAGCCTATAAGTACATCAGGGGTGTGCATCAGGATCTGGGGGAATGCCTGTTCACCAGAACACCCCAAGGGATGACAAGGTCTAATGGTCACAAACTCCTCCAAGACCATTTTAGGCTGGACATAAAGAAAAACTTCTTTACTGTCCAAGCTCCCCAAGGCCTGGAATAGACTTCCTCCAGAGGTAGTACAAGCACCTACTCTGGACTCCTTTAAGAAGTGTTTGGATGCTTATCTTGCTGTGATCCTTTGACCCTAGCTGACCCTAGCTGACTTCCTGCCTTTGGCAGGGGGCTGGACTTGATGATCTTCCGAGGTCCCTTCCAGCCCTAATGTCTATGAAATCTATGGAAGAATAAGAAAAGGCAGGGTCATAAGTAGAATAAAGATACCAGGTGAGGAAGATATAAAACATGTACTATACATGGATGATATAAATGTAATACAGGCAACCCTTGCTTAACGCCATTTTGCTTAGCACTATTTTACTGTAATGCTCATTTTACATTGATACCCGATTCCACTTAGTGCTCAATGAGTTTCATTATAATGCTCACAGATACCCCTGAAACTGAGACTATTCCTGTCAGCCCTGATTATTTCACTCTTTCAAGTGCTGAAGGAAGCCCTAAGAGTGATTTTGGTGGCTTTAGAAAGTGAAGAGCGAAAGGGAAAGTGAACTTGTACATACAGTTCATTAATTTATTTTGTAATTTTGTACATTATTTCAAAGTTCAAAGTGTTAAATAATCCATTTACATACATTCAGATGTACAAAGTAAGTGATTTCATAGCACTAGTGGGGAGACATGGGTGTACGCAACATGGGGGTTTACTTCACCCTAAATTGAAGCAGTTTTTTTTTAAAATCCACCACTTCAGTTTAGGGAGAATTAAACCCACATGTTGTGTACATATGCCCAAAGAGGTGGAGAAGAAGTGGAGGAAAAAGGACTGGACACACCTGTTTCATTGAACCAAAAGAAAGTATTAGTAGGAGGGGTGAAGAGTTTCAGATGGTTACTAAGTTTTCATGCCTGCTACCCCAGCCCCACAGACCCCCACCCACTCCTGCAGTGCTTCCCCCCCTCCCATGGCTGCTTTGCCCACACCAGTTCCCAGGGCTTTAAAAAAAGTCCCACTCACCAAGTGCTGCTGGGCAAGGGGGTGATCCCCGCTGCCCCCCCCCAGTGTCCCACACTGCATGGGGGGCTCTGCATGAGCCCCCTGCCCCCCACTGTCCCAGCCCCTCCATGGCTGCCCCGCCTGGCCCTTTAGGAAAAAAAACCTGAAAAAAACCCTGGGACTCACCAGCTCCTGCAGTGGCCTCGGGGCGCTCATACAGAACCCCCTATATGGCATGGGGCA
>NW_017729009.1:802145-809493 GCF_001723915.1 Gavialis gangeticus | reverse complement strand
GCTGGGGCAGGCAGGGCAGCCACTGCCGAGCTGGGACAGTGGGTGGGGGATGGGACTGCATGATTCAGAAATTCAGCAGCAGCTGAATCTCCGAATTGATTCAGGACAGGGATTCAATCACCGAATCGAATCACTGTCCCCCAAATAGGCCGAATCTGAATCCAAAGTGAATACTAGCTGCTTGGCACAAGCCTAGTAGGCATACTTGGGGTTATTTTGCCCAGGTGCATCACTGTAAAATTTATCTACATTGAATTGCATCTACCATTTAGTTGTCCATTTGGTTCAATCATGCCAGATCCTTCTGTACGCCCTCCTAGTCTACCTTGTTCTTTACCACTTTGAATCATCTTGCGTCATGAACAAATGTGTCCACCTTGCTACTCATCCCCCTTTTCAGATCATTTATGAATATGTTAAACAGCCCTGGTCCCAACAGACATCCCTGGAGGAAAACGCTGTTTACTTCTTTCCATAAGCAGCACTAGAAAATATTATTTGGGGGGGATGAGCAATGCAGAGTGTGCCCACCTGACCCCACTCCTCCCTCCCACAGGCTCAACAGCTATAGTTTCCTAAGTCCCCTATAGAGCCTTTTTAAACATGGGGGTCAAATTGGTCCTTTGGTACGGAGGCTGTTTTTAGCGATAGGTTGCATATTAATTCATACACACAAGGTGTAGTTACCTGTGCAACTAACTGAGAAAGCTGGGTACAAATAGTTCCTTAGTTACTAGCTGCTAGCCAATAGCCAAAACATTTACACAGGAAGTGACAGGAATTCCTTTTATTCCATATCCATGACAAACAAATGAATAACAAGTCCCAGAGATGGGATAGCTTCATGTCAGATCAATTATTTGTCAGATTAGAAAACCAGAAATTGCCAGAATACCGAACGGAGTCTAGGCATGAGGCACACCAGATGAAGTATAACAAAACCCTTTTTACATAAGCTAGAATTGGTCAAAATGTATGAAAACAAATCACCCAAAAAATTACTATTTCAAAGTAGTTTCAATTTAATATTTTTAAGGATAGAAGTTTTGCTATGGTTTCAGATTTAACGACTATTTTCCATTAAAATAGTTAAAAACATTTTTTCTACTGCTGTAAGAATTATCCACAGCTGCCCCATTCAGATTATATTTTGACCTGAAATATAAATAATTAAACTAGGCAGACTAGGCACAAGACATATATAGAAAGAAAAAGTGTTCTATTACACATATAACAGCTATTCCTCTTTCTGCAATATATGTAAATCGGCACTGTATTTTATCATGTTGACAAATGCATGGACAATTATTTGTTGCCACCGACAGGCAATGAATGCTGGGCACTGGCAAGGAACTTTTTTTTAAATTTAGGTGTGGACATAAAATCAAATCAAAGATTTACCCACACATGCCCCACATAAATGACTTAATATACCTGTTTAATATGTCCCTACAATGTACATTCTTCTTGTAGAGTCAAATGTACCTGATGCTATTTTTAAGTACCTTTCTATATAAACTGTCCCCTTCTAGATACATTTTGAAAACTTAAAAATATGCCAATAAGCATGCCCAAAACAGCAGTTCTTGCAGGGTGCTCAGAGCCACTCTAAGGCAGCTACATTGCTTCATTTTCAGATGGTACATGCAGAATGCAAAATCGTGACCAGGGGGCGGGGAACCTGTCAAAGGGCAGGGCTACCCAAGCGGCCCTCGACAGCCTGCCAAAACTGGGTAAGTGGCCCTCTGCCCAAAATAATTGCCCACCCCTGCATTAGGACCTCTTCTGGACTTTCTGAATTTTTGCAACAGAACTGCTCTGTTATTTTGCCATAGTCAAATGAGTGAAAGCTGAGAGCTGGGTTTTTCCAAAGGGTACCTTGAGTCTAGGAGGAGTACCTTAGGTCTAAGAAATTTTAGAACCACTGGTTTAATGCCTTGACTACAAGAGTGTCTTTTCAAAACATTGAGCAGATTTAATCCTGTGAGCAAGCCAGCAACCAGCTACTCCCTACTATTACAGTTCCTACACCAAATAATGTGCCAGCAATGCTGGGGTTCTCAAGTTAAAGCAGCCTGGTGGTCTTAAACGGACACACCATTGTTGTCAGGCAAGGTCTGCCAACAATCTAGTCCAAACCATTGATCCTTTGCCTATGCAATAAGACTATTTGTAGTAGGGCTCTGTGAAAGCCCCCCACAGCCCTCCCAGGGGTGCGGGTGAGCCTCCAATCTGCCTGCTGGATGACAGGATGCTGGTGCTGCCGGCTGGGACCAGTGCTGGGTGCAGCCTGTGCCAGGGAGATTGGTGTTGCCGCTGGCCCCAGCCAGCAGCACAAGCCTCCTGTCATCCAGCAGGCAGATTGGGGGCTTGCCTGTAACCCAGCAGGGTTGCAGGGGCTGTGCCAGACTCCTCCTGGGGGTGCAGGCCCCTGATCTGCCTGCTGGATGACAGGAGGCTGGTGCTGCCGGCTGGGGCAAGGGGCAGTACCACTTTCCCTGGCACTGGGTGCTGAATATTCTATGGGTGAAACGTTGAAACAACATCGAAACTGTTTTGCTGTTTCAATGAAATGGAACAGTGCTTTTGAAATTAAACAAAACTCAAAATGAAACACTGTTCCGATGAAACGGAAGTTGAAGTGGAACAGTGCTGTTTCGCACAGCCCTAATTTGCAACTTTTTGCTCCCAGACCCTAGAAAAATAAGATCTTCAATGGTTCTAGAACTGGTGTAATCCAATCTTAAGAATCACTACAAGGTGACAGAATGCATTCAAAGGGTTCTTTTCTCCAATGTACAGCAGTTCATCCCTTCCAGTTTTCCCTACCAGCTGCTCCCTGAATATCATCCTTCTCAGCAGGAAGTAACAAAAAAAAAAAAAAGAAAGAAAGAAAGAATGAAGACTGATGATTAATGAAGAAAGGAGGTGAATATAAATCACAGACTCAATGTTTGATGGCAACATTGATAGAATAGCAGTCCCGGTGGAAGTTGTTAAGACTTGATTCTTACACCCCAGGGCAGTAGATTCAGACTAAGACTTACAATGGGATAAAGGAAGATGCAGTGTTAAATAGTCCATTATGAACACTTACCATCCTACAAACCTGTATTTGCTGTGCTACAATGCCACCAGTCTGATTGTTGTTCTCTCAAACTTCGGCCACTTGCCAGGGTTTTTATAGGCAGTGTATGCGAGTGGAACCAAAAACGATAGGAAGATATCCTGTGTCTGTGTTGTAAGTGAAGACAAGTCCAGAACTAGCTGTCATCCCTGAGCACAGCTCTGTCTTTGGTTATTGCATTAGTATTACACTGAGATCACAGAGGGTATTTAGGGTAGCTCTTATAGACTCAGTTCTTTGAAGGCCATGGGAAGAAATGGATTGAATTCATTGGGCTTTGGATAAGGCCCTTGATGAATATGGCTGAAATTTTCTACTTTGTAAAATGTACTTGCCAACAGTAATTTACACAAGGTGAATAAACTCGTACATTTTTGCTTTTACATAATACAAGTTACAGTGTTTTCAAGTTCATGCCAAAAAGATCTAGATGCTACCATCTTTTAAATGAATGGTTAATGTGAATGAAGTCCATTTGTCCAATGCATTAGAAGTCTGAGATTAACGTAGGGAGGTTCAACATTGTGATGACATAGCAGCATTACTGCACACATCTGTTTAGTCGGATGTCCACAAAGTGCTAAGGAGCCATTCAGCTTTAGCTTGTCTACTCCTGAAGTTACTATGAGTAACTTCAAAATTAGGCCAACACTAAGCTCTTTTGAAAAATCTCAGCCTAAATGAGCCTCTTAGTCATGCTCTCACAACCTGAGATAGCTTGTAAAGCCTTAGCGGTTAACTCGGGTGCCCTCCTCTAATTTGAATGCTCCAAATTGTTGGGGGAAAAATCCTTAGCTGGTGTATAACTTCATTGCTTTACTAAATTCAGTGGGGCAATAACATTTCACCTCTGTAGAAGATCTGTCCCTAATCAGTAACATAAAGAACATCTGTCTACAACCCAGTAATGTCAAAACAGAATGTACATTTTTCCCACAAGCACCTTATTCTCCATCTCCCTACAATTTGTAAGGATGAAAGGGTGATTAATCATAAAACCATAGAAAATTAAGGTTGGAAGGGACCTCAGGAGGTCATCTTGTCCAACTCCTGCTCAAAGCAAGACCATCCCCTACTAGACCTTCCTAGCCAAGGCTTTGTCTAGCCAGGTCTTAAAAACTTCCAAGGATGGAGATTCCACAACCCCTCTGGGTAACCTGCTCCAGTGTTTTATGACCCTCTTAGTAAGAAAGTTTTTCTTAATATCCAACCTAAACTTCCCTTGATGCAACTTGCTCCTTGTTCTACCACCACTTTGAATAATCTAAATCAATCCTCTTTGGAACCACCCTTCAGGTAGTCGAGGGCTGCCTCTATCTTCTCTTCTCCAGGCTAAATAATCCCAGTTCCCTCAGCCTCTCCTCAGAAGTCATGTGCCCCAGCCCCCTAACCATTTTCATTGCCCTTTGCTGGACACTTTCCAATTTGCCTATATCTTTTTTGTAGTAGTGGGCCCAAAACTGGACACAGTACTCTAGATGTTGTCTCACCAGTTCCAAATGGAGGGGAAGAATCACTTCCCTCAATCTGTTGGCAATGCTTCTACTAATGCAGCCCAATATGCCATTAGCCTGCTTCCCAACAAGGGTACTCTGTTAGTTCATATTAAGTTTATTGTCCATTGCAACTAGGGTGACTAAAGGTGCACCAATACATCAATCCAAATCATATTGGCACCAATAAAAGGAAAATTGACATGACTGACAATCAGCATTTTTTGGCTGATGTGGCCGATAATGTTGCCAATAAATGCCACATACATATATGCAGCCACAGCATGCACATGGCTGGGATTGCAGCCCAGCAGTGTGGAGAGCAGCACCCAGCCAGTAAGTCTGTTGGATGGGGCATGGGGGTGCAGATTGAGGCACCTGCAGTAAGGGAGGGGGTGGGGCAGGGCAGAGCTGTGGCTTGTCTGAGGGTGTGGGGCAGCAGAGAGGGGGGCATCCCCTGCTGCTGTGCACACCTGCAGGGGAGGCATGGGGGAAAGAGTGCCCCCCAGATCTCTGCATAGGGTAAGGGTGAACTGCTACTGCACACTCAAGTCCAGGGCTGTCCCAGCCTCTTCCCAATGGGGGCTGGGCTGGGGCTCAGCTCAGGGCAGGCAGGGGCAGGGGCAGGGTGGATGATAGCAGCACTGAGAAGGAGTGCCACAGGGGGGACCATGGCGAATTTTGAGATGGCTGTTGGCACTGGATTTATGACCCAGATGCCTTGTTCCAGGTGGATCCAAACCCTCAAACTGACCACGACCTTTCCATTCAATCAGAGGCAAATTTATTGATACACAGTGATAACAGAAAAAAATAATACAAGCAATTCTATAGCTACCAATCCTAGGGCTCTCATCAGAGTCAAGGTACGTGAGGCCAGGACACAAGCTTCACTCTGAGGTTGTCTCTTGAATGTCAGATGTCAGCATCCTGGAGGTTGGAGGCTCCTCCTCCCCTCTCGCAGTGGGGTGGATGAGATGGGTGGTATGCCCTCTGTCCATGGTGCCTTGGGTTCCCCTCTCAGGGAACCCTTTTCAGGGATCGGGGAGGGGGGGACCCTTTGCTGCTCTAAAGTCTCTGCTTTTGTATTTTGTTCCCCTTCTGGGGACTCTTCTGGCCTCTCTGTGGTCATACTGTCCACATTCTGTTTTGTCAGCATATTCCTTTGTTTCACAAGCCCATCACATGCACACATCCTAATTTGGGCTTTCCCAGCGTCCTCCTCATTTAATCTGTTCCCCCAAACCAGAAATTTCAGGCCCGCTACTCTAGGGCCTTATGAGCTGGTGCCATCTTATCTCCTGTTATAGAACAGTGTGACATATGCCCACAATTTCCCAGGCTATGTGTATATCCCTTGGCCTTGTTGTGTTAGACACCCTATCTGCCTTAAAGGCTGTGAGAACTGTATGACTGTGATAAAGATATTGAGCAAAACAGGCCCCAGAACCAACCTCTGAGGCACTCCACTTGATACTGGATGTCACCTAGACATTGAGCCATTGATGGCTACCCTTTGAGCCCAAAGATCCAACCAGTTTTCTATTCACCTTACAGTCCATTTATCCAACCCAAATTTCCTTAGTTTGCTTGCAAGAGTGTTGTGAAAGAATGCATCAAAAGCCTTGGTAAAATCAAGGTATATCACATCCATTGGTCTCCCAGCATCCATAGAACCAGTCATCTCATCATAAAAGGCAATCAGATGGTCAGGCATTGGTGAAGCCATGCTGACTGTACCTAATCACCTTCTCCAAGGCTTAGAAATGGATTCCTTGAGGATCAACTCCATGATTTTTCCAGGGACTGAGGTAAAGCTGATCAGTCTGTAGTTCCCCAGATCCTCCTTCTTCCTTTTCCTAAAAATGGGCACTATATTTGCCCTTTTCCAATCAACTGGCACCTCTTCTGATCACCATGAGTTTTCAAAGATAATGGACAGCAGCTCTGCAATTACATTGGCCAACTCCCTCAGCACCCTTGGGTGCATTGCTTCTGGCACCATGGACTTGTACATGTCCAGATTTTCTAAATACTCCTTAACCTGTTCTTTCACCTCTGTTGATTGCTCACCTCCCCCCCAAACTGTGCTGCCAGGTACAGTAGTCTGGGAGTTGACCTTTCCTGTGAAGTCTGAGGTGAAAAAGGCATTGAGTACTTGAGCCTTTTCCACATCATCTGTCTCTAGATTGCCTCCCCCATTCAGTAAGGGACCCACACTTTCCTTGATCTTCCTATTGATGCTGACATACTTGTAGAAATCCTTCTTGTTATGCTTCACATGCCTTGCTAGCTGCAACTCCAATTCCATTTTGACTTTCCTGATTTTATCCCTGCACGCATAAGCGTAGTTTCATAGTGCTTAGGGCCAGAAGGGACCTAAAAAAATCATCAGGTCCAACCCCCTGCCCTAGGCAGGAATGGATGCTGCAGTCATATCACCCCAGCCAAATATCTGTCCAACCTCCTCTTGAAGACCCCCAAGGTAGAAGAGTGTACCACCTCCCTTGGGAGCCCATTCCAGAGCGTGGCAGCTCTAACTGTAAATTAATGTCTCCTGATGTCCAGCCTGAACCTTCTCACTAACAATTTGTGGCCATTATTCCTAGTAACCCTGGGTTGAGCTCAGGGGAACAGAGCCACTCTCAATTCTCGTTGGTCCCCCCTGGTGTGCTTGTAAATGGCCATCAGATCCCCTCTCAGCCTTCTCTTGTGAAGGCTGAATAGG
>NW_017729009.1:795303-801667 GCF_001723915.1 Gavialis gangeticus | reverse complement strand
ACTTGGTGTCATCAGTGAATCTGGACAGCATGCATTCCACATCCACATCCAGATTGCTAATAAAGATGTTGCAATACTCTTATACTCCTCCCTAGTCATTTGTCCAAGTATCCATTTCTTGTAAGCTTCCTTTTTGTGTTTTACCTCACTGAAGAGTTCCCTGTACATCAGGATGGTTTGTTCCTGTGTTCTCATCTCAGTAAGGTTTCTTTAAAACACAACCAGATCTCCTGGACTCCTCTCCACTGCAGACTGGCCTCCCAGGGGATCCTGCCCACCAGCTTCTTGAGTGAATCAAAATCTGCTTTTCTGAAGTCCAGTGTCCTTACTCTGCTGTTCTCCTTTCTTCTTTTCTTCAGGATCCTGAACTTAATCATCTCATGATCACTGCTGTTCAAGTTGCCATCTACTTCTACTTTCCCCACCAACTCTTCCTTGTTTGTGAGCAGCAGGTCAAGAAGAGCATGGCCCCTAGTTGGCCTCTCCAGCAGTTGCACCAGGAAGTTGCCCCAACACTCTCAAAAAACTTCTTGAATTGCACTGCTGCACTGCCCTCCTGGCAGATATCAGGGTAACTGAAGTCCCCCATGAAGAACAGAGCCTGTGATTGAGAAGGTATTCCCTGTTGCCCCCTCCTGCTCGTGCTTCCTCCAGGTCTTCCAATTCTCCATTTACCTCAGGGCTTTGATCTCCATCCCTTAATGAACCTGGTTTAAAGTCCACCTCATTAAGTTAGTGAGCCTATCTATGAAGATGCTCTTCCCTCTCTTTGTCAGGTGGATCCCACGTCTTCCCAGCAATCCTTCTTGGAACAACAACCCATGTTCAAAGAAGCCAAAGCCCTGCTTGTGACACCGCCTGTGCAGCCATTCATATATCTGCAAAGTGATGCCCGGGCCCTTCATCTTGACCAGAAAAATGGAAGAGAACAACTCCTGAGCCCCTGTCCCCTTTACCCTTGCACCCAGAGCCCTGTAGTCACTTTTGATCTGCTCAGGGTCCCCACTTTTGGTTCCCACAATGATAAGCAGCATGGGAATATACTCCAAGGACTGAATGAGTCTTGATAATCTTTCCATGACATCTCAGACCCCTCACTCTGCTGAGACAACAGGTCAGGCCAATAGATGAATGCCTCCATCCACCACAGAAAGGAGTCTCCAGCCACCATCACCTGTTGCTTCCTTTTAGTGGCAGTTGTCTCTATCCTCCCAACCATGGGGATACCTGGCCTGGCCTCTTCCACCAACAGAATATGTTCCTGCTCCTCCTCCTCTGTTGGCAGGGCTCTCTATCTGCTCTCCAGGCAAACTGCTGCAGGTGGAGATGAAGATTTCTGCTTGCCAGAGATTGGAAGCTTCCAGTTTCCTGGGACTTAATGTCTTCTTTCTTCTCTAGCACTGCCTCTGGCAGTCCTTCCTCTGCAGTCCTAAAGGTCTCCTCCAGCATCAGATGTATGAAGTCCTCATAGTGGAGGATGCTTCAGAGCCTCTCCACCTCTTCCTGTAGCAATCTCGCCTGCTCCGAGGGACACAACCAGAAGGTACTTCTCACATGGCAGGCATTCTTCCTGCCCCTCTCTTGAAGCAGTCCTTCCCTAGCAAACTCCCTTTAAGCTGAGCTGTTCATTGATCCTTGGTCCCAAAATGTTCCATTTTCCCTGCTAACCTGCTTTTTCTCATCAAATTTACAGTGAAGGAAGGTGAGAGAGTTTCCAGGCAGACAAGATGTTCTGACATGGCCACACTACTCAGGGTTCTTCACCACTGGTAAATCCAGCACATTTTTTCAGTGTGAGCCATGGTAGAGATCTTTAAGCCTAGGCAGGGTTTTCTATAATCTCTATCTTAGCTCTATTTTCCTAGAATGAATGGCTTGCCAGCTTTGAGCAAGAGAACATGTACATAATTTATGAGAACAGCTCATTTGACTGACATGCTATACTGCTGGTTTACATCCTCCAGACTAGTGAGGTGTAAAAGAAATCTATTTTGAAAAAAAATATATAGAAAACTCTATCTTCTTAAAGTTTTATTAATCAAAACTTTTATTGATATTCACAGGCTGCAATGCGTGCGTTTTCATATATATGAGGTTGACCTTCAAATTACGTACAATTATTGTAATTGCCAAAAAATTGAGTAGGGTGAGCATACATGCATGAGGATGTAGCTATGTACACATTGTGCACAAATGGAAATGGAGGCTGTGGTTTTATCAGACCCATCAGCAATAATTGGTTTCCCATAAACGAAATACCCCACCATTCATGGTGTGCAATGTGGCTACCATTCTACCAACATCATACAAAGATGATGTGCGGAATAATTTCTCTAAATGTAGTTCCCATGAAGATGTAAGTATGCCACAATTCCATTCTCAACAACAAATCCAAAAATGACAGAAGACCAGGAAATTAGTTTCTTGCTAGAAGCTACATGAGATCACTAAAAATAGAAGCTGTCAAAATCTTGGTGGTGTATCTCACCAGGAAATGGTACCATTTGCAGCAGGGTCCTTCAGATCTATGTTTGTACTTAACTGATGCCATTGTTCATGTGGGAAATCTGTAGGGTATTTGAATGGGATTATGGAAAAAGGCCCTCCATCTGCTTTAGGAACCCCATTCATTTTTGCCTTCCTGTTTGCAGAGCTGGAGATGTCACTGACTAATATATGACACTTGTCTGTGTGTTTACACAGCAGCTGCCTGTATAGAGCTAACAGTATGTGAATGTAGACACCCGTAGGCAGAGAGGTGATGGTTTGGGCAGCATTTATTCTAATGCTCCTGCAAAGCCAGGTGCTACCCTGCAAAAAAAGCACAACACATTGCAGCCCCCCTAAATAAATAACTTTTTAATGTACCTGTCATTTCAAATGTCAGACCAGAGACAAGGTCAAGCTTGGAGCAAAATCAGCCTGCTCCCTCCTTGACCTGTCATTCATCACTGCATTTGTCCACAGCCCAAGCAGCCCAGCTGGCTCACAGGAGGGAAAAAACCAACACATACTATCTGAGCTCTAGAAGGGCCCCATTTCTGTTACAGTGAACTTATTAATAGCACTCTAAGGAAGCCAGCAGAGGTCCTGATAGACAGCTTTGCAATGGCGCTTTTCAATACAAGCTAAAAAATATCATATCCACACACTTGGTTAGTGGGCTGGAGGAGAGAATATGTTCATTTCACAGCCAGAAAAGAGTCATGCTATTGCCACCAATTACACAAAGGAATTCTAATTCAGTTTCTGGGGTTGTATTAACTGAGTCCTACAGATTTTCTCATGTACATGTCATGCTACTATAGAACTATGTTCATGTTAACACTTTTAAGCTAAGTACAGACATTCAAAAAGCCCAAGCCTCAACTGATTCAATCTTTGCAGGTTAGTCTAACCTGCATAGATTGAACTGCCAAGCAAGTGAATAGACATTCACTTTTGATTCTGGAAATGCAGCCATATGCCTGCAGTGCCTCAGGCCAGGGGGTGCTAGAGCGAACCCTCCCTTCCCTTCTGCAGTGGCTAGGCTAGAGGGAAGCTGAACTGAAGGACAGGGCCTGGCCAGGCCCTGGCAGACCTGAGTATGATTGGGGAGGGATTTAAACTCCCACCCTGACCTTTAGGGATACCAGACAGGGTGTGTCTGGAGGGGGAGGGGGAGGGGGAAAGGAAGCAGCCCTTGCCAGACTTTTGGGGAAGAACATGGTCAGATGCTGGCCTGGCATGGCCCCTTAAGGCAAAGAGGGCAGGGAAGGGGTTTACTCCCCCCTCCTTCCCCTCTCCCCATGAAAGACCCCAGCCAGGGGCAAGCAGCAGAGGGGGCAAGAAGCAGAGGCAGCAGCCAAGACTGGCAGACCCCGGCTGTGGTCTTCTGGTAGGAGAGGGGATGGAGGGAGAATAAATCCCTTCCCTGCCCACTTTGCCTCAGGGAGCCACGCCAGCTGGCATCTGGCAATGCCCCAACCCCTGGAGTGGCAAGGGGAGAGAGACCCTGACAGAGGCTGCTGCACCCCAGCCCAGCAGAACCTGGCTGGGGTCCTGGAGAGAGAGAGGAGGAAGGGGGGAATAAACCCCCTCCCTGCCCCCTTTGCCTTAGAGAGCCATGCTGGGCCAAATAGCATGAGCCATGCTGGGCCTGCTCAGTCTTGTCCTATGAAGCAAACAGCACAGCACAGCCCAGGGCTGAAAAGCATGCTAGGGTGCTGGGGGACTCTGATTTAACTTGAACCAGGAAGGGATCTGGGACAGAAGTTGAATAAACTGGTTTGACCTCAATTAGTTAAGTCTGATACTACCTTCAACCAGGTTTATCGGAAACCAGTTTCGGCCATTTTGAAACTGGTTTATGTGCACTGAACTTTTGTTCTGTTACAGGTTAAACCAGTTTCTGATCACTTAAATGACAGTTTATGTGTAAATTCTGTGCCATCTCTCACCAGCACACTCAGAACAATCATAATCTTGTATTTTTTCATAAGAACCCAGCTCCTGAAGTCATGTTATTATGTGAGAATTTCAGCTTCCTTTTCAAAGAAAGTTTTCTAGCCCTCAGGAAAGTAGGAGAAAAAATAAGGATAAACCCTAAAGCTGCAAAAGCCAGGAAGGAAATGTACCAAATTTCACAATTTTAAGTCAGATTCATTACTTTAGAAGACACCAGTTGTTTATAGTGAAGGTAAGTACAGCCTTTTAGAATTCACCCTCAATTGTTATGTACAGAACTATATTGTCTACTGTTCAGGCAGTTAATTGCAACTATGTAATGGATGAGGCATAATTTCTTAGTGTACCTCACAATTATTATATAATGCAGGGGGTGGACCCCCATCTCATTTGGCACAACACTTCAAATGATGTGTTGATTAGCAGTCCATCTACCATTGGATTTGCATGCATTGCATTTTGAGATCAAACAAGGTCACTGTAAATTAAGAGGGTGTATAATGTACCTGTGGAGCTCTACTGCACTGCACTCAGTAGCTGTCTTCTAAGGCACGTTATGTTGGTATTTAGTTTTCTGTTTCCTATCACTTACTTCAGGAAAAACTGAAATTCATTAAAATACGTACATCAGAATCACCACGTACAAGCATTATGATAATCTTTCATTACATCGGGGGTTTTCAACCTTTTTTAACAAGTGTAGCCCTTCTTCCTCAAAGTTTCGGCTCAAGTACCCCTTTATATTTTTTCTTGTTTTTAAAGGGGAGGGCACATCAAGGCCCCCCGGTGAGGGAGGGAGTGGGGCAGGGGTGGGCACAGGTGCTGCACAGCCAGGGTGGAGCATGGAATAGAGCCATGAAAGTGGCTCATCCAGGAGGCACGGGAAGCAGGGGGCAGCTCCTGCCACTGCACACACCCCAGTGGAGGCCTGGGTGCATGCGCCCCTCAGATCTGTGCACAGGGTGAAGGCAGCTGCTGCTGCAGCCTGGACTCTGTGTCCCGCTGCTGCTGCCTTAAGAGCTGCATGACACCACGTGCCTGCTACCATTGGGTAGGCAGGGGACAGACACACACACAGACACAAACATGCACACACACAAGCAGGCAAGTGTGTGGTGGGGCAGGGGAGAGGGAAAGGACTGGGTGGGGGCCAGATCCAGACCCCCGCAGTGCAGGAGGGAGCAGAGCAGGGGCAAGGGTGAATGGGGTCTGGGCACAGTCATGGGACAATAGGAACCCAGCAGTGTGTCCAGGGGCACGGGGGAGGGAGTTCCCACTTCTGCGTGCACAGCGGGGAGCCAAAGGGAGACTTGTGCCCCCCCTGATCTGTGCACAGGGCAAGGGCAGGCTGGGCTCTGCTCTGCCTCTGCACCTCACTGCCACCACTTCAAGAACACTGCATGGCCATGTACATCCCACCACTGGGTGGCTTGCCACTGGGCTGCTGCCTGCCCAGTGATAGGACACACATGGCCGATGCATGCAGTGGCAGTGAGGCGCAGAGGTGCAGAGAGTCTGAATGGCAGGTGGGGAGAAGGTAGTGTGCTTCTGTGCCTGGTCCCAGGAGCAGGGCCAGGGGGGCAAGGGCAGCAGACCCCCTCTGTGGGCCACACAGGCACTGCCCAACCAACCAGATGTGGCGGGGGGCGGGATTTGCATGTGCCACCGCCACCCACCACCCTGCACCGCCATCACCCACCACCCCACACCACCACCATGCCCTGCTTTCCCATGGCTGGTCACATGTGTAACTCCACATCTGCTGCTAGGCCTCACACCCAGCCAATCACACACTGCCTGTCAGCCGTGGGGAAGTGGCATGCGGCAGTGGTGGTGACGACCATGTGCGAACCCCCCTCCCATTGGGCTGAGCAGTGCCTGTGTGGCCCACAGAGGGGCACCAACACCCTCCCCCCCC
>NW_017729009.1:791138-795212 GCF_001723915.1 Gavialis gangeticus | reverse complement strand
CCAACACCCTCCCCCCCACCCCATCCTGCTCCTGGGAGCAGGCACAGAACCACACTTACCCCCCCACACACCATTGAGATCCTCAGGGCTTGGCAGGAAGATGGTGGCCAAATCGGGAGAGCAAAAAAATGTGGGGGGTGGGGAGGCACCACAGTGTGCCACATGGGGCCAGCAGTGCCTAGCACACCCCTTGCCCTTTCCTGGGTAAGAGGGAACATGGCGCGTTCCGTCCCCACCCGGCTGCGGATAACCCCTATGACCTTTCTAAGTACCCCTAGGGGTACACGTCACCCGGATGACAACCCCTGCATTACATGATCAGAAAAAAGGCACTCTTCTACTCCATCTATATGACATTATACCTGCAACAACACGATAATTTGGCAACTCCATCTACAAGTTTAAAAGTTCTGCAGTTAACCAAGCCATATCTCAGGTGCACTTAGGCTCATCTGTGCATGACTCCAGCTATGTTACCATTGTGCTTATGCTCTATTATTCAAGAGATAATGGATCCTGTATTACAGAGCTATTGAGATACACTTATACCAGGGGGCAGAGTTGAGATTACACAGGCATCCCCAACATTTTTGGATGCCCTCTCTTTTGACAACCTAGGAGAACTTCAAGCCTGCATGTGTACCATCATAATTTAATCATATCATGGCTCAGACTTTCAAAAGAAACATAAGAGCCAGAGATATCCAAACTGCACTCAAATATAACAGATCTTGTTAGGCACCTTGAAAATCCAAGCCTATACACACATGCACTACACAGTACTGTTACACTGTAAGGAATGATTCTCCTTTTTCCTCCTATATGTTACCCAAATCCTATAAACATTCCTCAGCTAAGATCACATCATCAATGCCGACTCAGCGGCCCCATTAGCACTTGTTCATTTCAGCCAAAACTCATTTCTTTGTTTTGTTTCTTTGGACCTCACATTTTTTTGCCTCTGTTCTTTTCTCCCTCCTTGGGGTGACAGCTATTTTATCACTTACAACAAGAATGCTGAGCCTGTTGTGCAGGTAAAACATTTGCAAAGGGGCAGGGGGTACGCAAAAAGCAGTAGGAAATTGATAAGAGCTGTAAAGTAGCTGTATAAAAATGCCGACAAGCCTGTTCAGGGCACAGAGCACCTGCACCTCTGCCCCCGGCAGCGCTTCCTTCAGATGCTCCTATTGTTTTCATTACTATTTGTGACTCGATCATTAATAAATTACTATTTTTTTCCTGTTGGCTTGAGCCACCAGGGAAGCTGGCAGGTGCACCATTCTTACAATTAGCCCTTCGTAATGCATGCTTGGCAAGAAAAGTTGTCCACAAGCTGCAGAGTTTACCAACTGGATTTCTGCTTCGTGGCCACAGCACTTTGAGCAATTAAGGGAGAATTTGCAGGGAGATGCCTTAATTATTCTGTTCATATGGCTAAGAATTTCAACAAGGAGGCTGGATCCCAAAGTTGGAAACCTGCTCATGACACTGGTAGATAAGCAAAGCGGGGGAAAATAACTCACAGAAAAACACAGCTCCACTCTCTCTTTAAAAGGATAGAATATGCCATAGTATGTTGGATCCCCCTTTTTGGTCACTGTTTTATAAAAGACTTTTAGTGAAGCTGAAGCATACAGCATAGGCTAAATAAGGTAAGTGAGACAATACAGGGAAAAGTAAATGGAGAGACTGAAAAAAATGGGATGATTTAGCTTTAAGATCCTGGGTCCTTAATTCTTGAAGTTGCTGAGCTCCTTCAGCTTTCTGTGCAGTCAGACACATGCAAAGATTTTGTGCTGCTGCAAGTGTTTTGCTTAGGTGTGTGATTATATTTACTGAAATAGTTAATGCATTAAAATTCCTTAGCATAGATGCAGTTATATAAGATGTACCTTCTGCGGGCATGGACAATTTTTTTCCAATACAGTATTTACCAAAATAACTGGATTCAGACTAAGGAAAGCATATGCTTTAAATGAAACTCAACTTTTGTGCTTAGAGAAGGCAGTGCTCAAAAATCTTTCTCCATTATATAATTCTCCATTATAGATTTCTGATGGAAAACAAAATCAAAGCTTAAGTGAAAAGAATAATGAAGGCAGAGCAAAAGAAACTCAGCAAAACAGAGAAGAAGATAAAGCAGACTGAGTATAAAACTCCAAATCAAAGTACAATATTATAGAAAAGGGATGTAAAAGTTAAAGAAAAAGCTACAAATGCTGACAACCAGTCAGTTGCATTACACTAGTAAGTCACTTGTTTGCCTTCAGGACAGTTTTCCTTTTCTTTCTGGTTAAGGACAGAAGTTACACATAATCCGGTTTAAGTCATCAGAAAATGGTTTCAGCCTGTAACAGAACAGAAGCCAGTTTCAAAATGGCTGAAACTGGTTTAAGATAAACCTGGTTGAATGTAGTAGCAGACTTAACTGATTTGGGTCAAACCAGTATATAGAACTTCTGTCCCAGACTTCTTGCTGGTTCAAGTTAAATCAGAGTCCCCAGCATGCTTTCCAGCCCTGGTTTGGGCTGTGCCGTCTGCTGCAGCAGAGAAGGATTTGGAGAGGGGAGGCAGGGACTGCCCCACTCCAGCAAACCCCAGCTGGGGTCTTGGGCCTGGTAGGAGGGTTAAACTTCACTTCCCCCAAGTACAAATCTGCCCTGCCCTGCTAAAAACTTAGTGCTGGCTGCGACTGTAGACTACAAATCCCAAAGGCACCTGGAATCAGGAAGAATAAGTGATGAGCAACCATACAGAGTTCTGCTTTTGTGATTCTGGATTGCAAATCCCAGAGACCTCAGGGGCAGCAGGAAGAGCAAGCAAATGCACAACCCATGCTGGCTACATGCCAGAGAGGTGTGCTCTAGAGCAGGGGCAGGCAATTACTTTGGGCGGAGGGCCACTTACTGAGTTTTGGCAAGCCATCGAGGACCACATAACAGGCAGCCAGGGGCAGATAAATATTAATTTTCTAAATTTTTAGGGGCTCTGTGGGCCAGATAGAGTGACCTGATGGGCTGCATCTGGCCCGTGGGCCACACTTTGCCCACCCCTGTTTTAGAGCCTCCCAGCTTCTGGCCTAAGCCACTGCAGGTATGAGGCTGCATTTCCTGAATCAAAGGTGTGTCTCAGCTTAGTCTGTGCAGTTTAGACTAACCTGCAAAGACTGAATCAATTCAGCCTCGGGCTTTTTGACTGTCTGTACTTAGCTTCTATGATCATATGCATTGTACACAGTTGTAGAAAAGAAATGTGTTGACCTTGGATGATCCAAACTTGCAGCTCAAAGTTTCAAGAAGAAGAAAGACAGAATGGAAAATGGGATTGAGCTAAGGATCAGGTCCAAGGAAATTTTCAAACCATTTTTCATTTGAAACACAGGAGTTGCCATAATGGAGTTACCATCCATTTAATCCATCTTTGCTATTAGCCAGATACTTCACATGAAGGTGCAAGAACCCCGCAGTAGGCAGATAATCTGTCCCTGACATTAAGGCCCATCTTGGTCTTGGACAGAGATTGATTTAAGTCCCAACTCATGAGATGTAATATCCCTTCCAACATCTGCTAGTAACAATATCTAGAATTCTCATCATTAATGATATCCAGAAAAGTGTTCAAACCATGCTGAATACCCGTTCCAAACAGGAATGGACATTGCCCATCCTATAAAATGCAAAATTGCCAAATGTTCCTCATTCTGTACTAAGATGAAACAAACCTTTGAAAATTTTTCAGTGAAAAGCCACCCCAGAACTACCAATAGCTCAGTGAACAGTGCACACACTCAGGCTGGTTGATGGGGAGAAGGAGCAGCTATTTGGTGGCTAATTTAGTTAGTAAAAATACTAAATTACAGCATTAGTTTTCACTTACTCTGGGACAAATGGCAGTAAAAACAGAACTGACATTCAGTAAATCCTCCTCCCCCCTCCACCAACATATACAGTATTTTCTGTCCATAATCTACAAATGCTTAATGGGTTATTAAAGGATCTGGTAAAAAAGAAAAACCACCATCAGTCATCTGTCCCCATCCCCCCCCCACAACTTCACAAATCCCCCCTACACACA
>NW_017729009.1:787323-791128 GCF_001723915.1 Gavialis gangeticus | reverse complement strand
CCCCCCCCCCCCCCCCCCCCACCTTCAAATGTGTAATTTTCTAGTTAAAAAATTTTCTCCTCTTTTGAGTCCACTTTGAAATTAACAAGGCTTCCTTTCTGTGTTTACTTTGCCTTGCTTTGTGCATCAGCCTAGACCTGGAAATGTATTGTTTGTTAAAGGTGATATACCAGGTACACGGGGTGTGCTTCTCCTCTCTCTACCCCCTACCCCAGCACAGCAGCAAGTAGCTCACTCGTGGCTGCAAGTATAATATGTCTTGTTGAGGCTGCATATTGTTAAGCCATTAGATTTTCTCTTGCAACTAACACACAAAAACCCTTAGCTCGTTCCTTTTATTTGACCTGAACTATAGGTTCTGCTAGTAGTAAACTCAATCACTGTTCTTTCCAAGTCTGCTATTAAACCTTGGCTCTAACCAGCCAAGAAATTAATCTCCAGTGCCCGACCTCTCTCAGCCCCCAGTGTGCTCCACAGCAGCTGTGCACAACCTTTGATCCCCATCTGCATGGCTTCATCCATAAACCCAACTACCTTGTGGTATCCAGTAAATCCAGTCAGTCCCCTCCTAACATCAGCTGAAAAAACAAACACCAGGCCTTTGGGGCTTTAGCATTTCACAAGCTGCTGCCAAATCATAACCTCTTCCTACCTTAGTAAAAAAATGCAATAAAGCCAAAACCACATGGACCCTCACTCTTACCCTGGTCAGGTTTTTCAGGAGTCCATTTATATATACACAGCATAATCACTGTAAACCAGTGGTTCTAAGACTTGAGGCACCCTTCGTTGGACCCAAGGGACCCCTAAGAAAATGCTTGCTATTAGCTTTCACTCTTTTTTTGACTACGGAAAAATAATAGAGGAATTCTTCTGTTGCAAAGAAGAAGACAACAAGCCAAAATATTTTGACATTCTGGATTCCAATTTGAAATCTCAGTGTTTATGTTGTGAACCATGTGTAGGTATTTGCACGCCTAATAGTGCCAATATTGAAAGACACCCCAAGGCACTTCTAAATGGAACTCATGGCACCTTTCTTGAGAAACATTCTGTAAAGAAACAAAAACTGACTTTGTGCACCTTCACTAATTGTCAAGATCCTACACCACTGTGCACGTCAATAAAACATATCCCTCTTCTTTGAACACCTGGAAGGAGGATGGTATATGTAATGCACCCAGACAGCTTTACTTATTGCTTTAGAGGGCTATATCATTACACTTCCATTAATGCATCACCCAATCTAGCAACCATTAATACATATTTACAGACATGTGCAGAAGGCAAAAACCAAAACCAGATAAAGTTCATATCCAATTTTATCTGAAGTACCAACATTTTAAACACTTCAGGTCTCTCACATATGTATATTAGATTAATGCCTAAAGGAGTTACTGTACATAGATTAGCTGTACAGCCAAAAGACCCCATTGTATTGGCAAAACAGTATCTGCCTTGAAGAGCTGTCGAAGTAGGCAGAAGGCAAAGAAAGTATGATCCCTATTTCATAGGTGGACAACTAAGGTATATGAAAATAAAATAATTTACCCAGATCATCAAACAAGGTGTGCAGCATAGCAATAAACTTGAATCTAGCTCTTGAATCCAAGACCCTCACTTTTAACCATAAAAAACCATCAGTTCTCCTGCTTTCTAGATAATTCATTAATGTTATCTCCTCAAAAAAGGGATTAGAGTTAGAGGAGAGAAAAAATGAGAAGCATTAGAAGGCAGAGGTTGGACATGATTGTGAATACTGACCCATTTCACCCTAAGCCCACCATTTTTCTGTTGACCTTAGAAATAGAGTGGTATTGTGCAAAAATTGAAAAATGGAATAAGAGGGAATCATTCTAAACACAGAAAGAATCAATACAGAAGCAACAAATCATTTTGTCAAATTTCTCTAAACAATAAAATTCAACCGGTGAAAATTAACATGAAATGAAACAGCAAAAGTTTCCATACAGAGCTGTGAGAAAATGGTTACTAGTTTAGGACATCTACAACCAGAATTACATTTTGAAGTAAGGTAGCAAACACACTTAGTATCAACAAAACAAAGCCTTTTAGGTAAGCCATGGCACAGCTCCAGCTTCACTTGTAGATCTGTGCTTTCTACTCCTGACTCCGGCCTCAAATACCCTGTAGTGCTCTCAGATATATATTACATGTGCTCACCCCTGCTTTGCTATACAGCCTTAGAGGAAACAGTTCCCAAAGGAATCCTCTTGGATGTCTGTTTGCCAAGCATCCTCTCAGTCTCCCTCCCAGCAACAGAGACATTGGCTAGGGACAGAAGTTACACATAAACCGGTTTAAGTTTGGGGGTCAGGAGTGGAGGGAGCAGGGCGCCTGTGTGCCCCCCACACACGTGCCCCCTTACCTCGGTGGTGGAGGCAGCAGGCAACAGCAGCAGCAGCAGCGGAAGAGGCAGCAGCAGCTGATCCCCCTCAGGTAAGTGAGGCAGAGGGTGCCGGCACAGCTGAGACAGATCCAAAGGAGAAGCACTTCAGATCCCTCTTAGTTCAGCCAGCAGGGAGCCACGCTCCTGAGCTGCATGCACAAACAGACATGCTCTGCCTTGCCTCTGGCCACGTCATTTGTTCCCACGTGGCTGAGAACCATGCGTTTGCACCGGCATTAGCGTAAGGCAGGCATGTGGTAGTGGCCCGGAAGGGTGCCTCCAACAAGTGAGAGTAGTAGACTCAGCTCCGTGGACATGGTGCAGACACAGAGCGCAGCTGCTAGGGGCCCCACCCCGGTGGCACCACCTGCCCTGGGCTCTTCTGAGGCCTTCACCCAGACAGAGCTCCTGGTAGGGTTAGCAGCCCCTTGCCCCCCTGTCTGTGGGGGAAGCTCAGTGGGGTCCCAGCAGCCAGTGGGGGCCTGGTAGTTCCCTTGCCTGTCCCTCCTTATGTCCAACTTAGGGCTCTGGAGGAGCAGATACAGGAGCTCCAGGCTGAGGTGAGCAGGCTGCAGAGGATCAGGGCCTCAGAGGACGAGATTGACTCATATTTCTGTTCACTGCAGGACCAGTCATCCAGTGTATGGTCCCCCCAGGAGACACGTTCAACACAGGAGTGGCAAAAGGTACCCACCAGATCTAGGGCTGCTCAGGCTAGCATGGTGGAGGCTCCCCAGATACACCTAGGAAACAGATACGAGGCCCTGGCAGCTGTGGCAGAGAAGGACAAAGGGGATGCTTCCAGCAGGGACAATGCCACTCCACGCAAGACACAGATGGCACAGAGAGGGAACATCAGGAAGAAGAAATGCCGGGTCCTCGTCACTGGGGACTCCATCCTAAGCGGAATGGAGGGACCCATCTGCTGGCCTGACCCCATGGCGCAAGAGATCTGCTTCATGCCTGGGGCTCAGATTCAGGACATCACAGAGAGGATCCCGGCCTTCATTCAACCCTCAGACCAGTACCCCATGGTTCTCATCCACATGGGAACAAATGACGTGGCCAGAGGCAACCCAGACCACTTCATGAAGGACTTCAAGGCCCTGGGGGCCAAGGTCAAGGAGACAGGGGCACAGGTGGTATTCTCTATTGTCCCAGTGAGTAGGCATGGATGGTGACACAAGGCCTGCATTGGTGAGGTCAACTAGCGGTTACAGAGTTGGTGCCAGCAGGCAGGCCTCAGGTTCCTGGATAACGACCCATACTTTTACACAGGGGACTTGCTTGGGTGGGATGGGCTACACCTCTCTCCTAAAGTCAAGCATGTCTTCTCTTCCAGGTTGGCTGATCTCGTGTGGTGTGTTTTAAACTAGCTTCACTGGGGATGGGGCC
>NW_017729009.1:782044-782323 GCF_001723915.1 Gavialis gangeticus | reverse complement strand
TCAAGCATGTCTTCTCTTCCAGGTTGGCTGATCTCGTGTGGTGTGTTTTAAACTAGCTTCACTGGGGATGGGGCCACAGGAGGACTTGCATCAAGGATAACAAAAAGTCCTTTTTTAAATACATAGGGAGTTTGAAGAAGGCACCGGGTAACGTGGGGCCCCTGCAGAATATGCTTGGCAATCTGGGGGTTGCACCAACGGAGAAAGCAGACCTCTTTAACAATTTCTTTTCCTCCATTTTCTTGTGCAGGGACCAGGACTCCCCTACTGAGATTCAGG
>NW_017729009.1:781779-782033 GCF_001723915.1 Gavialis gangeticus | reverse complement strand
GAGGGCCACTCACATGATCCAGAGACAGCAGGGCAGACCCTACAAGGAGAAGCTACAGGACTGTAACCTGTTCAGCCTTCACAAGAAAAGGCTGAGGGGGGACCTTGTGGCCATCTATAAACTTACTAGGGGGGATCAGCGGGGATTGGGGGAGACCTTGTTCCCCTGAGTGCCTCCTGGAGTAATAAGGAATAACAGCGATAAGTTGCTAGAGAGTAGGTTTAGACTACACATTAGAAGGCACTACTTCATGT
>NW_017729009.1:773815-776779 GCF_001723915.1 Gavialis gangeticus | reverse complement strand
AGCTACAGGACTGTAACCTGTTCAGCCTTCACAAGAAAAGGCTGAGGGGGGACCTTGTGGCCATCTATAAACTTACTAGGGGGGATCAGCGGGGATTGGGGGAGACCTTGTTCCCCTGAGTGCCTCCTGGAGTAATAAGGAATAACAGCGATAAGTTGCTAGAGAGTAGGTTTAGACTACACATTAGAAGGCACTACTTCATGTTCAGGGCGGGTAGGATCTGGAACCAACTTCCAAGAGAAGTGGTGCTGGCTCCTACCTTGGGGGTCTTTAAGAGAAGGCTTGACATTTACCTAGCTGGGGTCATTTGATCCCAGTTTTCTCTCCTGCCCATGGCAGGGGGTCAGACTAGAAGATCTACAAGGTCCCTTCTGACCCTACATCTATGAATTTATAAGTGATCAAAAACTGAATTAAACCTGTAACAGAACAGAAGTTCAGTGCATCTAAACCAGTTTCAAAATGGCCCCAACGGGTGTTCTCTGGGGAGAGGGAAGAGATGGGAAATAAACCCCCTCCCTGCCCCCTTCACCTCAGCCATGCCATCACCCCTGCTGCTTGACCAGTGAGGGGGGAGGTACCCTGATGGGGCAGCAGCTGCTGTCATGGTGTCCTGGGGAGCACAAGCCCCTTCCTGGGTGGAGGGGGCTGCGCCGTGGACAGGAGTGGGACAAGCAGAGCTGCCACAGCCTGCGCAGGGTAAGTGGCAGCAGCAGGGCTGGGAGGGGCAGCTACAGGGGCCAAGCCAAATTTTGGGGTGGCCATAGCTGCCCTAGACCACCACCCCCCAGCGCTGCTTGCCCCATGCAGGCCACAGCAGCTCTTCCTGCCCCAGTCCCACCTGCAGTGCAGCCTCCACACCAGGAAGAAGCTTGCGCTCCCCAGGACACCATGACAGTGGCTGCTGCTCTGTCAGGGCCCCTCCCCCCTCACCGGTTCAGTGGCAGGGGCAGGGGCATTGCCAGATGCCTGGGGTGAAGGGTACAGGAAGGGGGTTTATTCCCCCCTCCCTCCCCTCTCCCTCTGGGGAGCCCCAGCTGGGATCCGCCTGACTAGGAGTGAGCAGCAGAGGCAATGGCCAGGGCTGGTAGACCCTGGCTGCAGTCCCCCAGGGGAAGTAGGGATTGAGGGGGAATAAACCTGCTCTCTGCCCCCCTTGCCTCATGGGGCCATGCTAGGCTGGCATCTGGCCATGCCCCTGACCTTAGCGCTGCAGCAGCGAGGGGGGAATGACCCTGACATGGGCTGCTGTGCCCCAGCCAGGCAAACCCCAGCTCAGGTCCATGCCAATGCGACAGGGGAGGAAGGGGGAATTAAACCCCGTCCCTCCCCACTTCACTTGAGGTTACTGCTGGGGCTGACCACACCCCCTGCTACTACAGCAGTGAGAGGGGTGGGGGTAGGAAATTCCTGACAGTGGCTGCTCTGTCCCGGCCAGGTAGACCCCAAGTGTGTTCTCCAGGGAGCAGAGGGGAGAGAGGGAGGAATAAACCCCCTTCACCTCAGAGGGCCATGCTGGGCCAGCATCTAGCCACACCCCCACCTCTGCCACTCCAGTGGTGAGGGGATGGGTGGGAAATGTCTGGCCGGGACTGCTTCCCTCTGCCCCCTCCAGGCACACCCTGACTGGGGACTATGAAGCCCAGGGTGGGGGTTTAACCCCCCCCAATCATGCTCAGCCTGCAGATGCTGGCCACACCACCCCCACACCATAGCTTCCCTGCAGCCAAAGACTCGCTCTAGCACCCCCCAGCTTCTAGCCTGAGCCACTGTAGGCATGTGCCTGCATTTCTCAAATCAAAAATGAATGTCTATTCACTTGCAAATGGGTTCAATCTACGCAGGTTAAACTAACCTGCAAAGATTGAATCAATTCAGGCTTCGGCTTTTTGAACGTCTGTACTTAGCCATTGACACTAGTTGGCATCATCTTTTCCATTGAACTGTGCTTCCTACCTCTATGCTGGTTACATGAGATTTGCCAGAGACTTGAAACTATTTTTGGAAGCTTTAAAAATACTCAGAGGGCACCTTTCCTTTTAGTTAGACACAGCATCTTTTTATATTTAATAAAGAGATTTAAAAAATATTTCTGCTTAGCATCAACCTGGCTTTTTCCTAAAAACAAAGACAGCTGAGCTAGCATAGACTTGGGAAAGAGGAAATGCTATTTATAGAAACTTTTACAACAGGCATCACAACAGTACAGTGATCACTACAAATCATTGACAACTCCAATGAGTGTCACAAAAATGAATTCAAACACAGAAATGAGCAGAAGGCTAGCCATGAAGAGGGACAAACAGGTTCTGTCATTACAGAGCCACTGATGGCATCAGTGTTATTGCTGAGGTGCATAGAGGGGCATGTCCTCAGGGAAGAGGCCAAACTGGACTTCATATTCTACATGAATAAATCCAAAAGACAGCAAATGCAAGTTACTGCAGTTCTGAGCCTTGCTCTTTCCTCTCTGTGTGTTTTAAATCATGAGTCAGACTTCAGTGAGTGCAACAACAAAACATAAAACAACACATGCCAATCTATGGGCTGCCAATGCTGGGGGCAGGTGGAATGTGTGTCATACACTACAGAACCAGTGTTCTGATGTGGTTCATTCAGGATTTCTGGAATTTCCCCTGTGCTTCCCTACAGCAGGCTACCCCTTCCCATCTGCACAAAAGCCATTATTTCTGGTGCAAACCCCTGGGAAACTATACACTCTTATTTGAGTAGCACCCCAAACACCAGTCTAACTAGTGCTTTTGGTGCTAAGTATGACAGGAACATAAAGAGAGACATAGCCCCACCCTTAGGAACTTAGTTAATTTGAATCAATACACCAAACAAACAAAAAACAAAAACAAAAGGAGAAAAAGAAATAGAGACGGGGTTTTCAACCTTTTTTAACAACCGTTCCCCTTCTCATAGTTGCATAGTTGGTAGGGTCGGAAGGGACCTGAGCAG
>NW_017729009.1:755592-771147 GCF_001723915.1 Gavialis gangeticus | reverse complement strand
GTATTCTAACCCAGAGCACTTCTGTGTGCCCCTCCTCTGGGCTACCTGGTCAGGATGTGTATTCCTCTTTAATGCAGAGTGCCACACCCCCACCTTTCCTCCCTGTCCTGTCCATCCTGTACAGCATATAGTTCTTGATATTCACCACCCAGTCATGCATTGGGTCCCACCACGTTTCAGTGAGCCCCACTATGTCTGGGTTGGTATCAGCTAGCAGGAGGGTAAGTTCCTCCTGCTTGTTTCCCATACTATGAGCGTTTGTGTAGAGGTATTTGAGGCCTCCTCTGGATGTGTGCACTGGCCCCTAATCACAGCATTGCCTTGGCCCCTGTTGCTTACCTGTGTATATGTTCCACTTGTCGGTCTAATCTGGGCTGTACTCGTGAGTGCTGTTTGGTTTAACAGTCCAAGGCTTCCTCCTCCCTCGTCTTCCCCTTCCCCCGATGAGCCTAGTTTAAAGCCCGCTGGAGGAGATCCGCCAACCTAGAAGAGAACACACGCTTACCTTTAAGGGAAAGGTGGAGCCCATCCCACCTAAGCGTGTCTCTCATCATGATGTGTGGGTCGTTGTCAAGGAAGCCAAAGGCCACCTCAAGACACCATTCCCGAACCCACCAGTTGGTCTCTGCAATGCACGTCTCATGCTGTCTTCCATGTCTGCTCACTGGTAAAACAGAAGAAAATACCACCTGTGCACCTATCTCCTTCAGCATGCCCCCCAGAGTGTAGTAGTCTGCCATCAGGTGATCAGGGCTTCTCCCGGTCACACCATTAGTACCACATGGATTAAGGCCATGGGGTAGCAATCAGTGGGCTGGATCACAGCCTGGATCATCCCCGTCACGTCATGAATCTTTGCTCCAGGCAAGCAGTAGACCTCGTGTGTCAAGGGGTCCTGGCGACAGATGGGGCCTTCTGTACCTCTCAGGATGGAGTCGCCTATGACAATCACTCAACGCTTTCTCCTCCGGGACTGCTTAGCTCCTTCGGCCTGTTAGGAGTATGGAGAGTGTGGAGTTGCCTCCTCTCCGGTTGCCCCCTCTCCCTCCTTCTCCAGTGTTACCAGGGCCTTGTACCTGTTCTCCAGCCAGACTGGAGGAACTGGTACTGCTGTGTTACAAGCAGCCCTGGTTCTGGAGGTGACTGTCTGCCACTCTGCAGTGGAGGGCACTTCCCGAGGTGCTTCTTCCTTGGGTGTGTGGCCCTGCAGGGAAAGGAAACAGCCGTCAATTTCTTCCTCCACCTCCCTGATTCCCCTCAGCCTGCTAGCATCCTTCTGGAGCTCCCTTACCTGTGCCTCCAGGGCCCTAAGGCAGGTGCCTGCAGGACAGGTGTAGGGGTCCCCAATCCCTGCCCCACCCCCAGGCCTTGCTGGGCAATGCCCGCAGGCCAGGGGGTGGGGGGACGTCAGCTCCCCCATGGGCTCTGTCTGGGTGGAGGCTTCAGACAAGCCCCGGGTAGGCTGCTCCCTCTGGGCAGGGGCCATGACAGCACTCTGCATCAACACCATCATAGGAGTTGCTGCTTGTTTTTAGCTTAGTGCAGTGCCTTCACCCTGCCCTAGTAGGAGTCTCCCCCCGGCCCTTCCTGCTCACCCGCCAGCATGAATGCCGACGCAAACACTAGCGCGCTATGTTCACGCGGCGCGGCTCAGGAGCGTGGCTCACTACTGGCTCAGCTAAGAGGGATCCGGGGGGCTTCCCCTCTGGATCGGCTCAGCTGCATCCAGTCCCTCTGCCCGCTTACCTTACCTGCTGCTGCCCCCGCTGCTGGCTCTGCTGCTGCTGCTGCATCCGCCTCCACCTTGGGTCCGGTAAGGGGCACATGTGCGTGCAGGACACACGTGTGCCTGGATCCCTCCTCTCCCCATTGCTCCTGGCTCCCGAGTGCCGGGGGCTACATCAAACCGCAGCTTTTAAAGGCCATGGTTTGAATTTCCCACCACTGCCCCAATCAGCCAATCAGGTGCTCCCATCTTCCCAGAAGTACCTGCCGGCAGTCCCGCCCCCTACACTCCCCCGCTGGGGCGATCCAGTGCCTCCAGAGCCTGCTCCCCAAGGGTTAACCCCAGGAGTGCTCCCTAGCTTGGGGGGACAGTCCACCCTAGCCCTCCCCCTGTTTGAGCACTCTGTTCATGCAGTGCAGCTCCCTACTGGCTCAGCTGGATCCGGTCCCTCTGCCCACTTACCTTAGGAGGATCAGCTGCTGCTGCTCCCACTGCTGCTGCGTCTGCCTCCGCCTCAGGTCTGATAAGGGGGCACACGTGTGTGCGGGACACACGTGTGCCTGGATCCCTCCTCTCCCCGCTGCCTCAGAGTTTCAGCTTATGTACCCCCTTATATTTTTTCTTGGTATTAAGGAGCACGAGTGTGGTGGGGGACAGATCAAAGCCCCTATGGTGAGGGAGGGAGTGGGGCTGGGGCTGTACAGCTGGGGTGAAGTGCGAGACAGAGCCGTGAGAGTAGATCATCTGGGAGGCGCGGGGGGGGCAGTTCCTGATGCTGCATGCACCCCAGTGGAGATCTGGGGGGGGGCACATGCCCCCCAGATCCATACACAGGGCAGAAGCAGCTGCTGCTTTGTGCCTGCTGGGGCCAGGCAAGCAGGAGACAAACACACACACAAAGACACATGGAGATGCAGGCACACACACACCCCAGCAGGTAAATGTGGGGGGTAGGGGAGTGGGAGGGAGAGGGAAGGGGCTGAGGGGTCCAAATCAAGAATGGGGAAGGAGAATGCATCTCTGTGCCCACTCCCAGGAGCGGGGCCAGGGGGGCAAAGGTAGTGGTACCCCTCTGTGGGTCACACATGCGCTGCCCAGCTGGCCAGGGGGGCGGGGAGGAAGTGGGACTCGCACACAGTGGCCACCACCATCCCACACCACTACTGTTGCACCCTGAGCTGCTTTCCCATGGCCAGTCACACATGTAGCTCTGTGGGCTGCTGACAGGTGGCGCACAAGGTGCAAGGCACATCAGCAGCCTGCAGAGCCACATGTACAATTGGCCACAGGAAACCAGCATGGGGCACAGCCGTGGCAGTGCAGGGCAGTGGTGGCCACTGCATGTGAGCCCCATCCCCCCCGCCCCACTGCCCTCACCCCCCATCCCTGCTCCTGGAAGTGGGCACAGAGAGTGAGATGAGGCACGGGGCAGGAAGGTGTCGTGACATGCTGCATGGGACCGACAGTTCCCAATGCACCCCTCTCTCTCCCGCAGTCAAGAAACAAAAGGTGCCAGGGAAGATGCCACCACCATGCCCCAGGACACACTCCATCCCTGCCCACCTGCCTACCACGCGTAACCCCTTTGTCCTTTCTAAGTACCCCTGAGGGTATGCCTACCCTCAGTTGACAACCCCTGAAATAGAGGGATAAGACTGAAGTATGTAGGTTACTGATGTGGGAGTCAAAATTCCTGAACTCTATTCCCCACCCTTCACCACCAACTTGATATGCAGGCTTGACAATTCACCTGATTTTTCCCAAGCTCCCCATCTGTAAAACATTACTTTCCTTCATTTTCATTCAGAAATAGAAAGTACTGTACTCTAGACAATTATTTATAACTGACACCTTGATGGCTCTGCCTCAATGGAAATTTTACCAAAAGAGAGAGAGAAAAAAAGAGAGAGAGAAAACGAATGCCAACGACTCAATTAGCTAATAATTAGAAGCCTCTGGTATAGAGACTAGGTCAGATCCTGGCCCTACTGACAATTGGAGAAAAGTTTCATGTATTGGGTCCAAAAGGCAAACATTTTGCTGCAAGTTAGGACAACATAAGTTACAAGCCTTCAGAAGAGCATGGTAAAATTCATGTATGTCACGGTGTTGGGTCCTACAGGATGGCCATGATCTCCCCCAAGGCCCCCTTACCATGCCAAGTTGGCCCAATGGGCACCCTCAATTCTTTCCTGCCACGTCTTTGATGGAATATATCTATATGGGAGGCTGCCTTTACACCCTCTTGGTCATGATCTGTTGTACGCTCTGGCCGCATGGACTCTCAGACCCCTGGTGGGTCCCACTCCAAAGTAGATGACACAACGGGTGTTTCAGGGCACCCTAGCCTTATGGGCTATGCATGGCTTCAACCACCCCTTTACCACGCCCCAAGCCTCGCAGATGGTACCAATGTTGTTTGGTCTGGGACCTGTTTTAATGTGGTCCTCTTGTCCTCCCTAGGCCCTCCACAGCCCTGTCTCGCTCTGCACCTTCACTGGCGCTCAGGCTCTCCACAGCCCTGTCTCACTCTGCGCCTTCACTGGTGCTCAGCAATCGCTGCCCCCTCCCCGGGGCTTCTCGCTGCCCCCTCCCCCAGGCTGAGGTTCCCACACTGCTGTGGGTCCCCTATGACACCTCCTCCAACCCCTAATAGCCTCACCCAAACCTCTGGTGCACACAGCAACCAAAACACAAGCCCCTGGGCTATAACAAACTCGAGCCATTTGGCTAAAACATCTTTCAAGCCACCCCAAGGGTGCTCCATCTCTCACCAGTATCCGGATGATGGTGCAGTCAGGCCTCTCCCCTTTGTCTGCTCCGGCAGAGCTCCTTCCCCCTTGGCTGCTGGCAGGGAACTGCCCTCCTGGCCTCAGCCCTAGGGTTTACATGGGAGCCAGGCCCTGCCCCTTTCAGTCAGCTGACCACTGGCAGGTGAGGGTCGCTATCTAACTCCAGTTGCCCTGGTGACCAACAGCTGGGCTCCTTACTTACTGCTAGGGCTGTTTCCCTAGGAGTTTCCCCTCTCAATAGGAGCAGAGAACCTAAGTGCTCTGCGACAATATACTATCATGATTGCTTTGGAAACTGGACATACCAGAAGTAAAATCAGCACATGAATTTTTCTAGAGAACCTTCTGAATTCCAGCCAAGACATGCCATGGATGGTCACTGAAAGCTGTTTGGTTTACAGCATGCAGTTTCTGGACAGTCAGATATTATAGATTCAAGTAATCTACTAGCCAACCAGTTTGACCTGAATCCCTGGAAAATCTTGGGAAAAATTATCAAAAAATCCATCAACAACAGGCTAATAGAAGTCAACCTTCTGAGAGATAGCCAACATGGCTTCGTTGTGGGTAGGTCTTACCTGACCAACCTCATTTCCTTCTATCCATCACCTGGATAGGGGAGAAGAGGTTGATGTCATATATTTGGATTTCATAAAAGCCTTTGACTTCGTCTCCCATAATGTCCTCATGGTAAAATTGGGGAACTGCAGTCTTAACAAACTTACAGTCTGATGGCTGGGGATCTGGTTCTGTGATCAGGCCTAAAGAGTGATATTCGATGAAACCAAGTTAACATGGCACATAGTGACCAATGGTGTCCCCCAGGGCTCAGTACTCAGACCAATACTCTTTAACAAATTCATATATTATCTGGATTCAGGCATCAGAAGTGGACTGGCTAAGTTCACAGATGACACCAAACTATGGGAAAGCACAGTCGTGCTATAGGATAGGCTGGCAATTCAGGCTGATCTGGACAGGCTCACAAGGTGGGCAAATCAAAACCTGATGACATTCAACACAGAGAAATGCAAGGTGCTCCACTTTGGGAGAAAGAACCCACTTCATACTTATAGACTCAGCAGTGCTTCACTCAGTAGTATGGGGTGGGCAAAATATGGCCAGTGGGCCACATCCAACCTGCCAGGCCATTCTATCCAGCCTGCAGTGCACCTAAAAAGTTCAGAAGATTAATATGCATCTGCTCCTGGCTGCTTGTCAAAGATGACAGGAGCCAGGGGCAGAAAGACCCAGAGGAAGCCAGCAAGACTCACCAGCAAGGCCAGCAAGACCCCACCACAGCCGCCTCCCAACTCTGCTCCTCTGTACCCAGAAGTCTCTGACTGCGGCAGCTGTCCCTGCTTCCCTGCACGTGGCCGGCTGCTCCAGCACCATGTGCCTCCTGGCTTCATCACCAGACTTTGGAGCTGCACCAGTACCCCAGGGCCAGGAATGGGAGGGGGTGGTGTGTGTGTGTGTGTGTGTGTGTGTGTGTGTGTGTGCATGAGCAAGTGAACTAAGGGAAGCACAGAGAGTGTGTGTGTGGTAAGAGAAGCAAAGAGAGAGAGAGAGAGAGAGAGAAGTAAGGGAAGAACAGAGACTCTGTTTGTGTGTGTGTGTGTGTGTGTGTGTGTAGTGAGGAAGACACAGAGCCTCTGTGCGCACGCGCGTGTGTGTGTGTATGTGTTCATAGGGTGAGTCCCACAAGCATACCCCACCATATACATGCACCCACACCCCCCTCACACTCCCATACATGCAGACTCCCACACCCCCTCACACACCCCAGCCATCCTCCCCCCACACACAACCCCCACAGGTCACATATCCACACAAACCTGTTGGTTACTCACCAGGTACAGGCACATGCCCTTATGTCTGGTTGACATTCACTGGTCTTCTCCAGGGGCACCATGACCCTCGGTCAGTCTAGGTGGAGGTCTTACTCTCACTCTTTCTTCCCGCCTGCCACGACTTGGATGTTCTCTTTTTAGTTGTTAACAAAAGGGAGGTGTGGTGACTACCCCACCTCCACCCTGACTGACCGTTGGTTCGCACCCCCATCTCCATGTCAATGAAGTAAATGGAGGGAACAACAAAAGGACCATGAAGAAAGGTTTTCTTCTTTTTCCCCTTTTTCTTTATTATAGGGCAAGTTGAATTTTCTCTCCAGGGGTCAAGCCCTGGATGACCCCTTAACTTGGCTTGTCACCTCACCGCCATTGACTCTACACTTCTGCCAGCAAACGGGAAGCCCCCTTTTTTTTTCTTGCAAATAGTAGCTGCGCCCAGCTTAATTGGCAGCCCACAGCAGTCAATAAGTCAAAACAAACAAATGAAAATGGGAACACAAGAGGCAGGAGAGTATCAGCTTCTTCTCTCTCTCTGCTGGGTTTTAGCTTCTTCTTTTCCCCTCCCGACACCTGGCTCATGATGCTCCCAGCAAACGGGGTGTTTTCCTTCCCAGCTTCACTCTCTCTCTCCACTCTTCTCTTCTTTTCTTTTTCTTTTTTATCACAGCCACGCCTGACTTAATTGGCAGCCTGTGGTGGGTAATTAGCACCTCAAAAGAAAAACAGACAAGCAGCAAGGGGCATCCGCCTCTCCTTTACCGCTATCTTTTCTCACTTTTTCCTTTTCCTCTTCTTCTCCTTCCTTTCTTCTTTCTCCCTCTTAGTGCAGGCTCCTCCGAGCCTCCAAGGCCTGATCTGGCTCTTACCCTGCTCCCCGGGGGGGGGAGTGGGGGGTCAGTCTCGGCTCATGCATCCCTGGCATCCATCATGCTGGTTGTCTTCCCTCTTCACCTTCCCCGATGGCTCCTTCAGTTCTGCGCTCGGCCCCGGATATTGCTGTAGCTGTGGATTCCCGCCAATCCGCCTCACCTGACAAGGTGATAAAACTGATCTGGGGTGAACTGGGAGCTCCTGCAGTAGCATGGAGGTTCTACTCTGGCTGGTCCCATGCCCATGGCTGAGGGAACACCCCAGGTGTGTGTCCTCTGATCCTTCAAAACACCCACCACCACACCACCCCACATACCCACAACCCCCCACAAATCTATACCCACCCTCCAAGTCCCCCACCCACCCACAGTATACAATAGTAAGACTTCATTTTAAGCTATTGTGCAATCATCTCTATGTGCACTACACAAACACATGTAAATCAGGACAAAAATATATTTCTAATCAAATTAATTAATGTTGTAGATGTTCGCTTTTTAGAATATAATTTGATATGTTTCTGGCTTTGAAATGGCAAACCCCCTTGCTGAAAGGAATATTTCTGGGGGCAAAGGTCGGGCACTAGGGGGAAGGACTTCCAGTCCCAAGATGACCAAAGGGAGGGTCTATCCATGCAGCCCTCAACAGCTTGCCAAAACTTGGTAAGCGACCCTCCACATTAAATAATTGCCCACCCCTGCACTAGTACCACAACCAAAAGAGCCTTGGGGGTCATGACTGACCACAAGATGAACAAGAGCCACCAATGTGATGCCGCAGTTGGCAAAGCAAATAAAACTCTGGCTTGAATCTATCAATGCATCTCAAGCAAGACCGAAGATGTCATTCTCCCACTTTTTTCAGCCTCAGTGAGGCTACAGCTGGAGTACTGCATCCAATTCTGGGCTCTGCGCTTTTGAAAGGACATGGAGAAGCTTGAGAGAGTCCCGAGGAGAGCCATGTGCATGATTAGAGGTCAAGAGAGCAGGCCTTATGAGGAGAGGCTGAGGCAGGGGACTCTTCAGCCTGAAAAACTGAAGGCTCAGGGGAGACTTGGTGGCAGCCTATAAGTACATCAGGAACTGGGAGAACGTCTGGTCACCAGGGCACCATAAGAGAAGACAAGTTCTAACAGTCACAAACTGCTTAAAGACTGCTTCAGACAGGACATAAGGAGAAATTTCTTTACCATCCGAGTCTCCAGAGTCTGGAATAGACTCCTCCCAGAGTGGTGCAAGCACCTACTTTAGACACCTTCAAGAAATGCCTGGATGCTTATCTTGATGGGGTCATCTGACCCCAGCTGACTTTCTGCCCCTTGAGCAGGGGACTGGATCCAATGATCTTGTGAGGTCCTTTCCAGCCAGTATTTCTACGAAATCTATTAAATCATTCATATTTTTTCAAAACAATGTTGTCAGAAAATTACAGGGCTAAAGGACATTCTTACCAGTTGCAAGTTTTTGTCTACATTTCCTATTTAATTTCAGGTAAAAAAAAAAATTAACAGCAAAAAATGTTAAATTAATATTCATGAAGTACTTTTCCTGTTTTGGAATAATTATAAGCCTGATCTAAATTTGACCTTTAGAATTTAAAAATGGAGTTTTCTTAATCTCAAAGTGCACCCACTTGCTGTTTTTGACTAAATTTACATAGAAGGATACCAAGGAATGTGAAAGATCACAATGCTAAATGGGAAAGTGAATGATGGCAACACTAAATGTTTTGCCAATTAGTTTGGGCAAATGTTGGTCCTAATGAAAACAGTTTTGTCATAGACTCCATTAAAGTCAGGGTTTTACCCACCCTCTGACAGTGACAGGGTCAAGGGGGTAGGGATGGAGAGGGGGGTTCAAGACATGCATTTCGATCCCAGTTATGTGCAAAACTATAAAATACCAATCTGAGTATTTTAGGGTCTGGGGAGAGGTCACATTCAGTTACCTAATACTGGTGGGGAAGAAGCAGTTTTCTGAATGAAATATTTCATTCTTTAGATTAATTCAGTTTCATCATCAAGCTCAGCAGTTCTAAACTCTACAAGTGACAGTGATAGCACAATGTCCTTACACACCTCCTGAGATGCTGACTGACTGCCTTCAGAAACAGAAAATTCATGTTTAGTCAGAAGTGACCTGCTGAAGCCAGATCCTCTACAACCTCTGCTGAAGTGCCTTGCTGCCCACTGGGCTTCTGCTGTCTTCATAGCTCTCCAAATTGCTCACCTATACTTCTCTGAAAAAATGACTATTTTTTAAAATTATGGCACCCCTCCTCATGGTACACTGCGAAGTAACTCAATGGCACAAAGAACCAGGGCTCATATTTCCACATGGTGCCAGTGTTTCAGTGCCAAAGTGCCTCCTGGCGCCGGACTATCATTTGCACTGTAATTAAATTGAATTCACTCCTTGGCTTGATTTTATCCCTGAACAATACCACCGTTTGAGTAATACATTCTCAGGGCACTAATACATCACCCGAGAGAACTCTGTCCATGATATATGGGCATAATACATCAGAGTGCACTCCCGCTATAAGGATGTATGGGCACCATACATCATCAAGGTGAGACTGAGTGGTGATGTATTACTCAGAAGATGGTACCATTCAGGAATGGACTAGACCAGGATCAGGAGGATAAAGGCTGGCATCACTGTAAACTGATTTCCTGATGCAGTTAAGCTGGCACTGAATCAACTTCACTGAACCAGTGTCTAACTTTAGCCTCTTATTTATTTATTTGGAAGCGTCACATCATTGAAAGAGCCTCCTGAGATACATCATTCCCACAAAGGTCCCAAGGGACAGCTGGTACACAATTAGCAGGAGTATATTCTCAGTTTGATGTGTGGGGCTTTAGCCCATTAACACTAATAGCAGCTGCACAGCTACCACTCCGTATATCAAACAGAGGACACACATACACATACCCCTTACATATGACAAACACACTCTATCTAGCCCATAGGCACTGTCAAAAGATTTAGTGTAAAACATTTGCAATGCTCAGAAAGTCACTAAAGAAAATAGGTTTTCAAACACCCTTAAACCTGTTCACTTTTAGTCTTTGATTTTACTAAGGGTGAAAGGAGGAGGCAGGGAACAAATTTATCCCTGACAAATCATTACAGCAAAGATAAAGTTGGATCAGTACTGTTGATGATGATTTTTTAAAAAAAAAGGATAAATTCCTATGCCATTCCTGCAGAGAAGCCAACCCTTTCCTATGACCATCCTACCAAACAGATGCCTGTAACTCCACTGGAAATACAATTTGACCCTGGGATAGCTGCAGTGAATTCAGCACGTGTACACTGGGGTAAAGCTGGTATAACACAGCAAGAATCAGGTCAGATTATTTTAGACAATCAATGCAACCATCTAAAAAGAAAGTCACTAAAGGAGCATTTGGAAAGGAGCCCAGGATTCTATTCACTTATGTTCAAACAGTTAACACAGCAAAAGGCTCATGAAGACCAATGAAGTCCTAAGACCACCTGTCTCGAGGAAAGCTCAAGTGGCCCCAGGTTTCACTGGAGAACAGTGTCTCTCCCACAGCTCTCTAGCATGTGGGGAGCAGCCTGCCACAGTCTCAAGTTACATGCATCAAAGCCCAGCACTCAGCTCTTCTCTTCCTATGCCACCTTCATATTCTCTGGCAGTGAGAGTTACTGAGGTGCCTCCATTGTACAGAAAACAGTCTTGGAAACAAAAATGTATAACGCACAGTTCATACAGCCTCTACTTGTCCCAGTAGCTGGGAGTAGCCAAGAACAACAGTGAATAGTATGGCAGTATTTTCTTTTCATCTCACTTGACATTGCATCTCTGGCTGTGTTGGCATCCATGTAATAGAATCAGATCCACTTTGCATACAGCCACCACATTTTCTAGCCCTCCCAGTACACAGACACACAGAAGTAATCACTGTGCAAATAGTACGTTCGAATGAGAGTGGCTTGGCACTGCTGGTGCCACTGTATACTCTGAAGGAATGTGACTGATGGCATGTGGCCAACTCTTAGTTCCTGGGGTGCAGCCTGCATCTTTATTAGTGGCAGTAATTGCTGCTTCAAGAATACCCCCTCACCTCCTTAGACATACAGAATTTAGACAGGAAAAATACCTCTAGCCACTACTATTCAAGATCATTGTCCCCACAATGCCTGCTCAGGACTCTTTGCCTTCATATTTTCCAATACTAACTGAAGGCAACTTGATTTGTTCTTAATAAACAAGCCAGAAATTGTACTCTCCTTAATGGCACACTACCACTACATACCTGGGAAAGAGCAGAACTTACAGCCAACTGGAGCAAAAGAACAGAGAATAACTCACGTGAATGAAGAGAGAACAGTAATTTTCAGAAGACGCATTATCCTTAATACAGGTAGAGAATGGCCAGAACTCAGTGATGGAAGAGAATGATGCTAAAGAAACCAGAGCTATGCATTGAAGCTGGGAAATTCTGGTCATGACAAATGAAGAATGGCAGTGCTAAAGGCATGTTCATGCCATACTGGGCTGCTACCAGCCAGTACATATATCTAGAACTTCTCAACAGCATATCCCATTTAAAAGCAACCAGTACAAGTTATAACTTACACTTTCACGTTATACTCACTTAAGTGCAGCTCAAATTATTGTTGCAATTGGGATACATACCTAATCAGGAGGAAGTCCAGAGACTCTGTACATCCCTGCACTCTGGATATTCATTTACTTCTGCATAATGAGTACAAAGTAGGTGTGAACCACTAGTACCGAAATAAAATGGAGAAGGATCTGGCTATCACCGACACGGGTACAATGCAGCAAAGCATCTGGCTCTAGGGTTCCACCATGAGGAATAGCTTCCCCTGTCTTTCCTCCATCAACAATTTCTTCTTATGACTTATAGCAACTCTGCAAGGCCCTACATTGTTTTGCCTAACTCCATAGTTTAAAAGGAGCATCCTAGCTATATTAAAAATAACCTTTTCCTGAAATCATGAACAAAGGATAGTTTTCTGTTTCAAAGGAACACAATGCTTGGGATCCTTACAGAAATGGGTACAACAGGACCCCTGCTGCAAATGTGCCACTTGCCAGCGCTCTCAGAAGTTGAAGGAACAACTGGAAATTCATAAATTTGGCCAGCTAGGTGGTGGAGCCAGGGAAACAAACTGGCAGCACAGAGCGAATGGAATCAGCCAACTGAATTTGGTGGCCCCACTGGCTTTTCCCTTGACAGAGATCTGTGGAGCTTTGCTGCATAAAAGGAATAGTCAGGTTTCATTCATAAGTAGTTTAGAAAGCAGCTTAAGGAAAGATGCTATTACAGTTCAGAGTCTATCAGATTGCTTAGCTAAAAGATTTCAAGCAGAAAGAGAATAAAGGTTCAAAGGGTGAATGGATTTTAAAATGTTTCATCTGAGAAAGTTAATATTTCTTTTTAAAAATTGCAAGGAATATTCAATTGCCTTCTGATAACTGACCAAGGCAGATGAATAAACTAACTTCAAAGTGTGGAAGAGAGAGATTTTAATTTTGCTCTGAGTACCAATGTAGCCTTAACAAGTGACTGCGACACAGCCTCAGGTCCACTCACTCCAGACTAACTGCCCAAACTAGAAAAATGGATGAACATTTGGGAAAGTAAAAACAAACACAAAACTATCCTGTTTTTAATCAGAACTTAACCAGCTTTACAGTGAATCAGAAAGAAGAGGACATTTTCCATTGAAATTGGAAGCATCAATCTCCTCCATGCAGAACCACTAACTATTGTAAACCAGGATTTCACTCAAAGCCAATCTCCAGCATGCACTGCAAGTCATGCACTTGGAAAAATGCCACATGCACTCTTTGTGACACAGCTTCTCCTCCCCTCCCCCCGCCCCACAGTGATCTGTTATCCGGATGCTACAGCTGCAAAACATGGCCCTCTCAGCAGCTTTATCTAGGTACTAATAGCATAATTTAAAAATGCTTACTTTAACCAACAAAAGTGACATAATCTAAGAGTTCAGCCTACTGTATATTCACATATTAAATTTATATTGTATATTAATTGACACTGGAGGATTAGCATTCTGTCCCAAATTCACACAAAGTTTTAATTGCACAGGATGCGTGGCATGGTGAAATTCCTAAATGATCATTAATTATTTTGTTTTCCAGCTGCCGTAGGAGGGAATCCTTCAAAGCTAACATTGTAGAGAATCACAAGCTCAAAATGAAATACTACCACTGGCAAAAAGTTAAGTCAAACACTTCACACCTAGAGATTCTTCGGTTCAACTACCCCTTCTTTTGGATCCAGCATTTAATATTGGTTCCTGGATGTCATGGATCTGTGACTCAGTATGTCACGTGCTTTCTGTCCACCAGTCAAAAGCATCACTACCATCTTGTGCAGTCACTTCATTTACAAGCTAGTTCATGAATTATTAATGCACAATTATATTTATCAGGCCAGACACTGAGCTGCTTTAGGTCAGCCTGGCTCTACTAGCTTTAAGGAAGCTATACCAATTTATGCCAAAAGAACATCCTCCCCTTATATACATATATTGTCTGCAATTATACATGTTTAACCCATCCCATCTCCCAAGGACAGAAAAACTCCAGAAGCTGGCAACTCTTCCACAGCAAATTGCTTCCCCGCCTCCCTTTCTATTCTCACTAATTCCTGATGGAAAAACATGTTTTCCTTGCAGGGATTTTTTGTTGTTGTTGTTATTTTATTTTTGTATGGGGGTTAAAAAAGGTTTGATTTTGCAGTTTAGCATGTTGAGGCCTCTCAGTACTCGCTGTCGGAGGGTGCTGATTACCCAGCTTCATTCATCAAAGTGTCACTTTTCTGACAGCCGCTAATAAATATACTGCCAAAGCCCCTCACACCTGGCAGCCATGGCACACTGCAACACGCCACTAACCTAATTTGCTAATTGCTGCTTTCCCCATTAATTTTAGTCCTGTCTTGTTTGGTGTTGACATGGAGGGAAAAGAAATAAGAGGAAAAAGCAAGTAAGGAAGAAAATATCTGGGGGATTTTTTGTTCTTCCCTTTAAACTAACATGGGAATATCAACTTCTATTAGTCTCCTATTTGCTTGTGCCTGAGAAATGTTCTGCTCTTTCTGCTAGATGGTTGTGAGGAAAGGGCTTTCCGTCTCACCTTAATTTAGGTACCGGCAAATTCCAAGTGTTAATAACCTGCATGTGTTGTTTATAGAAATATTAAGCATTTTGCCACACGGTTCTGCCAACCTAGTGTACCTCCTTCCTGACCAGCAGCGTCCTCGGTATACCAGCCTTCAGTACCTTATATACCGCTCGGCCAACACATTTCAGCCAAGACCTGCGGTACTGAAGCGTGAGGCTCTACAACAGAGGTGAGGTAAGTCACGGATCCACCAAAACTCCAGGCAGAACTCCATGATTTCCTGTCACAGTTCTGGTACTGGACAGTCACCAGGCTGCTGTGCCTAGATCTCATGCACTGGGTCCACATGGACCTAAAGTTTCCATTTATTTGAATAGACTCCAGCACCGTATTTCCTCAGCCCTGGCCATAGGCTCAGTCTCTCTCTTCACAGAAATGGAACAATGCGATCCAGCTGCCCTGCGTTGCCAGGACTAGTGCTGACTGACCACACTTCCCAGCTCCAACCTTGTGGGCACTCAGGGTTTACAATTCACTCCTTTTAAGGCATATGAGACTAGAAGCAAACACACAGACTTTGTCAGAGTTCCCACCAAACCAATCACCCTGTTACGCTTAACTGGCACAAGGAATATACAGAGCTAAACAAAACAGTAAGGCTAGGGACAGACACTCAAAAAGCCAGAGCCTGAACTGATTCAATCTTTGCAGGTTAGGCTGCAAAGATTGAATCAATTTGCAAGTGAACAGACATTCACTTTTGATTCCAGAAATGCAGGCCCATGCCTGCAGTGGCTCAGGCTAGAAGCTGGGAGGTGCTAGAGCAGCCCTCCCTTTCCTTCCTCAGCAGCCGCAAGGCGGGAGGGAAGCTGACCTGGGGTGTGTGGTCAGGCCCTGACAGGAGCCAAGGAAGATCGTGGAGAGATTTAAATGCCCACCCTGACCTGTAGAGACTCGAGCCAGGGTGTGCCTGGAGTGGAAGAGAAGAAGCAGCCCTTGCTAGGCTTGTCCTTAAGGCCAGACACCGGCCAGGGCAGCACCTCAGATGAAGGAGGTGGGAGGGGGGCTGCGGGAAATAAACTCCCCCATCTGCAGGAAGGCACAGGAACCCAGGTGTGGTCTGCCCCGCTTTCCCTACGCTGTGCCTCCCCTTCCCCTC
>NW_017729009.1:746711-750592 GCF_001723915.1 Gavialis gangeticus | reverse complement strand
CCCCCCCTTGGCGGGAAGGCCCAGGACCCCGGGGGTGGTCTCCCCCGCTTCCCCTCCGCTGTGCCCCCCCTCCCCCCCCCCCCGCCACTCCTGCTTGGGCGGCAGAGGGCCAGGCCAGAGCCAGTCCGCCCTGCAGTCCGCCCAGGACTGGGGCTGCGCGAAACCGACCCCCAGGTGCTGCTGAGGGTGAACATAGAGGGGCCAGCCCAGGCAGGGCCACAGGAACCAGGCCCTTCCCAGAGGGCTGTGGTTCAGGCTGGGGCCGCAGAGGCTGCACAGCCAGATTGTTCCCACCTCCCCATGCCCAGGCCAGGCCTTGGCTGTCATGGAGCTGCAGCCAGCAGGAAAGGGCCCAGTGGGACAGGTCTGGGCTGGGCCATGGGGGCAGAGCCCTTCCCAGCTGGTTGCAACTCTGTGACAGCCAGGCCCAGCAGCATGGGAGGGGGCTGGCTGGGTAGCAGGCTGCCCAGGCCAGCTCAGAGGCACCGGTGGGCCCTAAGCCCGGCAGCCACGCACTGCAGCTGCACCCAATCCTGTGCAGCACCTGGCAGCGGCAGCTGCAGCTGCAGCCCAAGCTATGGGCTGGCCAGGTCCTGGGGGCGAGCTGTTCTGCCTTCCTCCCCTTCATCTGCTGCTGCCCCTGCCACACCCCTATGGATGGGTGGGCGGGAAGCTTCAGCCCTATGGCTTCTGCTCAATGAATGGGGCTTCAGCTCCTGGATGCCTTCCATCTGCTTTGCCCACAAAGGCTGCTCATTGCGTCAGGCAGGTGGAGCAAGCGGAAGGCAGCTGGAGCTGAAGCCAGAGCCCCACCCACCTCGAGCAGCACAGTGTGGTACAGCAGGAGCAGGAGCTGTTTCTGGAGGCGAGGGGAGCAGAACAGCCCTGCCAGCCCAAGCCTGATTCCCCTCACCTCCAGCAGCTCCTCTGCCTCCCACTTCCACCCCTGCTGCGCCACTCAGGGGGGCTTCAGCCCAGCAGCTTCTGCCCAGCACATGGAGCTCTGGCTCCAGCTCTCAACCACCTTCCACCCACTCTGCCCGCCCAGTGTGATGAGCCACATTTTGTGCATCCCTTGCTAACTTGATCAAGCTAGGACAGGTAACACCCTCAGTGAAAAGGCCCTGGTATGCACTAACAAGCAGAAAATCTATCTGGGAACTCTGGTTGTCAGTGGGTGCATCTACACAAGATCCTTGCTGCACATTAGACTAACCTGTACATACAGGTAGTATGAAAATGGTGCATTAACTAATGTGTCGCATCACGTGTAGATGCTGACTGGGAGCAAACTGCTTCCAGTCAGCCTAGGCAACAGGGAGCCACAGGGGGTGGGGAGAGCTGTCTCAGCTAAGTGAGCAGCTACCTGCCAGCCTTGTGGAGATCGAGACCCATTCCAAGTTCCACATGGCTGGGAGAGCTGTTCTGGTTGCCATGGAAAAAATTTGGATCCATGCTGATCTCTATGTGGCTAGAGGGTAGCTACCTACCCAGCTTCCCTCACCTCCTGCCACTCAGGACCAGCCTGATCTCCCCCAGCTGGGATAGAACTGTCCAGGAAGCTGGGACAGCTCCCCCACCCCCAACCTCCAGAGCTTGACACTAAGCCCCCACTCCTTGCCCCCATCCCCATGCCCTCCTTCCAGCCCAGGGCTGGCACCCAGAGGAGCCTGGAGCTCCCCCTGGCTGCTTCAGGAGGGCAAAGCAGAAGAGGAGCAGCCCTGGACTGAGCTACTCCTGTGGGACTCAATTTACTCCCAATAGGGGCACACATCTAGACTTGCACCAGGAAGTGCTTTAATAAGCCCAAATTTTCTGTGCGGAAAATTCAGTAGCATTAATTGCACATGTAGATGCACCCAGTATATGCTTCATAGATTTCATAGACACTAGGGCTGGAAGGGACCTCAGAAGATCATCGAGTCCAGCCCCCCGCCCAAAAGGCAGGAAGTCAGCTGGGATCATAGGATCCCAGCAAGATAAGCATCCAATTTTCTCTTGAAGGTGTTCAATGTAGGTGCTTGAGCCACCTCCAATGGCAGGCTGTTCCAGACCTTGGGGGCTCAGACAGTAAAGACATTCTGCTAAATGATTAAGTCTGTACCTCCATGTCTTTGCTGCTTTTGCTATACTTTTTGCTAGCTAAGTTAAGCACACGCTACAATTGCACCTTCATTTTGCTGTTTCCTACATGCAGACTTTTGAAAATGTAGGGGCTGAAGCAACTTTGGCACTTTTGCAAATTTTGCCCTAGGCCTGGATCATTCAGTTTGAGCCCAAGTGTAGATAGAAACAGGTATTAACAACCCCCAGTTCTTCTTGTCCTGTGACCCTCTTTGCCAACTACCATTCTTGCCCACCACAAACAACCCTGCTACACTCACACTGGGAGGGACACACTACAGCACTCAGCTAGTATTCCACTAGGTCCCAGTTTCTTAGTATACCACTACCTCATGGAGCCAAGCAACTGCTGTCATGGGTAAGGGTTTTGTACTTTCAAGGCCTTAGAGGTAAAATATAATATCCTGTTCCAGGTTAAGTTAAAAAGGGCCTAGTAAAAGAATAACGGTATTTCAGCTTTTAGCCAGAACCTTCACTTCACGGCCCTTTAAAGTTAAATTTATTGCCTCCATTTAGCAGTGTCCCTGTAAAAAAAACCCTCTTGGCACAGGAAAAAAAAGTGTCCAGCTCAACTCTGCTACAGCAGACAACGAAACTCATCCTTGGGATCTATCTGTGCAACTATCTGCCTGTATTAAGATCTCTGTGCCTTCATGCCCCAGTCAGTGCCTAACAGCACCAAGCAATAAGGCAGCATAGTCTAAAACAGTGGTCTCCAAACTTTTTGATCGTGCACCCCTATCAGTAAAAAATTTTTGAGCACACACCCCCAATATATGTATATTTATTTATTTATAAGTTATATACATGTACTACTGTACTAATATGTTGTGTACATTATAAAACATACACAAAAAATAGAAATTCCCTCAGGATACCTCACGTACCATACATGACACGTGACCGTCTGACTTGAGGACCGAGTGAGGGCACCAGTGTCAATCCATATATTAAATATTAGTAAAGCTTAATTTCTTTCTTATTTTTTTGATAAAAATTAATATAAATAGAAGTTCTAATATTTTCTTCCCGCACCCCAATGGATCATCTTGCGCACCCCCTTTGGAGACCACTGATCTAGAACAACCATATTGCTAAAGCACTGCACCTCTTGCAAGCTTTATCCAACTGTACTGGGTGTTTTTCCTTCTTTTGATAAACCAAGAACAAGCCCATTTCAGGAGAAAGGATATTGACTTAGATCAATGTTCTACCCACTAGCATGACAGCTCCAATTGTTCAGAAAAGCCAGTTCATGTTCTCAGTCATCCTATATATGTGCCCCTGACTATGGTCTATCGTGGGTGTAGGAATATATATCTCAACATTTCACCCTGGAGCTAAGAAGCCTTTTCTGATTAGAGTGTTGTCAAAACTGGTATGTTCCCGCAAAAAGGTTAGGTTTAAACAAATCAGCATTTTCAACAAAAAATAGTTTTGTTGAAAAATTCCTCCTCACCCGCTCTTCACCGTCATGCTCTTTCATTACCTATCCCCTATGCTTATTCTGCCACACTGTGAATCACAATATCAAGTTAGCATCATAATCACAGCAAAAGAATAAATCAAGAGGCACAAGAAAGTGAGCCAGATCCTCAGCTGGCATAAACCAGAACAGCTCTATTAACTTCAATGGAGCTATGCCAATTTAAATCAGTAGAGAATCTGCCATATGCATTTTACTATGGGATCAGCAGAATGCCAAATTACAAATGGGAGAAACTTACATTAAAACAAACATTTTCAATCAGAGCAGT
>NW_017729009.1:730128-741711 GCF_001723915.1 Gavialis gangeticus | reverse complement strand
TCAGCAGAATGCCAAATTACAAATGGGAGAAACTTACATTAAAACAAACATTTTCAATCAGAGCAGTGGGAATGCTGAAAAACACCGGTCAAGTCAATTTTTATATCTGTGTTTTCTCTGTCCCTTGTGTTCAATTTTGAGCTCTCCCTTATAAAATTTTCCAAGCCTGAAGCAACTTTCCTCTTTCCTCCATTTAAAACTCACCTGACCTGATGGAGGCAAAGACTTTGGACAAGCTGGATTCGTTTCAGCAGCAAACCAGGCCTCTTCTGAACATCACTGCTTCTGTGGGTTGCCTACTTCAGAGACCTGGCAGCTTTTCTGAGTTAGTCAGCTCAAAACTGCAGTGAGCCAACACGGCGGGTGAAAGAAGGAAGATCAGACCACAAACATCTGCTCTTCCTTCAAAGCATGACCCTTGACAGGCGGAATAAGCTTGCTCCACCAGGCTCTTTTCTGAAGGCCACTGGGTCCTCAGAATGAAAACACACTGAAGAGTTCAGGGCCCCTCAGCAACCTTGCAGTAAGCACCTTTTGTTCAAAGCTCAGAGCTGTTAATTAAAGACTGGTGATTAATGATTAAACTCCACGTGGTTTATAACTCAGGCTTAAAAAGTCCTAGGGATGCTGACTTTGCTGAAGGCTTCAGTGTTAAGTTCTGGAACACACATTGCTATTTATAGAGAAGTCCATCAAGAGCTGTAAAAGGAAGCATCCCTTCTACACAATTAAGAGGGGAAAATACAGTATCTAAAAAGTATAAAGGTCAAGTATTCAGATTAAGTAAACAAGCTCTTGGGCAGCCAAAACTAAGGGGAAACATTGGCAATAAAAACTGTTCATCACCAAATTCACCTCTTCCCATTAATAAATTGTCCATGAACAACTTACATTTTTATTAAATATTTTAGATATAAGAAATTATTTACCAAATAGTTTTTGTAATATCCTTCTTGATCCATAATTTAAGGACTACTGAGTTATAATCTGAACTGTGTTAGGGTAGGCGCACAACATGTGACTTACTTTTCCAATCAAAAACTCCCTAACTGGACAAGCGCAACTCTTCAGTCAGCCTTCTATATCAAATATTGGCATTTAAGGAGTTCAGAATACAGTGTCCATGACAATCCATCAGGCTAAGTACAGACATTCAAAAAGCCCGAGCCTGAACTGATTCAATCTTTGCAGGTTAGTCTAACCTGCGCAGATTGAACTGCCAAGCAAGGGAATAGATATACACTTTTGATTCCAGAAATGCAGCCACATGCCTTCAATGGCTCAGGCCAGAAGTCAGAGGGCACTAGAGCAAGCCCTCCCTTCTCTTCTGCAGTGGCCAAGGGAGGCGGAGCTGAGGAGGGGGATGGGCACTTGTGGCCAGGCCCTGGCAAGCCCGAGTATAATTGGGGAAGGGTTTAAACCCTAACCCTGGCCTTCAAGAACCCCAGCCAGGGGCAGCAGGGAAGCAGCTCTTGCCAGGCTTTTTGGATGGGGAGGAGGAAGAAGGGAATGTGACCAGACCCCAGCCCCAGCTGACACCGAGCAGCGAGAGCAGAGGCATGGGCAGACCCCTCCCCCTACCCTGTGGCAGGGGAGGAGGAAGGGGAGAACCCTGCCTACCATTGTGGCTCTCTGATAGCCCAGCCCAGCCCAGCCTGGGTGCAGGGAGCCAAAAGCAAACTGGGCACATAGCTCCCATGGCTCCAGCCTGCACCCCACCTCTGGATGAGAAGGGCCCTGCCTGGTTTATTCCCAGCTCCCCACACCCAGGATGGACTGGACCATAATGGAGCCACAGCTGGCTGGGAAGGGTCCTGCCCCTGTGGTCCAACCCAGCCTGTCCTCTCCACACCCGCCCTCAGCAGTGCCTGCAGCTGGACCCACTCAGTCCTGGCTGAGGCAGACAGATGGCACAGCTGACCCCGGCCATGGGGGCAGGGCCCTTCCCAGCTGGCTACAACTCCATGACAACCCAGCCCGGCCTGGGCACAGGAAGCTGGGAGTGATCCAGTTGCACAGCTCCTGCAGCCCCAGCCCAAGCTACAACAGGCTGGGAAGGGCCCTGCCCCCATGGCTCAGCCTGGGCCAGCCCCTCCATAGCCACCCTCAGCAGCACCCATGGGCCAGCCTGGTTCAGATCTCCCAGCCTCAGCCCCAGGTGAGGTAGGCAGATGGCGGGGCCATGCCAGCCGGTATCCGGCCATGCCCCTGCCCCCACCACTGCAGTGGTGAGTAAGGGATAACCCTGACAGGGGCTACTCGCCTTAGCCAGGCAGACCCCAGCTATGGTGTCCAAGTGGGGGAGGGGAGGGAAGAGGAATAAACCCCCTCCCTACTCCTTTACCTTAGGGGGCCATGCCAGGCAGGTGTCTGACTATGCCCCTACCCCTGCTCTCGCTAGAGAGCAGAGGGGCAGGGCCAGCCCTGCTCTCTGGAGCAGACAGCCCAGCACAGCCAAGCCCAGGGCTGAAAAGCATGCTGGGATGCTGGGGGACTCTGGTTTAACTTAAAGCAGGAAAGGGTCTGAGACAGAAGTTCCATAAACTGGTTTGAGTCAAGTCAGTTAAGTCTAATACTACATTCAACCAGGTTTATCTTAAACAAGTTTCAGCCATTTTGAAACCGGTTTATGTGCATTGAACGTATGTTCTGTTACAGGTTTAAACCAGTTTCTGATAACTTAAACCAGTTTACATGTAACTTCTGTCCTGAGCCTCAATAATTAGCCAACATGCTATTTACTGCTGTGTTCATGGACAGTGAACACAACTGAATTACAAATGCAGTTGGAGAAAGTACATGCAACATTTAGAGCCATATTTCCCCATTTCTAATTATAGTGTTGAGTAAAATAGCTGATTCTTATGGATCTACTTTCCAGGTGCTGCACAACCAGCAACTCACAAAGTCCTAAAACTGGCATATATATGGATAAAAGGATCACCTCAGGTCAGGGGGAGCCTCTGACAGCACAGAGCCAGTTTAAGAGCTCCTGTACCCCATGTCTGCATCTCTGAAACTGGTGTGCAGGTACAGCTGTGACACCCCTGAATTCTGGTAAACACCAAATACCCAACAAGTAACCCAAAGCCACAAGCAGCCAGCCAATATTAGCATAATGCACACTTTGTTTGAGTTACGCTGGGAGACTGGACCACTGACTTATTGGTCAAGGACTAAGGGAGCACATATTGCTTAAAGCTCTCTTTGAATACTTCCCTCCAGTATGTAGTGAGGACTTCAGCTGAAGAACAAGGCCCTGCATTTTCAAAATGTTGTACCAGAATAACTCATTGGCAGAGTGACATACTTCTGTGATAACAGTCACGTGACTCCTTCCAACCACTGGGGACCAAGTCATCTCTGACCAAAAACACACTTACAGGTGGGACTGTGGAAGCCAAATCCATAAAATTAACATGGACGCCCAACCAGATCTAGTCTCTCACTGACTGGCATATGCCATGTTGCCATATTTACGTAAACAAAGAGAGGTTTTTGGGTTGTTGTTGTTTTTTTTGTTTGTTTGTTTTTAGCAACCATGAGCCTTTAAGAAGGGATTTATGGGACAATATTCAAAGAATGTAGGAATATAATTATTTTAAAACAATTGCAAGAAAAAATATTTGCTATAACCTCAGACCTTTGGTCATTGCCTAACCCCATCAACTGGAGCCCAGCTAAATTTAACTATGCCACTGCCTCTGATCATATTATATTGCTACAGTGGTGCTATTTTTGCTGTGCTTGTTTTCTGGTCTCTCACTGACTGGAATATGGTATAACTTTATAATGAACACAGGCTTCAGATTATTGAGCAGTTGCTCATTTTAGTGGGTGTAGTTTTTGCCCTGCAGACCAGATGAATGGTATGGGGCCAGTCCACAGGCCAGATTGGGTCTTCCACAGCTCTTGAGCACCAAGATTGCACTCCAAATGGGTGGGGGTGGCACAGATCACCAGGGCCTGATCCTGGCATGCAGGGGATGGGCACAGGTGGTGTGGAGCCCCAGAGCCTGATCCCCTTCCATCTGGGATCGGGCTCTGGGGCCCTGCACCACTCCTACCTTATTATAGCTAATACAGCTTAAGAAATCTGCTACAGTCTTCACAGGGTTCAAGAGAGTATATGCTGTTCTTATCCCTTTTAACTTGAGCAGCTAGCCAAGAAACGAGCATCCAGTTAGGAGGAGAAAAATCCAAAGTGGAGACTTTCATGCACTTCTGTTTATCTCTAAAGAAAGTACAAAGTCCTGCTTCCCTAAACACAGCAAGAATCAAACAAAGACAATTTCCCACAGTTCTAATCCTTATTCAGCCAAACCTCAGCCCAAAAAAAAAAAAAAAAAAATCTTTCTAGGGTTGTCTTCAGGCCACGCTCCCAGGGCTCACTCAAGGCTTTGTTTGGTGTCAACTTTTCTTGTCCTTCTGCCAACAAAACCCCGCTACCTATAGGACTCTGCTGTATGCCTTTGTTTTAGGCAGAGACATGTTTGGGGCACTGGCAGCTATTGTTTCAGCTACCTGATTTCATTAAGGAGCTCAATGACTTCTTGCTTGAAATTAAAGCTGCTGGTTATGCTCAGCTCCTAGCATTATTCTACTGGAATTCATTATATAGTTCTCTGTGCTTTCTTTTAGACAGCACACCTTTCATATGAAAAAATGCTTTTATAACAAGATGCCCTTGGGTGGCTCCTCTGCAGCAGGGATCAGACCCAGAATAACAGACATTATGGAATCCTGGAATACTCTGTAACTAGTATACTAATATAACAAATTTATCTTTATGGGCTTACTAGTGACTGTATTCCTGGCTCCTCAAATAAGACCGAGAGTACCTCCTGCAGGAACTGAAGCCAATAGGGGGTAATTAACGCAAACCCTGAATACTAAAACAATGCAAATAACAAATCTTTTCAAGTTTGCCCAAAGACCTTAATTGAGACAAGGCTTAAAACTGCATGAAATAACAACTGTGGTGTAATGTCAGGTATCAAAATGAGGCCAGGTATAGGGATACAGTCACTGGCTCAGGGGATCAAGTCTTATTATCAAAACCAGTGGTGCTCAACCTGTGGCTCGTGGGTCAGATCTGGGCCTTCAGTCTCCCCAAGGCCTAGAAATTTGGCAGTGAGGGAGCAGTGGCAGTGGTAATTGCTGTTCACCTGCTGCCACATTTCTGGACCTATAGGGAGCCTTGTGGGCCAGATGATGTGGCCCCATGCACTAGATTGCACTGGCACATGGTATGGCCAGTGCACAAAGTCACTCCATGGCTGGATCTGGCATGCAAATTAGGTCATGCATGGGGTTGAACTAGCACACAGCCAGATATGGTAAGCAGGGTCAGGCTGGATCTGGCATGCAGGATTAGTTCAGCACATGGCCAGGTCTGGTGCACAGGGTCAGATCCAATACATGGAACTGGGCCACATGCAAGATTTGACCTGTGCACCAGATCACACCTGTGAACCAACCCTATATGCCAAATCCAGCTCACGAACCAGACCTTTGCCATTCATCTGGCACTTAGGGCCAGAAGGTTGAGGACCACTGACCAAAATAGAGGGATGATCAGGATTAGTAGTCACTGCTCAAAGAGAGCTGATATTTAACAAACTGATGCTACTGCTCTTCAAGCTTTAAATGTCTTAGTACTTTTATGATTCCTGTGTAACATGGATAATGAGGATCAAGAAGAGGAAAATCAATCTGGCAATGGGCACATGGGCATAAGTCAAATAACTGCAGGTGAGAGAGAGTCTTCTAAGATGATGAGCCTTCACTCTGTGTTTCCGTGTGACCCATCATACCTAGCCTCAGAGGTGGGTCTCTCACTCAAGCTAAAACCTGATAGAGGCGTGACTTCAACTGGAGATAAGTCCTGTAAAAGGACACAGACAAACAGATAAGCTATTTATTATCTTTAAAATGTTTTCTATGAAATACTTTCATTTTGAATAAATAATACATTGCTTTATGAGAAATGGCTGGTCCCTAGCTAACCCTGTCATTGCCGTTGAGAACAGGACTGCTAGAGCTGGACTAAAGAACTCAGAAGCCTGCCGCCTAAGACCCAGGTCGGAGGGAGTTGCTCATGAGATACTCAGCTCAAGAACTAGGTGGAATATCATCAAAGAGGGCCATTATGGGGTCCGAAGTGGGAACTGCAGTGCCTAGGACTGTTAAATCTGAAAGCATCAGCCTACTTCCAGACTTGGAAGACCTATGTCCATAAATTGCAAATACAGTTGTCCAAACATTCTCCCAACTATACAGTTGGGCCAATAAAAGATATTATAACCCCCCCACCCCACTCTCCCCCAACATGCTTCTCCACAAATACAGTGCAGTTTCAAAGCTCTATGTCTACTAAGCCACAATAAATAAACACCAGTTACACTGGCCCCTAAGAAGTTAGCAGAAATAAAGCATGTATTTGCACTGGCAGAACTGGATACAGGATTTCTAAGATCAACGAGATAGAGAGTCAAATTCTGGTCAGGTGTGCTGGAATCAATCCAGCAACTTCATTGAAGTCAATGGGTTCCTCTGGATTTAAACTGTTGCAACTAAGAGGATTTTGCCATGTATTTACTGAGTATAAACAGGGGGCTGAGATTCTTGTATTTTATTCCAGTCCCCATCTTGGATTCTGTTCACTATACCTGTGCAGAAGTTGAGTTACTGTGTATTTATATATGAACTTGGGCAGGTCTATGACCCTCAGTTACTTTACCTATCAAATGGACATGCCTGCTTCAAAGGGGGATACAAAACTAATGTCAAGAGCTTTTACCCGTTAGGAAATGCTACTGCAGGGCAAAGTCATCACAGATTTGGTTCTAGCCAATTTTCTGAGTTCCCACTTTTCCTAAGCACCAAAACTCATCCCTCACTTTAGAAAAATAAGAGTAAATTGACAATAACAGATAAATATACCATGTAGAAATACCAGAGGAAAAAGATTTAGAATGTGGATTACAAGTGCATTGATAGGTCCATTTCAGAGTGGGAATAATTAGCCCTTTAATTAAACTTATCTTGCTGCTAGACAAGAGCAATGCTCAGCAACACCTGGCTTGGAACTTTCCTGTCTCTGCAGGCAGCAGATGGAGCGCACAGACAAAACCTCCCTCCCTCCTACGATTTCCATGGTTGCTTGTGCCAGTAATTAAGGTCTGGGACAATGTCTGCAATAGTGTGAGCATCTCCACACATCTCCTACCCTATCTTCTTTTCAACCTATGACTTTCCTTGTTGCTGACCACCTTGATAGGATCCCCCTGCTACCTTCATTTCCTATCCTCCTAAAGGCACAGCACTCATTTTACTGAAGCCCAGGGCAAAGCAGAATTTAGACTTGAATCCCATAAAGAGATCCCTGCAGGTTCACCTCAGTCTCCGGGGTTCCTCATAGACCTAGGAATCCACATATGTTGCATACACCACAGGTTTGGGGGGTTGGTTTCTCATCGTACTTCTAACCCCATTGTAATATCCACAATATCACACCACTTAGATCTCAGGGTAGAAATCCACATTGCCCTCCACTGCAACCTCAACTTAATCCCAGTGCCTACAATCTGGCTATTAAGGGCATTGACAGAGGTAATCAGTGACTTTCAGAGAAGTATTATTTATTCAGAAGAAAATCATTGCCAAGAAAACCAACCATAAAACATCACAAAACTTATATGCATTTCTAGCTCAACAGACAGCCACTCAGCTTCTGCACAAACATTGTAGTACAGTGATTCCCAGAGGGTGTGCCATGGCACACTCCCATGCCATGAAAAGTGTGCAGCGAGATGCCCCTGTCAGAGAAGGTAAAAGCTCTGTTCCCCACTGGCACCCTGCGCCTGCCCCAACTACTTCAGTGATGCCTGCAAGTGCTCCTCCGGGGACTGCTGCAACTGCTGTTGTGTTCCTCTGCTTTTCCCTGCCCCACAAGACAGCCCCTGTGCTGGCTCCACCATGGTCCCAGCAGTATCCTCTGCTGCGAGTGGGCAGATGGGCAGATGCACAGATGGAGCTGCACTACACAGCTTGGCTTGTCTTCTGGACTCCTCCCATGCTCCCGGGGCTGGCAGGAGGGTCTGTGGGGGTGCTCATCAGCATGTGGGACCACCCAACAGAAGCAGCATCAACAGCAGGGGCTACCGTTGCCCCCTGAAGTCAAAAAGGGGCAGACAGTGGAAAGAGCAGGACACAGCCAGGTGAGGTCCTGCCCTCGCCACCCTTAAAGGGTACCAGCTAGATCAATTATTCCCAATTTTTTTGTAGCCTCAAGGCCCCCTCCAAATCTTTTCTGACGTTAGATTTATTTCATTGATTTTCAATAGGGTGCTGCAAATGCTAAAAAGGCTGAGAAGTACTGGAATAAAAATTAATCCTTTGCTTAAAAGTAAGACATATTTGGTGTAAATTCTTAAATACTACATCACAGCACTAGTATGATTTCCTCTAGCAGGGGACTGGAATATGTTATGGTATATGCTTTGAAAAACACATGCATGTGCACACCTTTTCAGGTGTAAAAGTGAAGTGTACCATTGATTTTAATCCAGAAAAAGTATGCCCCAGACATCAAAAGTTTGAGAAATACTATTCTAGTAAGATTGAAGTTAATAGACATTTTCACAAGGTCAGTCTCTCTCAGTCACACCCCATGCTAGTTCTTGGGTAGAGTGCAAAATACCTCTCTCTAGGCACATATACACATGCAATTGATACTATTTGCATTTACTGCACAGTAATTGAATAAACCAACCCTGGACAAGCATCTATACGTGCAGCCATTTGGGGCCAGATTTGCTCCTTATGGGAGTAGCCTGATCCAGGCCTCCTCTGGCCTTGCTCTGCCCCTCTGCAGCAGCTGAAGGGAGCTGGAGGCTTCGGCCACAGCTACCTGGGTGCCAAGGGCAGTCTTTAAAAGGCAGCCCCACATGGTGCTTCCTGGCCACCTACTTCCCCAGCCAATAACAGTCTGCAGCATGCTGGCACAACCTTCTATGACCCTCGCCACAGAGACCCTGTTGGCCATCACCCTGCTCAACCCAGCTACGCCTGCCAGCCTGCGCTACATCAGCCACCTCTTCAAGGTGGGCAAGGCGAACACCAGAAAGGCTGCCCTGGAGGTCTGTGCTGCCCTCCTGGACATACTGGGACACACCGTGCTCCAGGTCTATGACCCCCTGGAGGTGGTGGCAGGTTTCTGTGCCCTGGTCTTCCCACAGTGCAATGAGACCCCAGATGGGACCCACATCCCCATCACCTACTCACCATGCAGTGACAGCCTGTACTACAGCCAAAAGAGCTTTCATTCAGTCATGCTGCAGGCTGTTGTTGACCACCACAGCACCTTCACCAACATCAGCACCAGCTGAGCTGGCAGAGCCCACAATACCCGTGTCCTCAACAACTCCATTCTGCCAGCCCTGGTTGAGAACAGGCACTTCACGCCAGGTGCACCGGACCTCCAGCTGGGTGAGGTGACAGTCCTGCCCCTCCTCATCGGGAACCCCACCTACCTACTCATGTGGCCCCACAGAAGCCAGTTGGACCCCCACCAGCCACATTTCAACGGGTATGTGGGCTGGACCCGCATGCTGGTGGGGGCAGACCTTCGGCTCTCTGAAGGAACTCTGGTGTACCCTCATTGCCCGCCTCAAGATTGCAGAGGTCAACATACCCTGCAATTACAACATTGCAGCCTGTGTGCTGTATAACATCTGCAAGGCCCGGGGGAAACTCTTCCATGAGGCCTGGGTGAAGGAGGAGCAGCGGGCAAAGGAAACCTGGTAGTGGGAGCACCAGCTGTGGCTGCACTGGTGGACCACTTGCTCCTGCACCCCCAGTGTAGGCCACAGACCACACGCCCCAGAACCATGCTCACTGCAGACATTTTTCTGCAAAACACTTTATTTCCCATCACAAGGGCAGACCCCATCCCACCCTCCCTCCCAAACAACAGACCCCCCCCACCAGAACAGACCCCTCCTTCCCCAAACACAGACCACCACTACCAATAAAGCACCCTCTTCCCTGTGTAAACTATGTACACTGTGCTCTGTGTGTCTTCCTGGGGTGAGGGATAGTGGGGTGGAGGCACCTATGGGTGGATCCTGGGGACAGGCACCTGGCACCCTGGCCACATCACCACAGGTGCACACACAGCAGCAAGGTCAGGTGTGAGGGTGTACCCTGCTCTGTTGACACAGCCTGCTCCCCCTCCTGCAACCTGGGTTCAGAACCAGGAGGCCCCATGTGCAGTGCTGGCTCCACTACAGGTTGCTCCTGCTCAGGGCCTGTATGGAGCCTGGGTAAGCAGGGGAGGGGGGCAGCCTGGAGGGCCAGCTGACAGGGGACCCAAGGTGGGCACCAGAGCAGGGAGCTCCGGCTGGTGAAGGCATCGCTGCACCTCAGTCCAAGCCTACTGGGGGGCTTGCTGCTAGCTGGCTGAGAACAGGCAGGCAGGGCCAAGGCCAGGGCTGGATAGCAGGCAGCACAAAGGAGGCTGCGAGGGCAAGGATGGTGTCCAGCACCCAGTGATCCTCCTCCATGGCCTTCACTGCCCTTGCCACCACAGCAGCCTCCCACTCCTGTGCCTCCAGCATCCTCTCAAGGAGGGTGATGTCCCTCTCCTCAAGGGCCTGTCCCTGAATGCCAGGTCTTCCTGGGCTCTCTCCCAGTCCCTCTCCCACTTGCATGCATTCTCTTCAGTGCATCAAGCCCATGAGTCTACCCACTCCTCTGCTACAGTGACCAGCCAGTCCAGCAGTAGGGTCTGGTCTTGGGTCTGCCACTACCGAAGCCAGCGCATATGAAAAGCCCTGGTCAAGGGTGGTAGTGACCCTAAAGGTGCATCCCCAGTGGCAGCTGGTGCCTCTTCCCCACATACAGCCGCTGGACTTGCAGAGCAAAGAGAAAGTGGCTGTTTGTGAAAGTTTGCAACATTTTTGAGATTAAATGCAGCATACCAGGGGGCTGTGCCCTGCCCAGCCTCAGATCGGGAGTTGTAAATGTATAGGTGCCCAGGGACCACAGTAAGTCAGCAAGGCAGTCCCTGGCACAGAAGGCTGCTGCCCAAACCTACCATCCCCACTTGCTCTGCAGGGGCAGGTTGGCTGCATGGTGCTTGCCACAAGCAGTCTGCTTTCCCCACCCCCTTCCCAGGCCAGGCCTGGCTCCTGGCAGCACCTGTCATGGGTGCTCCAGACCCACTCCCCTGCTTCACCTCTTGCAGACCAGGCAGACTCCTCCCATGCTGCCAGATCCATGCCTCCCTCCCCGCATGGTCTGCTTCCCAAGTGTGCCCCTGGAGAGAGTACCCTGGGCACACCATGATGTGCAAACCAAGGGGTACCTAATTTATTACGTCAGGGGTGGGCAGTTGGGTGGGCAATTATTTCAGGTGGAGAGCTGCTTACCGAGTTTTGGAAAGCTGTCAAGAGCTGCATGGGTAGCCCTGCCCCTTGACAGGCGCCCCACCCCCTGGTAACCATCTTTTGACTGGAAGTTCTGCCACCTAACCCCTGAGCTTTGCCATCAGAAGTCCCCCCTGCCCCTTGCCCCCAG
>NW_017729009.1:723923-725128 GCF_001723915.1 Gavialis gangeticus | reverse complement strand
CACCCCCCCACCCATGTTCTTATCTGAATTTCCTTCTCTGGTGGAGAGAGATGGAGGACAGCCCCACCGTCCCAGGCCAAAAGGCAGAGGCTTCTGGTTGCAGGGGGCAGGTCTGGGCGGACCTTGCTGCTGGCTTCCCCTGGGTCCTACTGCCCCTGTCTCCTCTCCTCTTTGACAGGCAGCTGGGAACAGATAAATATTAATTTTCTAAATTGTTTAGGAACCCCGCAGGCCAGATAGAATGGCCTGGTGGGCCGAATCTGGCCCGTGGGCTGTATTTCACCTATCCCTATATTATGCCCTGATGATGATGATTGCCATGGTGCCTTAGATGCACCTGAGAACCTAGCATGGGGCCCTGAGCTTCAATTGTGCCTTGGGCAAGCCTGCACTTCCCCACAATGTGTGCTGCCACCTGGCAGATACTTGTGCCTATGCTACACATCCCTGCTCCCCACGGCCAAGGACAACATCACCACAGGCATCAACGTATTTCTCCACATAAGAGGAAAAGCCCATGGCTGCCTAGCCAAGGGGGCACTGGCTGCTTACATTATGCCCAAGTGACTTAAATTCCTGTAAGAAACATTTCTTTTCTTACCCATTTACTTAGGAATACAAACACTAGCAAACTCAAAGACACGTGTAACATTTATAACAGCTTTGACTACCTCCATGTGTCTACAGCAACTCTCACAGAAGTCTTTACAAGAAGTGGACTAACTCAAAAGCACAAACAAGACAAAATTACCTCTTATTTCTGTAATGTCATCAGCATGCATTGCATACTATGCACAACAAGAAAATGCAAGCCCACTAGCCTGCAAGCCTAAAATATAAGCTAGTAAAAGAAGCCGGGGGGGCAAGAGTGCCCGGAAGCCCCCCTGGCTCACCAAGGGTGTCCGGGAATACCTGCTTGCCAAAAAGGCGGCGTACACCCAGTGGAAAGCGGGTGCTATCTCCAAAGAGGAGTATACCTCCTCTGCTCGGGCCTGTAGGGGGGCTGTCAGGAAAGCTAAGGCGGACATAGAGCTAGAACTAGTGTCCAAGATCAAGGATAATAAAAAGTCCTTTTTCAAATACATAGGGAGGGTGAAAAAGGCACCGGGTAATGTGGGGCCCCTGCAAAGTACACGGGGCAATCTGGTGGTTGCGCCAGAGGAGAAAGCGGAACTCTTTAACCAATTCTTCATGTCCATTTTCTT
>NW_017729009.1:723329-723685 GCF_001723915.1 Gavialis gangeticus | reverse complement strand
TCTCAGAAGCAAAAGAATACCAAATTATATTCTAAAAAGCAAACATCTACAACATTCATTAATTTCATTTATAAAAATATTTTTGTCCTGACTTACATGAATTTATGTAGTGTACATAGAGGTGACTCCACAATAGCTTAAAGTGGAGTCTTACTCTTGTATATTGTACGGAGGTGGAGGGCACGGGTGTGGGGTGAGGGAGCATGTGGGTGTGTGTGGATATGGGGTTTCTGGGGGGCTGTGTGTGGGGGGAGGATGGCTGAGGTGTGTGAGGGGATGTGGGTGTGGGGGTCTGCATGTATGGCAGTGAGGGGAGGTGTGGGTGCATGTGTATAGTGGGGTGTGCATGTGGGACT
>NW_017729009.1:721423-721779 GCF_001723915.1 Gavialis gangeticus | reverse complement strand
TTCAAAAAAGGGAAGAGAGAGGACCCGGGCAACTATAGGCCCGTCAGTCTTACCTCTACCCTTGGGAAACTCTTTGAGAAGATCCTCAAGGAGCACATCTGTGATGGGCTGGCTTCAGGGATGATGCTCAAGGGCAACCAGCACGGTTTCATTAGGGGCAGGTCTTGTCAGACCAACCTGATTGCCTTTTATGATCAGGTCACAAAGGCAATGGATGCAGGTGTTGCCATGGACGTAGCCTTTCTAGACTTCAGCAAGGCCTTGGACACTGTCTCCCACCCCGTCCTCATTAAAAAACTGGGTGACTGTGGCATTGATGCCTGCACAGTCAGATGGATTGCAGATTGGCTGAAGGG
>NW_017729009.1:696660-720761 GCF_001723915.1 Gavialis gangeticus | reverse complement strand
CCCCTGGCATGACAAGGAACAATGGACACAAATTATTAGAGAGTAGGTTTAGATTGGACATCCGCAAGAACTACTTCACAGTTAGGGCGGCTAGGAGCTGGAACCAACTTCCTAGGGAAGTGGTGCTGGCTCCTACCCTGGGGATCTTTAAGAAGAGGCTTGATGACTACCTTGCTGGACTCATTTGAGTCCAGTCTTTTTCTCCCGCCCAGGCGGGGGGTCGGACTTGAAGATCTACAAGGTCCCTTCCGACCCGACTTCTATGATTCTATGAAAAAAACAAGAATATGTTGAACAAAGGTGGGGATCTGGAAATGATACAGCTTACAGTAAGGCATTAAAGCTAGTTAAATAATAATAAAACATAATTCATAAATACGTTTACAAATAAGTGTGCCATGAAATTTCACTCATTTTAGTATAAATTAGTTGTATGAAAATTCCTACCAAAAGTTCGCAATGTTATTTTCCTGTTGAGAAACTTGCATTCATCCTGTCAGGGAGCATAACTAGTGACATATGTATTTACTGTCTGATAGCACAATTTAGACAATTAATACAGATTATTTTTAAGAACATGCACAAGTGTTAGCAAACAGCAGCCCCGTGTGCAAACAGACACAGGCAGCTGAAAATCCAAATATTTATTTCAATAGTATCTGTTTGTAACTCGAGTGGAACACCAAGAGGTACCCCCTCTCCAATTGAAGGGATCAGAGCAGGTACCCGAGCACTGTGGGAGGTGTAAGGACCCTCCTGCCCCTATAGAGCAGAGCCGGATGCTTAGCCATCCACCTTTTAATCAGAGGAACAGTGGTGGGAATATAACTTATATAAACCAGGGGGTATAGGGACCCCGCAGGCCAGATAGGGGTCTCTACAATGCCCTGAGGGGACGGGATTCAATAAAGGTTAGGCATTCACATTCGTAGACATATTCCTTCAGTTAACAAAAGACAGGTTTACCAAAGTATAAAGTGCAAACAACACAACAAACAATACTGGTTGACAAAATATAAAATACACAAAATACAAAACGCCAAATAACAAGAGATATAGGGCGTAGGTACCTGGAGGGGGAAGAGGGAAAACACAATGACCCCCTCCACTCCGACAAGAATTTCTCCACCCGTCACTTTACTCACCCCTACTTAACCCAGCTAGAACTTGAGCTCAAATCTCCTACCCAGTAGGCAGAAACTCTACCACACAGCCACTAGTGCTGGGGCTGTTTTAGGCTGCTATGGCTTTTGGCCTGCCAGGAGCCCCTGCCTCATGTCACCCTGTCCTGCCTCTTGCTGGAGAAACCAGAAGCAGAGCCAGAAACCTCTTGGGTCACTGCACAGCTCCTTGCTGGAGCTGGGGAGCCTCTCCTGCTGGCTGCAGCCTCTCACTGGGGATCCTGGAGCCCAGCAGGGAGACTCTCCTGCCAGCCACCTGCCGTGCTGCTGAGAGTTCATCCACTGCCTGCAGGTCCTGCTCCTTCAGGCTCTTCTGGGGCAACTGGTCCTGCCCTGCTGGCGCAGCTCTTGCCAGGTCTTTGAAACTCCTTCCTCATGGTCCCTCACTGGTCTCCCCGAGTCAGCTGCGCTGCCCCTTTTATCCCCCTCCAGGTGACCCAAGGGGCCAATCAGGGGACACGGAGGGTGAGTCTTTGGGGCATGATCGGCGAGGAAAGGGAATCCCAAGCCCTCCAATCATTTTTTACCCTTTCAAAACCCCTGGGCCAAATCACTACCAGCTAGCCCATCACATGCTCATTTTTTTAAATCAGCCATAATTTAAGGGTGAAGTTACACATTACACATAGACCACACTAAGAGCACTTAAAACATGAGTGTCTACACTCTGTATCTCATTAACTCATGCTAAGTGCCCTCTGAGAGTCTCAAAGTTATGCCAGTTTAGGCAGGGGTTAACTCTGAGCCATGCTACCTAACTCATGTTAAGGTAACTTCAGTCTGCTCCACAGAGATAAAACAAGCTATCTGTAGTGCTCCAACATCCCAGGATGCACTGTTCCTAGCTCCACTCCCTACTCCACCCAGAGCAAGGATACAGCCCAAATGTCCTGGCTCCTAGCTATGCCCTTGCTCCCCAGCCTTCCAGTGGCAAGTCAGAACTGTGCAAGCAAGAAACATCATTAACCCTTAACATGCAACTGCTCACAACACATCCTAACTTTAATACCACGTAACATTTCACACATTTAGTATGATCTAAAAGTAATGTGTAATCAGCTCAGCCTAAACACAATTATTTAGTAGATACAAGGGAAAGTTGATGCATGAGGCAACACTGAGCAGCAAGAGGCTAGGAGAGTACAGTGCAAACCTCTAAAATAAAAAAACCCACTTCTGCCCATGTACTGTCATGACTCGTGACTGGCAGTACTTTCTGTGCTTCAGAGAAGGCTCAGACTAGGATGGAAATGCATTACCTTACTATTGGTCACAATTATTTAAAGGGTGCAAAAGGGAGAGCAATAGTAGAAATGGGGTCCCAACCTATAAGAAGTAGCTACAATGGATACAATTTACTGGTAACTTCAGATTTCATCAGCCTCCTCCCTAGCAGATATAAATCATTATTAAAACATATATGAATGAAGGTGCAATAGAAAAAGGTGTGAGACCAGAATATAACTGACTAGACACCGATTCAGTCAGCATATACTGCGTGACAGCAGCTGAAAATCTGCCCCAAGATTTAAACCAGCTCAAAGGCAAGCTGGTTGTGTGTTGTGCTCTCAGTACCTGCTACTCTGGACTTCAGTGGCTGAAGAGTTTGCTTCCCATAATTTTCAGACTGACCTATTGGGTAAGTAGCCCACAGAGAGTCTTTGCCCACACCATCCACAGTGTGGGCACAATTAGAAACATAAATTGACCGTTACATCTTTATTAATCTATTCCAATTCTTTAATGCTATGAAAACACCTAATTCCACTGCTTTGGCTACTGGCCCCTAACATAACAAGTTACATGGGACTTGTCTCATCAAAATATCATCATGTCTAAATAGCGGATCTGTCTGAACCACAGTGAAAATGAGTAATGATCACAATTATGGGCCATATAACAGTCCAATAAAATCTAATTAAAATGATCCACGTCCCATCTGCCAACAGCACATAAGGAATACCAGCCATGGGGGGGAGTGGGGAGAGTAAATAACACTGTCTTAGTTTTTAAAATACAAAATATTTCATGATGAAAATGCTATTTATATTGTATAACTAGCTCCAAACCGGGCTGCCAATGAGCTTTTGTGATAACAGGCAATTCCTCCTACTTAGCTGAGAATATGATTCAAACTCTGCATCCAAGGACAATGAATAGGCCAATGGTTCAGGACACTGCACCTGGAACATGGGTTCAAGTCCATGCTCCACTACAGATTTCCTATGACATGCTGAGCAGAGGATCACATAAAGTTAAACTTTTACAAGGCCCTTAGGTGCTATTTTCAAAGGGAATTTGGGCACTGATGTTCTAAATGACAAAGTCTCTTTTAAAATGCTCACAAATCAGGACAGAGAATGAAAGGCACCCCTATGACTGCACTTATAAACATACAGCATATATTTTCTGCCTTAAACTTTAGATGCATTTTCGTCTCCGTCTAGCTAGGCAACACTGAGCCCAATGCTCAGTAACCCAGTTTCTAAGCACTGAAATTTCTAGGTCCATTAGTCTCCTGAGAACACTGAAAGAGGTGATTATCAGAAAAGCAGTTGAGAAAAATGGCACCAACCTAACTCCTCACAGCAACCGAAATTCTTTATATAGTACCTTATCGTAGGCAATACTTCATAGGACATGGAGTTTGACACATACTCCATGTCTCAGTTGCAACTCGGGGAAGCAAAAATCAAAGGCAAGGCATAGGACAAAAGAAGAGTAAATAGAAGGCCTTGGGAAATGTATTTTTGGAAAGCCTGGGTGTTGAAAAAGGCTTTGAGGGGACACCTCCAGCTTTGTCTTTCAGTTCTGAAGGAAGGCTGCTATTTATAATCCTTGCTATTCCTTCCCAACATACCTTGACATTTCAACCTATAATCATTTGGCTCTTAGCCTCCCTCCACAAGAATTCCCTTCCTCTGGGCTGAACTGGGACTGGTAGCCATGCAAGGCTTGCAGCTCCCCCTTAAAGGCCCAAACCTCCTGGTATACTCTTCACTCTCTCTTGGTACAAACAGAAGCCCAGCTGCCTAGTCAAAAATATTGATTTTTTTTTTTTTTTACTCATAATTAAAGGCATCGCATCTTGACATTTCATCCAAAGATCAATTTTTGTATCAAAATATTCAGAGTTTAAAATGACCATATTTTGATGCCCAGCCAGGTTATACTTTCTGGCCAGAAAGTGACCCAGGATGAAACTGCAAATAATTTTTCACCAGCATACCTCACACAAGATGATGTTAATTTTGGCATTCCCACTCACTACTCTTCAACAAAGTATTAGACTCAAATGCCAGTTGGTTCTATATACTTCTAATGCATCACTGTTTATTCATGACATGGTAATACAGAACTTGCCCTGTCAATTTTCATGCTCTGGGCTGAGCAAAACTAGAGTGATTTTTCCTCTTAAAAGAAACAAAAGACTTTACAATTTAGACACAAAGCATTTATTGTGGTTGTTCCAAACTGTGCTAACCTTTGACATCGGAAGAAGTTCAAGTCACGTAACTGTAACAATAGTCTCCATCATAAAGGTTATGATAAAGTGGAAGTGAGAGGAGGGGGAATACATATTATATGCATCACCTCTATAAAATACTAATCACAGAAGTTATTAAACATTCTTTCAAAGGCTCTTCAGACTTCTTGTTCCTCCTGCCCAGTTTTGTTAGTAATAAAGGCAGCTTGCTAATGTTTGTCACTCTCAAATGCATAATTTACTACGGAAAAGGTGGAGAACATACATTGCATTTTCATAAACTTTCATATGAAGTTGTCCAATTTTCCAAAACTGCAGGAGGACTGAATCCTTGTGCTACAGTTGAGGTCTCTTTATGCATTATGGATACAGAGACTTTGCAATTCAAAGTGACAGCTCTCAGCTTTTCCATTTCCTGGCATCAGTGAATTTTATGTTAGGGGCTGGAAAGCAATTCTGAGATTGATGCAAATATGCCCTAAAGGAAGGAACCCAAAGGGACCCTGGTGGTGGCTTAGCCCTACAGCTCCCACTGATCCACTAAAAGACCATACACTGGAAACAGTCTTGTCTATTATTGCCACACGTGGCGTCATTAACCAACCCCAGGACCTACCATAAGCTCAGTTTCTTCCAGTGCCACAATTATTAGAGACAAATGGCTCATTAAAAAATGACAAAGGATCAGATTGTGATCCCTCTTGCACTACTGAAAAGCTGGAGTGAATTTGCAGCGTTGCATCAGGGTAATTTAGACATGGAATAACGACCAAGAAATCTTGAGAACCCTGATCAAACCTGTCCCCCAGCCCAACTTGCAAAAAGGAAACCAAATACAGGCAGAGGAGAAAAGACCAAGAAGAATTATGGGCCTTTTTTCTGAAATATACCAAAGCTGAAGAAGGCATCAGAGAAATCTGCTGAAGTCACATTTTTCACTCTCGCTTCTGCACCTTACAAGAATGGGCACAATACTCTTACACTCACACACCCTAAAATCACTGTCTATAAGCTAGCAGGCAAGACATAAAGCTCTTTTAGAAGTTTAGCTACCCCCTTTCCTGTGGTAACCTATCTTGAGAAAAGTGTTGCCAAGCCTGCCAGCCATCTGCAAAAGACATTTTTTATTTTTTTTCTACGTATCAAAATGGAATTTTACATCTGCACCTTCTCCTAAGCCACCTTCTGCCTGACACATGCAAATTGGAGAACAGGATTTCAGTTTTGCCTTTTTCCAAGTATAATATGGACATAGAGCATAGCTCTCTTACCACAGGGTAAACTCCCACTGGCTTCAAAAAGAGTTTCTTAAATCTTGCCGGGGGGAAAAAAAGCTCCCACAGAGAGTGTATGTGTGTGACAGAGAGTGTGTGTTTGTATATGCACAAACTTTGCACATGCACATACTTGCCAAGTCTCACACACCCAGAGAAAGAACTCTCCTGTGAAGATTAAAGGCAGCTTTCATATGCTCTCTCTTCATGAAGAACGATTATACCAAAGTTTACTCCACCCTTAGTATCACACTTCTCTTAACAGATTAACATACCCATTGAAAACAACTGCATCTCCCCTCACATCAGCTCCACAAAACTCCAGTGCTAGTTCTCATACTGTCATATGTTGAAAAAACTCCAAGGCATCACAATACCTCAGAATAAACTATTTCAGTCCAATCAAGATGACTGTGAGTGAATCTAGCTATACAGTATAATAACAAGCCAAAAAAGGCTACATAATAGAGGCATGTATGCAGGACAAAAGGTCCAGCAAATTGGATCCTTCAAGGAGGTAGGTGGTGCCCTAATAAAATACTAACAGGGCACCGTTTTATGTGTTCCTTCATGAGGAATATGGCATAGCCACTACACTCAACTGAAAAAGAGATGGGAAAGATTGATCAGGCAAAGAGATATTTACTATTAAACCAAATGAGATTCAAAACTAACATACCTCATTGCTATGGCCCATGAATCCCATACCCTACATAAGACAGATAATGACATAATCAATAGGAGGTCCTTCCAAAGGAAAACTCCTGTTATATATCTATTTTATTCTTCTTTCCCCACTTTCTCTCTTGAACCTTTGCAGAGGGGAAAGGAAGTCTCTTTTCTTTTTGTTTTTCCCTGCTGGAAAAAAAGAAACCCTATTTCACTGAATTCACAACCTGGAGACCAAAGCCAGAAATTCAAAGTGACATTCTAACATTATTCCAAAATTAAGCTGAAAAGAGGAGGAGATGTAGTGTCTTCGGTTGCAGAAGACTCTGAATTAATGTACCAAAATTCAGTTTAGAGCTAATGGACAAGGTTCTCAGCTAGTGTAAATCATCCTAGTGACACCAAAGTCAATGGAACTGCAATATAGCTATTCACCTACCCTCGCTAATACTTTTCCTAACTCCATATAGAGTTTCTAGCACTACTATCAACACTTACAGTCTGCTGGCTCTTCTTCGCACAGTATGCAATCACCATGATTGCCCTGAGCCCCATGTCCTTTTTGTCCTTGCACATAAATACAGGGCTGAACTAAGTCATTTGGCTCCCAAAGCAGTTTGAAAGTGTGAAGAGTATCTATACTAACAGAGGCAGTTTTTATTGGTGATGTGCTGAGATGTAACGCACATGACAACATAAGATACCTTTGTGTTGTCCATCCCAAAACTAGAATGCCCAGATCATCACTTCAGTTATTGTTCGAAATAAAGTAGGCTGTAGTGGTTAGAGCTTTGTGAAACCATTTAACACTTAGGGCATTTTAGACGTGCTCCAGGAGGCGGGGCGCTTTAATTAGCAAGCAGCACTAATTAAAGTTCCCAAGTGCCACATGTACCAGTGTCCCCACTCTGAAAAATGGCGACGGGGCCCTTTGAACTAAAGCTCATTGACAGCATGGGGGCACTGATACATGGGACACTGAGAGCTGGCAGAGCGTGCTGGTTTCCGTGCTCCGATGCCCTGGATTTACAGCAAGTTGGAGCAGCCTTGCTGCATGTCTATAACAGCCCTTAGGTCCTATGACTCTGAAAACATGGAACCATCAGCAAATCACAGCCTCTCACAATTTCCCCATCATATGAATGGAGATGCTACTGCTTCCTAGAACTGACCAAATAAGATCATCTGTTTTATTCAGTGAATCATTTCCCCATGACTGACTCTGTAAATTAGATTAATATGACATTATTGGATATTTTTTCATATTAACACCCAAATTACTGGCAATACAACAAAGCTCCAAGTTAACTCTCATAACAGGAATAATCATCCACCTCTGAGGTCCTTGGATAGATAGACAAACAGAATCACCTGTAGTGAGACTCCAGCCACGATTCCCTCATATTGCATTATTACAGGTTTGTTTCTTTAATCTAACACAATGTGTGTCTATTAATGTTGTCTGTTTACACTGTGTATTCCCAAAAAGCCATATTAGGATTGATATTGCTATAGGTTATATCAGCACAAACATGCCTGTCAGATGTCACATCAATACTAATAAGACTTTTCATGTTGGCTGCTGCTCTATGGGAATTTCCAGACACTATTGTGTATATAGCATAAATATTTATATTCACAAACATACATTGGGTATATGTACATACACAGAAATGGCCAGACCTAGTTAATCAGTCAATTTGAAAACTTCATTGCTTTTAGATGAAGAAGAAAATCATATTAACATATCAATAGCATACACATGCTGGGAGAGTGATTACCCTTTACATCTCTGGTATAGCCAAACACCAGACAAACCAGGATACATTAATACCCTATCTTAAATATTCTGTCTTGGCAACTCTCATTTCTCTCATTCTTTTCTTAAGTCTTTCTTCTCTTTTGTCTGTCTCTTGTCATTTTCCTTTTTCATTCATCTTATTTCTCCAGTTCCTTTTCTGTTATTCATCTCTCTTTTCCCCTTTTTCATCCATCGTCCCCTCATCTCTTTTTCCCTCCACTCTATTCTTTTCTCTTTCTCCCTTCCATTCTCCTTTCCCCACCCCCATTCCTCTAAGCTTGTTTCGCTTGAAGTTTCCACCTTGTGGTTGCGTACTGCTGACTTCACATTTGCTGTGGTGTGAACTTCACATCTGTGAATGGATGACAGGAAAGATTAATCACCCCGCGTTCCCCTTCTCCTTGACTGTGGGCCTATCTAATGAATAAATATATAAATAAATAACAGAGCTTAAAATCCCCTAAATAGAGACCCAGAGCCTGGGAGAAAACAACATTTTGCTGAATCCATTCTTTAAGAAAAACAACCTCTAATGATCTCTAGTTTACATAGTCGGCAGTTTTTTTTTTCCTAAACACTTTATGGAAAAAACAAAAAAAAAAAAAGTTAGAGGCAAAGGAATTAGTCCTTTCTCCTGAGCCAATTAAAGGAAGAGAGATTTAATAATAGAAAATCTGTAGAAAGCATGCAAGAAGAGGAGTTTGGATGCCACACATAAAAGAAGAGCTATCAGGCAATGGTATCAACTTAATAATACATCCAGGTCACTAACAATGGGCTAAATACTTCCCGTGTCTGTTCAGGAGATCTTCTGATCAGTAATGTTAAAGGAGGCAAGGCATTTTGGGGTAATTGTAGCACTTCTCTACTTATAACCACAATATCCATTCATCCATCCAAAGTGAGACATACTTAACCAGATAGACACTGCCCATCATTGCTTTAGATGCAACTCCTTACTGACAAACTCCATCAGCCCAAATCAACTCCTTGTCTTAATTAATAATGAAAACTTAGCCAAAACCAGAAAGACATATCACAGAAATCAAGAAATCTAGACAGTGTTTTTCTCCAAAGTCTGGCGAGAGAGGTGTGGAAATGAGAAGTGGAGTCCTATATCCAACTCATTTTCAGGTTAATTGCCTCTCCACTCTTGGTAACTGCATTTTAACAAGACCTTTTATTACTGAGTGAAAAGGAGATCACTCAATGAACAGCTGCAGAAGGAGTAAGGTTCACCTGGAGAGTATAGCAGCAGTCTGCCTAGGCTGTGACTGTAGGTCAAATCAGACTGAGGTCATAAGGGCAATGAGACTTGTGGTCCCAACTCAATACCCCAAGGACTTTACATGCCAAAGCCTACTACAAATCCTGCAGCTCAATAAAAAGACTTTTGTTTTAAAATACACAAGACCTAAAGCAGCCATAAGGACTTAATCCTACTCATTACTCAAGGCAAGACTCTCAGTGAGATATTTGCTGGAGGGTGCAGGCACATAAACAAATCACTGCCACAGAAACTAGGGTGTGAATTTACAGGGCATCTCTTTCAGCTCTGGGTCAGCACTGAGTACTTTTGAAAATCCTGTTCTTAGCCAATCACAAGCCAGCTTAAGCTGAAGACAAATTTAGAAAAAAGAAGAAGAATACACAATTTGAAGCTTGGATTAGATAAGAAATTCAGTTTATGAGAGCACCTTCAAACTGACTATGGCTTCCATCCACCAGGCGGTATCCATCCTTGCCGAATCTTACTGTGTGCTGACTGGAAAAATATGCTAAGTGCGCTACTCCCAATTCAAAAATCTAGGGACTGCTTATCCCATAGCTATTCACACTACATACTAGCCAGTAGCAGGCATGAACTCAGGCACTCTGCTATCCCATCGAGACATGTCCCTTTAGCAGCAATAACATGGCCCCCCTTCAATTAAAAAGCAAAGGAAGCCATGCTGGATAAAGGGGGAGAAGCCTGGCTTCCTTCTACCATACCAGAGCACCCTGCTTGAACCTGTTATGGATCTGATCCAAAGTCCATTGCACTCAGCAGTAGCATTTCCCATGCACTTCTAGAGGTTTTGGATCAGTGCTTGTTAATTAAGAACAGGTTTTTTTCCCCATCCTGTTACAGTCATTGCAGATTTGCTCTTACTGGATGTCTTTGTGATTTTCAGCTCTTATGATCAACATGCACAGCTTGCTTTTCCTTCTGATGGAGAAAATATTCCATCAAAAGAATCCTTCCACCCAAAGATCTCTAATTATTTTATTTTCCAAGACAAGAATTATGCACTGTAGAAGTTTGTTTCCCATATGTGGCTGGGCAAGTAAAATGGTTTGTCAAGAGAAAGTGACATTGAGGTTTTAGTCCTTGCATTTGTTAAGTACTAGAAAACTCTTCTGAAATACATAATTTCCTTTCAGAGAATCCATTCTTTTGTAGAACAGCATACTGTCAAACCTGCACAAGATTCTGCTTAGTAGAGCTATGGGTCAGTACTGTTGAGAGAGAAAAATTACTTCCTTAAGAGTTTCATTCTAAATCAAATCATTGCTGCCTTTGTCTACTTCCAGAAATGGTTGATGCAAATGGCTTAGGAGGGAGATTCTACATCCCCACCAACTAACTGGGCTTAGCAGACAACTCTGGGAAACACCAAGTTAAAGGGCTGTGTTCTTGTAAGACGCACATAACTTGTGGATGATATCCTTGTGGTCAAACTCAAAATCCTTGTGGCCAAATTCAAAGTAAGGTCCCAAGCATGCAAGCAACTAGGACATGCTTAGTTAAGCATACCATAAACCTGGGGCGAAATACCAAGGACATCAAAATACCAGGATACCATCAGTCTGGTCCATCACTTGCCATTAAACTGCTTTTTGGTTAAGGCGAGGCACATAATTCACTAGTGATCCCAGCAGCAGCAGAGATGATAGAAGGGAATGGCAGAGCACCTCTTATTTCAGAGGCAGAATTTCTATTTTTGTTTTCAAATTCTTGCTTCCTCATGTGCTTGATTGTGCCCCCAACCAGTTATCCTGAACTTGACTGCATAACATAACTTTGTGAGGTTTAGAGGGCACATTTTTTGCCTGCCCCTTGTAGCAATCAATCAGTTTATACTCTAGAATAGAAGATTAAAATTAAGATTACCCTTCATTTGATCTTGCATAACTACAAATGTCATCAAATTACCTCCCCCCCCACACACACACACACACTTCAAATCCAGCCACAGAAACTCTGAACATCAGTGCAGATATATACTGTCCCCACACAGGTGGGAAGTTGGCTTCATGTGTTTACAGAACCACTTCCTTCTAGTTGTGCTTCCTTTAATTTCCAGCTTGCTTCTACTCTAATTTTCCCTTGCTCATGCCACCAAAAAGAGCCCTTAGTCTGGATTAAACTCCCCCGGTGGTCAGGTTATTCTTATTGCAGGATTTCTTGCACCTCCCTCTAAAACGCCTGGTACTGGCCCTATATTTTCCATGTTCCTGTGTCATTTCTATATTACTACTCAGTCTAAAATAGCCTAAATAATGAAAATAGCTTTCCATCAGTCCAGTCTGCCATGCAGCTAACTCCTGTGGTAACTACAATGTTACTGTATTTTAAACTGCTTTTAAAATCAACACCACTTCAAAAAAAAGCCTCCACAAAATTGCTTTAAAATAATGTATATAAGTCTGTGGTTGCATATAGTACCTGATTATTTAAGAAACAAGTGGATTAATATGGACCTAAGGCCCAATCCAGCTGACATGTAAGCACACGAGTAATTTTATTCATGTGTGCATTGGCAAGATCAGGCTCACAAAAAACTTGAGGAAAAACAAGCTTTACAAAATATATAGATTCCCTTACATTTATAGAAATATTCTCATAAAACATATTATTTTAGGATAGCTGCTATTAATAGAGAAAACGCTGGGCCCAATCCTGCAATCTATTCATTAGTACAGAATCAGACCCAATACACATTTACAATTGTTTTCTTGCACCCAAATTTCAAATAAAGCATTTTTTTTCTCCCCAGAAATGTTATAACATCCATGAATGATAAACTCTCTAAAATGTTAGTGACATTCAGGTTTCAACTTTGAAAGGAATTCTAGATGGGAGAAAAATGCAGTGTAAATAACCACTGGGTAATTAAATTTATTTTTAAATAGCAACAAAGTTCAGAAGAAAGAAAATAACAAAGAATATCTCGTACAGAAATTCACAAAGGCTCTGCCTGTATAATTACTTATCCAGCAGTAACCAAAGCCTCTTTTATACAGATTGATTATTTTTGAGATTGCATCTTGCAAATCTGAACTAAAAATGCTTTTTGTGCAGTGTTCAAAACATGAAGATGCCTTTGATAACACTACAGGCTGAAGATCCCAAATAGATATTTAATTTAGATTGAACAGGACACTTATGCCATGGTAAATAAATCAGCTTATTAATGAAAGCCTCTTTATTGATGTTTAATGACTATTGTATCTATGGCATTGCTATTAATCCAAAATAAATATATTTAATAATCAATTGATATTTGTTTATTATGCAATAATGGTCTTATTAAATCAGAATTAAATGCCTGTTAGGAAACGTTAACTTAAAGCACTACCAAGACTTCTGAATAAGATTACATTTAATAATTCTCCTGCTTCTTATAATGTAGTAATAAATACATGGAAATCTTGAATGTAAACACATATTCTGTTTATTTGTTTAATCTGGGATTAGAAGCTGCATGTTAAACAATTCCATAAATAAGAATTTTGAATGGCCAAGCACAAAAGAGCGAAAAAGTATTTCTAAAAATGGATTAACTATCCTTCTTTATAATTATTATATTTAGTAGGATGTCTTTTGCTGGATTTTTAACAATTAGAAAAATCAAATGATTTGATCAACCTGGGTATTTTGCAAGGTAACTAAGAGGAAACCATTTCTCCTTATTCGTGGCAGCATTTCTCACTCAAGTAATTTACTATTACTGAAACTCCATAGGCTTTTTTTTTTCGTAAGTATACATCTACATGTTATCTTTAAAGAGAAAACTACCCATAGTTAAGGCATCAGCTTTAATTGTAAACATATCCCCTCCGATCAGCATAGCACTTGATCAAATGCCAGGAAATACATGTATGAAGACATTCATCAGTTTCATTTTCCCTGCTGTCATTTTTAAACAAGTGACAAAATTTCTGTTATTACCATTCTAAGGGCTGTTCTGAGTCTCGCTTTTTTCCCCCCCACTGCTTTTCAAAGACTGAAGGATTATTTGTTTCAGTGAAAGCAGCAGTGGTTTCAGCTTTACACTAACAGTGAAAAAGAAACAGCAGATGAAACAGACCCATGATCCCAGCATAAACATGGATTTACAATGGCTTTGGTTGGCTCCTATCACCGGTAGTTGGAGAATATCACATAGGGGGATATGCATTTTGAAGGGGCAATGAACACATGGGAGAGAAAAACAAGGTGTCTAATCCTTTGAAGAAGGGAGGAATAATGGATTCTAATAAATCAAGTAGATGTGAACTATAATGTGAACCCTTCAACACAAAGTCATGTTTCTTAGAAAAGGAACTTCTCCCTAATCAGATTATAACCAAAATATCCCAATGAAGATGCACTAGGACAATTTTGGAATTTCTTTCATTTCCATCAGCAGTGAAGTCAAACTATACTCAGGTTTACTATATATAGATGTGACTTTTTTTTTGCCAGGGGTGAGGGGAAAGAAAAATAAATGATGCAGAAATAAACCCCTCTATATTATAAATCAAAAATCACTCCCAGCTTTGCTTTTAAGGAACTTGTGAAGGTTTAAGATCAGTGACAGCCTTATTTTTCTTTTAGCCACAGAACTAAAAGAAACTAGCTTTGCACCTTTTTTATTGCTCACCCCATTGCCCGCAAGAAACATGTGTCCTATGCCATATTTGAGCCCAACAGGGAGTTTTAAGCTGAGTTATAAAATGGTCTGGCAGTGATTTGAATTACAAAGAGAAAACGAATTAATAGAACTGAGCAAAGCGTATAACAAAAAAGTGTCCTCCTCAACTATTTCCTCGAGTAAAAAAGATTGGTTTGAGTTCTTAGTCCTTGTGATTAATTGTCACAAATTTGTAACATAGGTGTTTGCTAGAACAGTAATGGGAATTACTAATTATAGAATATTCCTCTACAGGAAATCCTGACCATAAACACAAGTATTCCACGTACTGTTTATTTTTTAATCTAGGATTCAAAATTATACCATGTGACCTACATATCCAATCAAACCTAGCCCCCACAACTCAATTTTCAAATATTTAATATTGTCAATGAATAGCTCCCAAACGAAATATAGAATACGGATTAGCCACAAGTACCTAGCAAGTAATGAATAGATGCAGAGAAAACACAAACTGCTCCTAGACTGTCTCCATACAGAAAGAGACTAAATTTTATGAATGAATTATTCAATATTTCGTTAGCTCTACTTTGGACCAAATTCATCTTCAGCAGGAGCAAATACCGCTCACAATAAAGTACATGGCAGCTTTTATAGCAGGAATTTAGCGTAGAATTTAAGTATTACACCAGAGACTAATTTCACTCCTAGTCCCTATCAAATGGTTCAAACACCTAATAAAATTTTTCACTTCAATAAATCAGGAAAATGCATTTTTGGTCTCTGATATTTCACACCCCACCCAGCCCTACAAGTGAGTCATAAAACTATGATAAAGATTCATTTGTATCAGTTAAGGTAATTCATAAATAATATGTGCGCACATACACACGTGTGTGCGTGCATGCATGCGTGCATGCGTGCGTGAGAGAGAGACAGACAGAGAATCTACATTCTTGTCATTTAAAACTGCATGTGTATGGAGCTAGTATAACCAGCCTCCTAAATCTCAAAGAATCACCTTGTTAGTTGCAAAAGAATCATAATTAAACACTCAAGCCCTGTCATAACAGCCAGTCAAAGCCAAACAGATCTGACATGCTTAGCACCAGTTCACTTGGAAAAGAAATGCACTGCAGAAGACATGCATCCACCTTTTTTTCTCTTCTAATAAAGCAACTTTTCAGCTGAAAAATATGTAGAAACCCTTTCACCTTCCAAGACAGGCATGAGCAACATCTAAAAACCTTTGTTTTAATTTTAGAACCCACTGCTCCTAAGGCTGGTCTAAATTTTACTAGCATAAGTGTCTGCTGATTATACAGAAAGTAGAGTACTTCAAAATGTCACTTATTCTCCTCCGCACACACACAGCAAGGGCAATGCTTAATATTTGCATGTAGGCCTGTTTAGCTCAAGAATCCCTTTAGTATGATCCACATATGGGTCGCTTAGACTGTATCGCTGTTCTAAACATTGCCTTTGGACTTTCAGGTTCCCCAATGATCAAGCCATTTTTCATTATTAAAAGTTTAAAGGACAGAAAATGTGTTTAGGTTCTTGAGAGCTGAAAATGCCTTTGAATAGGAGATAACATCATATTTTATCATTAGATTGTTTATGAAGGAACAAAGATCATTTTTCAAGCATTTACTGTAACTGCACACATTGAGGGCAGAGCTACTGCTGTTTCCCATTTCTAAGTGAATATAAAAATTAAGCTGAGTGAAAATTAACAAAAAAACATAATTTCAAGGTCTCCTAACCTGCTTGTTTTAAGTATTCCAGCCATTAGGATAACTGCTGTCAAAAGCCCCAGGGCACCACCTTGTGGCACTTCCTATTTCGAAAAAATAATAATAATAAAAAAAAAAAAATCAACGTAAAACTTAACTCTCTCTCTGCTTTGAATAAATGTACAGAGCATTATCAAGGCTAAGAAGCCAAAAAAAAGGGCGGGGGGCAGTAGTGAGAAGAAAACCCTACCACTTTCCTACTTTGTTTTTGTTTGTTTGTTTGTTTGGGGTTTTTTGTTTGGTTTTTTTTGGTTGGTTTTTTATTTTTGAGAAGTCCATAGAATTTTTGCTTAGGGAAAAATTCTACACTTTTTCCTAACCCACAGCAAAACTAGTGCCAATGGTAGGGACTAAATTAAATAAATCTGCATTTGGGATGGAAGGGGGGAATATTGCTACCAGCCTGGAAAAGGACATTCATGGCATTTTAAGAAGCTGCACAATTCCCAATTCAAATCACTCTGTATTTTTGTTAATAGTGAGCATTTCTATTGCCATTTCTTCATAAATTATTTAAAGCCCCCTTAACTCAGAGCATAAGGGACTAGGGTCTCTTTGGATCAGATTCTCCATCCCTTCACATCCTGTAAAAGTTTTTTTTTACACCTTTTTTAACACTGTGCCTCTAAAATGCTATCGCAGCAGGCTGGGCCAGGGTATCCTTTCTCCAACTGTGCTAAGGACTGTCACTGTAAAATCATGCTCTCCACCCCACTTCCACATGTGTGCACACACATACAATGTTGTTCCATGTGCGCCAACGCCACCATTAAGCAGTACTGGACATGCAACAATAAGCACATCTGAAGGTCTGGCATGTCCTAGATGCACACCAAACTGCGGCAACATTACATTCTTCTCAGCATTTGGTGTGCTGGCACCCTTTGTTTTGCTGCTGACCCTACACCTGCAGCTTTTGCAGTACAGACAATTCTGTCCTGTTATTAAAGGAAAATAGGGTAAATTTGTCATTGCTATGGCAAGAGTCACCACTAAAAATAAATTCAAAGGGCAGCTCTAGAGTTAAACTATAGCACACAAGAGTCCCTCTTACTATAAAATAAGGCTGTTGAGGTTTCTATTTCAGTATGTTGAACATTGTGTGCTTTTTGCTGTTCTCTCAGGTCCAAGATTAGCTCACCCAATCATGGATTGTACATGCAAGTCTGTGCCAGGTGTGGACCACTGTAAGCAGATATTTATTACCTAAATGAATATATGAATCCCAGTCTAATTGTTGTCTGCCAGTCCTGTAAATGGATTTTAGTGCTACCTTTGTTTTGCTTTTGATTGTGAGCAGTTGAGGCGTCACTCCAAAAATTCAGCTCCCAATTCTGCTATTCAGTATGGTCAATGAGTGTCCCTGTAAATACATATTTGGGCTGCTCATAAAATCTGCAATTGAACACTGATTTAGCATTGAGCCCTGAAAAAAATTATATGCCCATAGAAAATTCTCCATTATTTGACAAAAAAGTGCTGCCACTATGTATAATATACTGTGCATCTTGTCAAAATACACTTCATGAAGAACTGAATGGTTCTATCAATGTGTAATAATGAAAATAGACTTTTGCCTCCAGGTTATTTGTGTGAAACTGGCCCAATTGTCACCCAGTCACCTCCATTACCCCATCTGTTTACTTCCCATAATAATATGAATCCTGAGCAATCCTATTCTGCCACAAATAGAAACAGAATTTAAATGCCACATAAGTGCCAAAAAATGCACTTACACAGCTGCATAAGTGCCCACTAAGCACATAAGATGAAACAAGATTTGGCCAAAAGTCTTAGTTGGACATCTTACCCTATATGCAAAGTTGCTTCCATCAGATGTGGTAAACCTATGTGAGATTAAAGAGCTCATTAGAAATGAGCCACCCTGAAATGTCTTTCTTATAATTTGAGAATCTGGTGCTTTATCCTGCCTCATTATAGATGAGGATAGGTATTTACCTGTACTGGCAACCACAGTGGGAGTTTACCTCCCTCTACATCCCCATCATTCAAAGATAAACCACTGTGTGTCACCTTCACGTTCACACCAAGGTATTTTAGTCCCAAGAGTCTGCTGAGCAGAAAAATTCAGGCTCGGCTCCTGTTCTCTGGATGGCAATGACTGGCCAAGGCAGAGCAGCTGGATGATCCAGAGCTAAAAATAGCCATCAGCTTCCTATGAACAATGCATATCTTAGGAAACATATTGTCAAGTTCAGGGAAGGACTAATGACCATCTTCCCAAACCCATTCATCTTACAGCACTAGATTGTGCAACCCTTACCCAACCTGGAACAGACCTTTGCTCCGTGGTTACTCCACTGAAATTAATGGAATTCCTCTTGGAGCAAAGATACTATCCAATGTAAAAAAAAAAAAAAGGGGGGGGGAGGTAACAGGAACAGGGCCTTAGAGCACCGGAGGTAGACGTGGTACTCAAACAGGTAATGAATGCCAGACAAATCCCTTTCACTCCAAGGGTTTTCAGTCTGTGACTGACAGGGACAAAGCCAAAATATGGGCAAACAGTTCAAGAAAGGAAGGAAGTCGTATGTGAATAGTGAGGAAAAGGAAGTAACTTTCAGGGAATGATTTTGAAGAAGAAGGAATACGAAGGAAAGAAGCAACTGACCTGGCCATTGCAGCAGGAATTGCTGCTTGATGGCTAAACATACCATACTTTCCTTTCTGGGAGATGCTACCACAGCCTCATCAGACCTGCACACGGTTTCAGTCCTGTTCCCCGGCTGTATTGGTAGGTTCTGTGAAGTGTGTTCTGGCACTCACTCAACTGACGTGCATCTAACACTGCAATTCAAGGTGCCACTGCAGCCAGGAGTATTTTATTTTATGGATCCTAACTCTAGCAAAATTTTGGGGGGGAGTCAAGAATGAGAACCTCATACCGGCAAGAATTCTTGTGTAAGAAAGGAAACTGGATGAAGAAATGTTCACTTCCTCTCTTTCCCAGTATCAGTTATACAATTAAAAAAAATAAATCACTTTTGCTAGAAAAGGAGAGGATAGAGGTGTTGACTGATGTCTTCTTTCTCTACGTTTGCATTTTTTTGCTATGCAGGGCATAATCTGGTTCTTAGGGAGTTAATGCACCTGCCATTCTACTGCTGACAAGCAGTTTTTTAGAGGAATATGGAATTTTTTTTCCTTAAAGAGCCCCAAAGATTGCGCTCCAGAGACTTCTCGAGTCCTGCCAATAACTAGCAGGTACCAACACGTGAACATTTTTTGACTATGCTATGATTGATGGTGCTTATTTGTGGCTCACTGCCTAAACCTCTCCTTGTTCTTTTGCTTTGTGTGCATGTCTTTCTCTCACTTGTTTTTTGTTTTTTTTTAAATAATAAAGACATCTTAGTCACTTTGGGTTTGGTGGAAAATGATGCATCTGGTGTGTTAGTTTTTTGCGGGGGGCTGTTTTATCCTGTTGAGAGTTTTCAAAAACCAGGGTGAGAAATTAAAAGCTATTGTCAGGGAAACCAGGAGTCATAATCCCAAGGAAGCAGTGCTGGGACGAGTGCCACCCTATGGTTTCACTCCTCTAGTTGCTTTTCATAATCCCCAGCTGAAGAGGCAGCAGGGACAGCCCTTCTCTGTGACATTTCTTCCCAGCCAGAGGCCATGAGACTTTGGTAAACCAACGCTGATGAATCAGGAGCAGCTTACCTACAACCACCCTATCTTCAATCAAATTTCTGAAGGAGGGGAGAAAGAGCCAACATAGACGGCATAGGAAGGACATGCTATTAAGGAAGGAGAGGCCTTTCCTTCAGCAGAGGTGTAGGAACTAACCTTGCCTGCCCCAACAGAGATGTGCAGTAAAACCCATTAGTAGGAATGTACAGGTCTCCTTTACTTTCTGTAGGAGCACCCAAGTAATTAAGGGTTTATAGTAAAGACAGGCAAAGGTCCAAAATAGATTCCAACTTCCTTTGAATGACACAGATGACTAATTGCTTTTAGCACTTGTTCTAAGCCTCTCCATAGTGGCCCAGCAGGCTCCGGAGAGGCAGATGAGCATTTTTTTAATCTCTTACACACAAGTTAACATAATACCTTTTCTTCTGCAGGATGAAGTGATTTGATGAGAGCTAAAGCTCAATGCATCGGGCAACAAGACAGAACTGGATACAGATCTACCAGAGCATCCCAAGTCCACAAAGCTGAATCCAGATGGAAGTAACTCTGTTTGCTCAGTGTTGCTGGGATGGTGTTACTAGGCGCAGGTTGGCCAAAGTGGATTCAGTTTTTCAGGCAACTTCTCTGCTTCCATTTCTCTCCTGAATCAAGAGGAAAATTCCAAGCACAACTGAATGCAAGAAACCCAAAGAGACTCGGGCAAAGCCACCAAGCTGGGGACTGCAAACAGAACCATAAGTTTGGCCAGGTTTACCCAAGGCCTTGCAAAGCTCAAAGCTTTTTCTAGAAGGAAAAAGTTTCTAGACAAATCAGAAGTCATATGAATGTTCCCTGATTGGAGAGAGTCTCCATTTTTAACATTTTTTTTTTTTTTTGCTGTTTTTAGAGGGGCATCTACAAGTAGGCATATAGACAGGCACATAAGATACTTATACAAGCATTACCTTTGGTGTTAATATACAAACATTGTGCAGCTAGCCTAACAGATCATTTTTATATGATGCAATAGAGCTGTGCTTGGTTTAATATTTCTATGTGTAGGCCCCTGGAATTGCTTTACCCTAAAGCAGAGAAATACTTAGTGGGTCTCAGCTGTATGCTCAAATAGTAGGAACTCTGATATTTGGTGGTGATTTTTTTTCCCCTTGGCTGTGCCCATAGGTTTTATCAAAACAACATGAAATAACAGAAGAACATCAACCATATGCAATATAGTCTACTCTTAGCTCAAGGAACATTTCTTTCCATCATGGTTGGAATTGATACCGCAGAACAGATCTCCTGCCAAAAGGGAGATTGATTTCCCACACTTTGGATTTTAAAGGAAAAATGTAACCACAGCACTGTAGTAAACACAGTTAAAGATTGTCATTGCTACAATTAGAAAACACCTAGGACAGACACAGACAGGTGAGAAAACAGAAATATGCTTCTTTGAGTTACTGAGCATCTCCTGGCAACAAAGCTGATGGTACACAATTTTACATGTGATCATTCGTTCAGGCTGCTTTTGAAAGCATTGAGGGTATCTATCAGAAGCACCAGAAGTCAGCCTAGGACCAACTCAGGGTTGCCAGGAAAGGAATAAGAGCTAGACTTTTATTTCATACCAGTACAAGTCAGCAATGAATCTACTCAAGTCAGTACACTCACTAAAATATAAGATCAGCATAAGAAAAGAGAATAGGGCACAGGGTGTTAGGTCAGCAGCCCATGGTTGTAATTGAAATATTTATGCAATATGCAAAAATACTGGCTGCTCTACTACACTGCAGTTAGATAAAGTGACGTGTTATCTCTCACTTCAACATGTTATGCCCCAGATTTTCCAAATTTCTTGACAGTCCACACGGAGCACCCTTCTGACAGTGTAGCTTCACAGTTGCTGGCCCAGAAATACAACTGATAGCACTCTAATAAAAAAAATGATAAAGAACAAAACAATCTGCCATTCCACCCCCAAAAAACATAACTCCCAGGGAACTTAACAAGTTATATACCAAAGTTATTCTCCTCTTCAGCCATGTGCCACCTGTGACATTTTAATCACACTTTTTAGACTTCTTATCTTCAGTGTTACACAAATGTATCTGATTGGCCCTTGCAACACCTGTATTTTACAGTTTTTATAGATGCAGTGAAACTTAACAGGTCAAGTGACTTGCCTGCCCAGTGACACATAAGCTACCACAGGAACTCAAAACTTCCTAATTCCCAGTCCCATGCTGTGACCTCTAAGATTTTTGTTAGCCTGGAAATGCTAAACTAGTCCCCTCTCTCCCCCACACCGTTCTGCTGTTGTGTCCCTCTCTGAGGGATATGGGCAGACTCACACAAGATGTTAGATCATTCATTAGGATTACCACTCTCTGATGTGTTCTGTAGTTCATATATGTCTATCTTGCTGAAAGAAAACTAACCCAGATGTACCATGTGGCATGGCAAGCGGCATGCCCTCACACTCCTCAGAGACTCCTGGCTGGCTCCCAGGGATCTTATAGCCTAGTGTTGCTGTTTGCCTGTAAAAGTTACACACCAGTATTTTGCCAGTTACCTATACATGTGCTTGCAAAATGGTCAAACAGTGTCACCTACAGGGAAGAAGGAAAGTTACAACTAAGTGCTCAAAGGCTGGAACATGATCTGAAGATCAGCAGAGCCCAGCTGAATAATCAGTCACTTCTCTTTGTATACAGAGAAGTTGGGCCTTTTTTTAAAGCTTCACACAAATCTCTGAACTGGTACAATGGCATTTTGGGTACATGAAACCATCATCTCCATAGGCAGATGCATAGCTGTAACTGAATTTTCATGTGCCATCTGACAGACCGGGTTGCAAACTTGCTTTGAAATTGTGCATATTATCCGATATGCTCTCAAGAGAAGGCATTTCACAGAGATGAAGACTGGAAGTGGCATATGAAAACAGTGAGCCAAGCCTGACAGCCCATATAAGAACAGTATGAGCAGGATACTAGGAGATGCTGAGGCTTTCTTCTCCTGCAGGGGTGGACTATAAGGAGAGATTTGGGGAAGAGGTAATATTCATAGGTAGTGCTCAGATTACAGGGCATGACTTAGCCATCTAAAAGAAGCAGCAAGGACTCCTGGGTTTGCCTGCTGGTCCTGTGACTGACTGCTGTGTGACCTTGGCAGGTCAGTTCCTTTCTCTGACCTAGGGTACAGACACAACCAATTATGATGGAAAAAATTACCTGGATTTTATTCCATAGTAAATTTACTCCATAGTAAAGAGTAGACACAAGACCAACTCTCCCAAACCGGCTGTTGGCAGGGGAGCCAGTTTACACGGAACAAAACAGCTTCTTCAGGATGATACTGAGTAAGGAAGCTAACACACAACCAGTACTGGTAGACTGACAGTTTGTGAGAAGTAACTTTACCTTGGAGTGAAGTGCCTTACCCCAGTGTAAAGCTGTGCAGCATGTGGCCACTCCATTTCTACTATAGAGTACAGTCACTTTCCTCCGTGACAAATGAACCATGTGTCTGGTTCACAGAGGTATGAGGTTTAATCTGCTAATGACAGGGAAGTATTCTGAAGTCTTTGGATAGCAGGTGTTTGAGAAGCTTATTTGCCTCTTAATGCATTGCAGACACTTCAAACCAGGATGTGAAAGGGTAGTGACCCCACAAAAGCATTGTGTTCTACCGTGTGTGTGTGTGTGTGTGTGTGTGTGTGTGTGTGTGTGTGTGTGTGTGTACACACACACACACACACACACACACACACACACCCCAAGTAACTCAAGCAGGAAGCTTCAGTTTATCTTCTCGCAGTGAGCCGTAATAAGAAATTAACAGGAAGTCAGCATAGTGCACCACAGGTATTTATCTGCGTACTAAGATTTTCAATGGATTCCAGTTAAGATTCCCCAAAGCTTTCCAGCAACTTCAAGAGATCACAGTCATAAATGAGGCAGCACTGTAGTAACCCTGATTTTGAAGCAGCAAAATACAGTTCACAAGAGGACTAGGAACAGCCCAAAAGGTGTGTGTCTCTTTCTCCAGCACAGGGTCCTCCAGGCTGCACCTAGCGTACACGGCGGGCACGTCCACACGAGCGCGCACATGCCTCTTGCCCCACCTCAAACCCCTGTGAGGCAGGGCAACAGGCACATGCAGGAACAAAAAAATGTTCCCCGTGCTGCAAATTTGAAGCACAGGGAGAAAATTTGACCCCTGGATATCCCCCCAAGGCCCCCGACCACTGCCACAGCCTGCCACTCCCCCTGCCAGCCCCCACAAGGCCCTGACCCCTGCAGAGGCTGGCCCCTCCCCCCGCTGCTTCTGTGGGGGACACGAGACCAGGCAA
>NW_017729009.1:691281-691660 GCF_001723915.1 Gavialis gangeticus | reverse complement strand
GCCCTGACCCCTGCAGAGGCTGGCCCCTCCCCCCGCTGCCCCCGAACCCTGCTGCAGCCAGCCCCTCTTCCTGCCATCCCCCCAAGGCCTTTGATCCCAGCCGGGGCCGGCCCCTCCCCACACCAGACCTGCCGAGGCCCCTGACCCAGGCCTGGCCAGCCCCATTTCCATTTTTCTGTTTTTTTTCTGCTTGTTTTTTTTAAGTGATGGTGCCTGGGGTTGTGGAGGTAGCCTTGGGGTGCAAGTTGAGGAGTAAGGCTGGATGGGACACCCATCGGGGGCTTGGGGGAGCAGGGAGTGGGGCTGGGTGGGGCAGTCATTGGGGGAGCTGCAGCAACTGGTGGGGGATGGGACCAGCTGGGGCAGCAATTGGGGGGCT
>NW_017729009.1:690639-691270 GCF_001723915.1 Gavialis gangeticus | reverse complement strand
CCCCTGTGGGAGGGCAGCAAAATACGTATTCATGAATTCATGAAACATGTATTTAGAGTTCACTTTATTATTATGATAAGAGACTTGCTTTAACACTGTAGATATATCAATAAAATATTGTCCAATGGATCGCTGTCTCTGTCTCACTCTCACTCTCTTTTTATAGTGGTCTGTTGTTTTATTTGTGGAGGAACATGGATTTGGGGGTATTTTAGAGAGTGACTTCAGGATTTTTTTTATCTGGGATTTTTCAGTTTTCCAATAGGGAACACCAGAATTCCTGCTAGGGAGGTCAGCAACAGGACCCTGCCTGCTCAGAGCTGGCACATTGGACCCATCTGGCTGCGGCTGACCTCCTGGTCAAATGGGGCCAGGAGGACATGCTTTAACAGTTCAAAGTAGGCCACCACACCTGGAACATCTTCCGGGTGATAGCTGCCCAGATGGCCGGGCAGGGGGCACAAACGGCAGTAGTGCCATACAAAGGCAAAGCCAACCTTGCAACTGCAGTCTGCTGGCAGCTGGCCCAGAAGGGCAGATGCCTCTACTAGCTCTGCAGTCCCCATCCGAGTCTGGCAGGTGTGCAGCAGGTCACAGCCAGGCAGGAGCCCCCCACTGCCAGGCTGCTGCA
>NW_017729009.1:689813-690510 GCF_001723915.1 Gavialis gangeticus | reverse complement strand
CCCAGAAGCTCCTGAGAGCTAGTAGCCCTGAGCTACTGGCCAGGGTGGCTTTTTATACTGATGGGGCCAGGACAGGGCAGCTTTTTATACTGCTGGGGACAGCACAGATGCTGGCCCCGGGCTCTAGCTCCCCCTGGCTGAAGATTTGGGAGGAGCCAGGCAGGATTATTTTGGCCCAAATGGCACAATTTTCTCCACAACAAAGTGCATGTTCCAGCATGTGTGCTGAGGCAAAAAGCCCCAGCTCAAATTTGCACCACTTCTATTTGAGCTGCTGCAAGCATACATGCTTGCATGTGTTGGCGCCCATCGTGTGCAAGTGAAAGTGTTCTCCAAAGGCTGGGATACAGCTAAGGAAGAAGCAGTGGTACTCTACCTGCTTTTCAAAATTTTAACAAAATAATGTTAATAAAATAAAGGGAACATGGCTGAAAAGTCATTCTGATGCAGTTGTAGTGCAGGTCAGACCAATGATAGTTGTCATGACACATTGTCCTTTTTAGCCAAACCATCTAGCAGTACTTTGAGCTTCTAAAGAAATGTTCATCCACAGGTCTCAAATTTATTTATAAATGAAGACACTGTAAAGACTAGGGCTAAGTGCAGTCATTCAAAAACCCTGAGAGAGAATCGATTAAGCCTACAAGGGTTTTTCTAAGCTGCATAATTGGATCAGGAGTGAACAGAACACGTGTTC
>NW_017729009.1:654889-689543 GCF_001723915.1 Gavialis gangeticus | reverse complement strand
CCAAGACAGTTCTTGGCAGCAGTGGTGGAGAAAACCTGCACTGGCCAAGCCTGCCAGGCAGTGAGGAAGGGGGGAAGCCCTGGCTACAAACCCCATAGCAGCTGTGCTGGCTGTTGGAGGTAGGCTGGGGGCCTCTGCTCCCCCATCCCCCACTCCCACCCCACTGCCTGCCCGGCTGACCGGTGCAGGCAAGATGCAGGGCTGGGGAGCAAAGGCTTTGCTGCCTCAGCTCTATGACAGCTAAGGGATAGAGCTGGCCCAGTGCTCAGCCAGAGCCAAGGAGTACATGCCAAGGCTAGCCCACCCACCCTGCAAGGGGGAGTTAGTGGGGACCCACAAAGGTGCCTGGGATGCTGGGGGACTGCAATCTATTTGAGTCAGGAGGGGATCTGGTACAGAAGTTTGATAGACCAGTCTAATCTAAACCAATTCAATCTGATACTACATCCATCCAGATCCATCTTAAACTGGGTTTCATCATTTTTAAACTAGTCTATATGCACTGAACTTCTGTTCCGTTACAGGTTTAGATCATTTTCAATCACATATACAGGTTTATGTGTAATGTCTGTACCTAGGCACAGTGGAAGACCACCACTCGTCCCAATAACTTACAACTATAGATGAATAGAAGGGGTGGGAGAAAGGAAGCATTAAGCCCCAGTTTAAGATGAGGAAGAGATCTGGCTACTTACACAAGTTCATACAGAAAGTCAGAGAAAGAACTGGGAATCAAACCAAAAGTCTTCTTATTCACTGACCTACAGTGCTTCCCCACTTATCAAAAAGAAAGAGCTACATCTTCAGCCGTTGTACTACATAGCACTACCACAGATAAACTGGGGACTCTAGGGCTGGGGTTATCACACTCCACCATTTTTTCAAAAAGGCTGCAGAAGAGGGACATAAAGTAACCTTGAGGTTAAACAAAGCCTAATTTTTCAGGAGGTTAGGGAAAGGATCATGCCAAAGAACTTGAGGCAGAGAAGCAATTTTAGGCAGTGGGGCAATTCAAGAAATGGGGATGTGTTTTATTGTCTGTTAATTTGTGGCTCCTCCACAAAAAAATACCACCACAATAATCCTAATAGCTGCAGCCACAGCATTTACTGCATATTATGGCATCTGAGAAAATGCTGACAGGGACAGCTGACAACCGCTCTGCAATGTAATTCACACCATAACATCATCTCCCAGGCTCTTGGATTTCTCATTGAAAAATTATGTGATGCTTTTTTGGAAACCTAATGCCAAGTTATTGATACACACACAGCACACACTAACCCTTCTAGTTTCCTTCAAATTAGCTTTTGTCTTAAAAAAGAAAAGAAAAGGAAAAAAAAAAAAGGAATTTAAAAATAAAGCAGGAACTATTCTTTCCTCCACCTCCATTTAATTTTGGCATATTTTTCAGCTTGAAGTTTAAGAAATGCATTTATCCCTTCATATCCTTACCCAGTCTGCAACATCTGGGTAACTTGCCCTTCATCTAGCATTCCTTTGACTGTAAACTGTTTAAATTGTTAATATCTGTCCTAGTTTTCACACAGTACCAATTCCTGTAGCACCACAGGATGGTCCAGGAAGTATTTGTATGAAGAAACCACCATTTGGAGGAAAGACTACATCTTGTATTTCCTTTCATGATGTAAAATATACTATTTATTAACTGCCTAAAATTTCCAATTAGCCTGATCGGATTGATTAGCCTGTCTCCTGAATATATCAACACAGACGACAGAAAAGTGCTACCAACGGTGGGGCACAGCTCCATGCTGCTGCCGAGCCAGGCTGCAGCCCTGTGCCCTGCGCCCCACTGTCAGTGCAGCAATCTGTGGGGGGGCCACATAACCCCCATTTCCCCCTGATGCATCACCAATGACATAGCATACAACTATCTATAGTTCTGGCATGGACAGTATATACTGAGTATTTTTCTTTACTTGGATTGTAAGGTCTTTCAGGGAGGGACCATCAATATTATGTTTGCACGATGGAGCCCTGATCCTTACCTGAAATACTGAAGCAGTAAAGAAACAGTAAATTGCTTATGTATTTGCAGTATCCATACCCATCTCTGCACAGGATGTGCTATACTAGAGCAGACACTTGTGCTACTAAGTGTTAAATCCAGTTGCCAAGATACACTGCTCCAGAAGGAAAACACCATAGGAATTCTCCCACACACCCATCTGGTTATACTAACCCCTGCTGGCAGTTAGCTGACAACCTGAAGCATGAGATTAGATTTATCCTATTTTAGTGTATCTAACTATAAAAGTTATTACTGGTCATAAAATTATCTGACTACTTTAAAGAAAAAAAACATCTATTACATTGGAATCCCAGCCATGTTACCTAAATTTACTACAGAGCCACACAAATTCGATTAGATGGCTCAGGAATAGACAAGGAGAAAAAAATGGTTTCACCTCTATGCCACTTGTCCAACCAAAACTAGAAACGCAGTTACTAGGAGGGCAGTGTTACCTGTGAACTACACACCACTGTTTCTTTACCAATAGCTTCTCCCTCTGTACTCCCCTTGTCCGCCCAGTAAATATCTCATCTCTGGTTTCAATTTAGTTGATCCTTTACCCTGATGTTAATTGCCCTGTTTCTGACCCGACTTCTTTTTCAGTGCTGCAGTAATCTGGAAGGTGATACAAATAACATGCAAACAGTATGTTCAGAGCCTGGGGAGGAAGAGTACAACCAGCAGTGCCTCTGTGGGGTTCAGGAGAGCTGATGAACCAGTGCAAGGCCTCCTCGGTCAAAAGCACGGTAGCTGACATGTGGAGACTGTCAGAAGGAAGAAACCTCTTCAGAAAGGGCTGGCTGCGAAAATCTTCTCTTTGTATTCAGTTGAATTAGTATATACTCAGTCATCACCTAACTTGTTTAGATGTCTTAATAAACATCATGTGCACGTTGATGAGAAAATGTCAAAAGGTTTAACAATCCCTCCAAGAACTAAAACCATCTCCTCTACTGCTTGGCTTCAGGGAGGCTAGAAACGCCACAGAAAAACTTCCGTGGTCCTGCGTGAAACAACACAAGCAGAACCAACAAGTGAAGAGATCGGTGGAGACTGAATTAATTCATCAACAGAAATCAAACAGAATTCTCAAACTGCTGTAAATTTGGGGCCTTGAGTTTTCAGTGGTTTCAAATTACTAATTCATTTTCCTGAAAGAGAGCACCCATTTCCACTAAATATGCAAGCACAGAAACTGAGCTATCTTTAAGAAACATTAATGTCTACGTAGTTAGCTGCAGCCTCCAATATTTGTATATAAAAATAGGCATGACAACCTATTTTCCTCTAACAAAAGTAGATGTATAAGCTGCAAGTACCAGCATGCACATCCTTAGAAGAGCAAACAAAAGCTAAGCTGCTTTAATAGCCAATGAAAATCCATCTGCACTCAGCTCAACAAGTATTTAAGCTATACTCACTGCTTTTCATCCTCTCTACAAACTTCACATTAGTGGTTCTCAATCTTTTTTGATTCAAGACACCCCTCAGAAAAATCATTCACTCTTTTTTGAGTACAGAAAAATAAGAGGCAAAGTTCTTTGGGTACATGTGATATCTTTTATTAGACCAATTAAATAGTTGGAAACAAGCTCTTTGCAAGCTTTCAGGTCCCTACACCTTTGAACCTTGCTGCCTATGTCCTTAGACCAACACAGCTACAACCAACAACCCTGAAAAATAATAGAGAAATGCTTCTGTTGGAAAGACTCAGAAAGATCACAACAGGGCAGAATGTTTTTAACATTATGAATTCCTATTTGAAATCTCTGGATTTATCTTGTGAATCATGTTTGCATGCCCTGGTTAAGAATCGCTGTTTTACATAGTAGCAGAACTTTCTAAAGGTTATTCCAACTTTCTAGCTGGGGAAAGTAAGGCAGAGGCACAGCAAGTAATTTGCCCAAAGCCATGCAAAAAAAATCTATAAAAGAGCCAGAGAAAACTCCAAAGAGTCCTGCATCCACTACTGTATTTTCCCTTATAACTATTGACACTCTACCCAGAAAACCTTTGTACAGAATGGCTTCTCAAATGAGCAGTAATCCAACCAGGGTGAATTCAAGGGCTGGGTATGTGCTCAGCTCCAGCTTTTGTGCTTTTTCCACAGGCTTTTCGTGTCAATTTGAAGCGGTTTTCTTTTTGCTTGCAAATATGACAGCACTGTATATTGATACTGTATGGTATATATATTCTAGTTAAGCACAATTGTTGGTCCACAGCATTTAAAGCTATAGTCTATGTTCAATGTGTATCAGTTTAACACACCAGCACCATATGGCCCTCCATAATCAACTGCAGCACTGTACTTCAAACCCAACACTGCATTTATAATATTATTGTATGCAACACAAACACCAATATTTAGAAAGAAAAATGTCCTTTTTATTGGACTCCTGCTGATACCCCAGCTGTTAGCCAACACACGCAAAGAGTTTTGCTTTTTTGTATTGAAAAAAAAGCCCGAAGCATTTTAAAAAAATCTTACATCTGAAAGGTACATTTTGTCCTGCCCCAGTAGGTCTGTATGACTGAGTTAAAATGTGTTTTTTTATTAGATGAATTGCATCATTAAATTACATTATAAAAACTAAAAATGCACCATTAATTTTCAAAAACAATAGTAAATACATCTCATTTCTGATACATGATTCTGCATTTAATTTTTGCCCTGGGCCACATTTTTCTAACAGGCTCACTGTCTTCCATTATGCAGACTATACAAATGGAGCTAAATTGCCAAAGATTTTTTTTGTTTGGCCAAATGTCTAATGTGAAAATAAATGAATTTCTAATCGGCTGTTGCAAAAAGAAAAATTACTTTTTGATCTCAGCTCAGCCAAGCAAGAATCTACCTAGCTCATGTAATAAGATGCCAGGGCATTGTATAGGATGCAGAGAGAGACAAAAGGCTAGACAGAGAGACAGACCGATATGGCAGTAAATTAGGTTAGCACATTCAATTCTATATGAGCAGCATTTCTTAATTAAATGGACAGAAGTTCCACTGAGCTTGAGCCTCCTTGCTGGAGGGTCTTCACATTTAATGTAACTTCAGTTCTAAATATTCATTGATCACTCTCATTTGAAAGGAAAACCAAGAATTAACAGAAGGACAATGAGTCCCATCTATAAACCACTGCATGAATGAGAGGATGGAAGCATTGGAGAAACAACAGTCTTAACTGTTAACATGGCAGGAATAGATATCTGACCATTACAAAAAACCATAAATGCCTAGTGCTGGCTAGGGCTGTTCCTGGCTATTCAACAATGCCGTGCACATTACTATTCACTGCATGACTCCTAACAACAAGAGTTCACTCTTCCTAACCCAAGCGTGTGTCTTGTGTATAGAACTGCCATTCCAAATCCACAGCCTGCATTTTCCAAGTCAGTATTTGGGCAACCCCTACCATAGTCTATTTGGACTTCAGTTCACAAACAGCTCACAAGCCTAAGTTAGAAAAACTGGCAGGAGTCTCCCCAACACAAAATGCCCAGCTCTCCCCATAAAGAGTATATAGTATTGCTCCTTTTAGATGATCTTCAACGATAATTCAGTATCTTTCAGAGGACAACCAGAAGAGAGTCAGGTCCTATGTTTTTTTAAGCCAGCCATCATCAGCACATGGGGGGTTTTTTATACAAGTTTTCTTCCCAGAATTTTCCCCCCACCCCATTAAAATTACTGTGGTATTTTTATAGTGAGAATGAAAATGAATGAGTAAAACAGACACACACTGTGGTGTTTATGACTATAAATACAGCATAATGTATTAAAGTTTATGGTATTTAAGGCTGAGTTTCATTTTAAACCTTAAGAAGCTAGGTGATTTAGCCTGCTTGTTTTCCTCCAAAATTCCAGCAGCCTCTATTTATTGTTAGAAGTGAAATGGTCCATTAGATCGTAAGTTAAATTATTAATTCTGGTCCTCTTAGTAGTGTTTTGAGTCTAACCAAGAAGAGGGCCATTCTGTACTAAACTCTCTGAAACTCAAAAGACAGACAGATAATGGATAGACAGAGATAAACTACATAGAATAAATGATGTGCTCAAAGTAAGTCGTATCTTGGTTTCAAGATTTTCCTGTTAAAGGTGTGTTAATTAGGAAGGGATTAGCTAAAAGAAAAGACAAAAGTGATAGGAACATAGGGCAGGGGGTTGGAGCAAGGGGCAAATCAGCTTAGGGAATAAACAGTCTAGTCCAAATTGCAGAAAATATTGTTATCAGTTTTGACTCAAACGGCTGGTTTAAAAAATAAAACTATTAAAAAATGTTAATCAGGGTCACTCAGGTTGCTCCAGTGAGAAGGATAAATTGCTCATGGAGTCAGCTGCTTCTCTGAGGCAATCACATTTGTATTTACACAGACTGGAAGGTCTCGTTTTCTTGAATACAGGATGAATCAAAAAAGAGACTGTGTCTTTGCTCTGGTAAAAAGCCTTCTTTTAAGGTGATGACACATACCTGTGTTTCAGTTTGAATTTGATGAAACAACAGCAATCTGCAAAACAGGGGTGGTTATGCTTCAACAACATTTAACCCGCACCCGTATCAGTGTGATACAGCCAGATCCTTTTCCACCTGCGGACTTAGAAATCTACATGTGATTCTATTTCACCCCACTTAGGTCCCTGAAAATGGTTAGCACTAAGGGTGGATGGGATCCTTATACTCACTCACCTTTTACAACTTATTCTTAAGGATAAGGTGATGGAAGATTACAAAAGTATGTACATTAACTTTTCCTGGAGAACTTAAGCAGGCTGAAATAGAAGAACACATAGGCACCTAATCGTTGAAAAAAATCTGACCTCACTGTCTCTGCTTAAACTAACTCTGCAATGGTGGTTTCACTCTTTGCTTGCCTCCTCCCTGTGGTTTCTTTCCCAAAGGGCAATCATTCGGAGGGAAAGAGATAGCTGCCAGGATCATAATTGTCCTCAGAAAGATGTCTCCCCCTGTTTGGGTATGGGTCAGCATGGTTTGGTAGAAAAGCCCTAGCTGGACTTCATTTTATCCATTCCCCCAGTACAGCATTACTTGCTTGTACTGTTTCTGAAGCTGCATTTAAATTTAATGCAAAATGATTCCTTTAAGAAATGTGTCCATGTCATCATTTTCTTTGTCCCAAATGATCTGAATAGAAGAGTGGAAACTCTTCAACCTACCATATATTTAAAAATTAAAGTATTATACTGTACAAAGTTACCTTTACAGAAATCAGTTGCAATTAAGTTATTAATATTGTAGATAATTGTTGTGGTATAAAGAACAGAAAGGGTCACATGGACTCAGTAATTTAACTAAGGTAAATGTAACAAACTCAATCACTATTCTTCTCAAGTAATTTGCATCCATCAAATCTATTGGCTGGAATACATCAATGGTAGAAGCAGGAAATAATTGTCCTCTCCTAAAATTTCAGAAAACACCCCTGGTCTTCATTGGGATGAAAGTGATGAGTTTTCAAAATGTTCATGAAATAACAGGAGATACACACCCCTCTCTCAAAAAGAGCCATTTGAATTTGGGACAGCAAGGACTTGGCCTCAACTCTCCTAATATTCCAAATTAAGTGCCTCAACAAGCTGACTTTCTGCAATGGGATGGGAAAGTATCTTTCTTTGGTTTGAATGAGAAACTTCATCCTGGATCAGAGAAAGCTTCCCAATGAAAGCTTTTTGAAACTAGTATGTCCCTTTGGAAAGTTTTAATTTTAATTAATTGGCCACTTCTGACAAAACATTTAATCAAAGCATTCCCAAAAAGGATAGATTAAACAGTGGTAAGAGCTGGGATAAGTGAAGGTCCCTACACTTTTTATAACGCTTGGTCATCAGTGGCTAAAAAAGCTTCTGTAGTCCAATGGTCCTCCTTTGGACAGCAGGTTTAAGGGCAACTAAGAATAAACCATTAAGACATTGACTTTGGGACTCAGGGACTGGGCTCCCTTCCAAAACAGCCAGTCACAGTAACACAGCCCTTTAAACCAAAGGGAAATGAAGGATCAGAATCACCTGTTTGGCATTGGTATGGTGATAACAAATAGCTATAAAACAGCTCAGCTGGCCAATGCTTGCTCACTGCACTGATAAATCTGCCCTTAAAAGTTAAAAAATAAAAAAATGATTTACAATCAATATCCTTAGTTCGTTGTATAAATTATAAGGGAGTATGTTCTTTGGGCTGCATCTTCAATGTTTCTGGCTAATTTTAAAGAAAAAAAATCAAAGAAAAGTTCAAGCTAAAAAGGCAGGTTGAAAAGAAGACACAGATAAACATGATAGGCAAGGACAAGATCCCTCTTTCTCCATCATTCTTGCATCCCATCCCTCTAACACTGCTATCTTTTTTCATTTAAGTCTGTCCCTAACCCCTTCTAGAACCATCCTATGGACATGTTAACACAGGGATTCACCCTAAATCACTCCAATGCTTTTATCAGCAAGTACACAAGCCCAGCGCCTCCCAGCATCAGTCACACAGGTGCCAAAGCAGAGTTCTCCTTCCATTTGGGAAGTGGCTAATTATTGCCAGCAGTGTAGGTTCAGTGATGTGGATACAGGTTGGTTGTTCCCTGTCCACCTACCCAGTTCTCAGACTCTCAATCTGCTGTGTCCCAGCAAAAGCTAAACATACACTAAGGCCTCAGTAAATGTCCTTTTCTCCAGGCTAGCATTGGGCCCAGAAGGTAGACTGCAGCCAACCCCATGTCCTCCTGGTTGGATAGGGCCATTACTCCATTGAACAATTACTTTCCTACATGAAGAGGCTGGCAGACAGCAAGAAATCAGGGGTGGAATTATCTGCCAGACCCCTACCCCCGGACTGCAAACCTCAGAGACCTCAGGGGCAGCAGGAAGAGGAAGTGAACGTACAGCCCATGGTGGCTATGTGCCAGAGAGCTGTGCTTTAGCACTCCCCGGGCTTCTGGCCTGAGCCACTGCAGGCATGTGGCTACATTTTCTGAATCAGGTAAATATGTGTCCAGTTGCTTGTCAGTTTAATCTCCGCACCTTAGATTAACCTGCAAAGACTGAATCGATTCAGCCTCAGACTGTTTGACTGTCTGTACTTAGCCCAGGTGCCTTATACCTGGGCATTTTCAGATTTTTATATAAACTTTAACTTCAAATAATCTGAGTTTTTAATACGTAGCGTGGGCTTAACTATAACATGGATACAATACTTTTTATTTTATAAGTTAGAAGTATGGACTCCACACCTTTCATTTTTATGTAGTTTTATGTAGTTTTTAGGTGCAGTTAAAGCTTATTAATCCTCAGTAGTCTGAAATAGCTTTGGACAAATCTATTTGCAGAGTACATATTACTCAGCTCCCGGCCTGTTGGGAATTCTCCAGATTTGTTTTTGTTGTTGTTGAAAAACACTGATTTGTATAAGTGGAATTATTTTTGGAGGGCTGATTCAATTTTGACTAAACATTCATCAGGAAAGGTTTCCCAGGTACAGAATGACATTTCAAGCCAAACAGAAGGCCGGGTAAATGTGTACCTTTATAGATTTACTAAATCAGAGATGTATAGCATAAGCTTTTTCAAGCAGAGGGCTTATTTTGTTAGATTCATCAGACATCTCTCATTTCTAACCAAAACCAGACAGAAGGGATATGCCCTAACCTGAGGCTATTTTGCTGTTCTGGGGATGGGTATTTGCCTGAAATGTGGGAAAATGGCAGAAGAGGGACTAGAAAATGGGTTCTCCATCTCTACGAAGTGCCTGTCTCTGTTCAAAACTTCAACTTGATTTTCCAAAATTGGCTTGTAACACAAAATCATTCAAAGAATGGAGAAGGTTCACACATTTCTGCCTTGGGGTTAATTGTGAGCTGCTGACATGCATATGTTTCTGCCTAAATAGTATCAAAAAGCAATCCATGGTAATTGTAGGGTCAAATAGTCATTTAAATCATGTGGTGTTGTTGCTAATCCCCAACTGGATGACTCCTCAAACTGCAGAGCGCTTTCATGACACTTGTACTACCATATGCACATGAGTATTTACAATGTTTTCTATATCTAGGAACAGGATTTCTGTTTGTACAAACATGTTCAAGAGGCAAATAAAGGGGGTGGAGGGAGGGCCATGGATCCAGTCACTCATTTACTCTTCTCCAGTGTTCTGATATGAAACACTTATTTATGGTCCAGCACATTATTGCCCTCAACTCCTCATGAGCCACTGCACAGTCAGGACCTTGGAGCAGACAGTGAAGTGAGAAATTTAGACTAACCAAGAAGATGCCAACTTCCTTCCAGACAGAAAGCTCCATTCTAACAAGAGTATGTGATTCAAATACATAAAACAATAGGAAAGCAAAAGGTGTAAGCACTAACTGCAAGAATAATAGAGAGTTATTACTACTATAACCTGGTCCAGGAGAGAGATTCAACTCAGCATATGACTCAGCATCCCTTCCTGATCATCCTGCTTATATGGACAATTTACAAGGACATGCTGCATCTCTTCTAATACGTATTCCTTTTTTGTAAAAGGTTGTTTTCAGGAGCTGCGTTAAATAGAGGTGATATTAAGGTACTCTCAGGTCAAAGGTGAACTTTTAACAGAAAACTTTGTAATGTACTGTCACTTTATCTCCCAGGTCCCTATCATCAGAAATGGCACCATAATGGGATGCTACTGGTTACAGCATAGCAACAAACTTGCTCTCGCTGGCAGCTGAAGTAGTGCTTTCAAATGGCATCTGGAATTCATTAAATCCCTTCCACCATCATGCTAAAAATAATTCTACAGTAATAATAAAAGCCCAGCAACTCTCCTTCAGAAAATGGCTATTTTAATATATACTAAATTATTTAGATCACTTTATTAGCTAACAACCAACACAACAAACCAGAGAAGTACAAGGACTGAACTAGTTATGTTAGCCTTGGAAAGAAGTCAGAATCCCTTTACATTCAGCAATTAAACAAGCCAAAGGGAATAATTCAAAGCAGAAGTTAGTACGTGAGGCCCTGAGAAAAAAGCAATGTGAAATAAGGTTTTGGAAGTCTAAGCTGCATGTTTAGGATCTTGCACCTTAAGTATTAACCCAGTTCCTGATGTTTGCTGTCCATTGGCTTGAACCAGGATCCAAAAGTTGCCCCAATCTGCATTCCTTCTGTGATCATTTTAAAATTTAGTGTCACCCTTTTGGTTCAGTCAGCTAACCAAGCTTCAGAAACTTGCAGGGTTGTTTTCCTTAGGATGAGAAAGGACTTAGGACATTCTTGGTGCAGTCCTGTTTTTTTACAAATTAAAAAACCAACAAAGATCTCTTTCCCTGATGGCAATAGAAATAAAAAGGCATTTCTTTGTATACAAATCCTCACATATGCCACTATACCAAGCTCTGTGCTCACACAGCTCTGTCCATCTGCTTCACCTCAGGATCACAGTCAGCTCCATTCCCTGGCTTTTTTCTCCACCTGCAATGGCTAAAGTAACAAACCCAACCATGTGGCTTTGGTCAAATTGCCATGTGCCTTAGCCCTTCAGATGGCGCAGTGTTCAGAAATTATTCTGGGCCCAAGATACATTTTATTCAGTGATGAGTTCCAGCTGCTTCTGCATAACAGAACATAGGGCGGAGACAGAAGTGACAATTTTGTCCTATCTGGCCACAGAAAGCAGTCTATAGCCATGAGCAAACACAAGTGGATGGCTGCAGACCACTTAAAAAATGGCCAGTTGGGCAAGAATATGAACCCTCACTTCATGAGGTTTCAGATGAAGACATATCAAAACAGAGCATTTTCTGTAATTTGTGTTTAGTCTACATTGCCTCCCAGCCTCGAGCTGTTTTCAGAATGGGAGGGGGGAAAGGGAGCAGAGGAAGTTCAGTCTATGGTTTTTTCAGCCCCCGCTGGAGGGTGAGGCTGGTTTATTGGAGCCCCTCCCCCTCCTAACCTCCAGTGCCTGCTGGGGAACCCCTAGGACAGGGGCCGGCAATTATTTCAGCTGGAGGGCCGCCTAACGAGTTTTGACAAGATGTTGAGGGCCGCAAGGGAAGCCCCATCCCTGGACAGGTGCCCTGCCCCCTGGTCACCATCTTGGAATTGGAAGTCCCACCCTCTAACCACTGCTTTTTGGCACTGGAAGTCCCTCCCTTTGCCCCAGAAGTACTCCATTTAGGAAGGGGGGTTGCCATCTTGGAACTGGAAAAAAATTAATTATATACTAAAAATCCAACATCCACAATAACACATTTAAGTTTTATGTAAAAAAATATTTTGTCGTGATTTGTGTGCGTTTGTGTGGTGTATATAGAGGCGATTGCATAATAGCTCAAAATGAAGTCTTGTATATTGTGGAGTGTGGAGGGCCGTGGGGGGTATGAGATTTGAGGGGGGATTTGGATGCGGGGGAGAGTATAAATGTCAGTACATGGGTACTGGGGGCTTGTGGGAGCTGTGTTTGTGGGGATGTGTGGGTGTATGTGTAGGTGGGTATGGGGTTTGTGGGGTGTGTGGAGAGGAAGGGTGGCTGAGAATGTGTGTGTAGGGGGTGGGTGTGTTTCTGTTGTGAGGTGTGTGCACATAGGACTGATGTGAGCTCCCCACACAGGTGCACATGTGTGTGTGCAGGGGTGCATGTAAGGAGCGGTATGGGGGAGGGTGTGGGTGGGCACAGTGTTTGTGGGGTGTGTGATTGTGTGTAGAGGAGGGTATGGTTGTGGGGTTTGCAGGAGAAGGTTTGTGAGTATGGTGGGATGTGCATGGGAGCCCCACACGTGCACCCTCCTGAGCTGGTCAGCACCCATCCCTGCCCAACAACAGCCCAGAGCCCACATTCCCCGCGGTGCCTCCCTGCCACTGCCAACACCCCACAGCCCTAGCCTGCCCCGCGCCTGCTCTGAACTCACCCCGGCAGGAGCAGAGCAGCTGTAACACATACCACAGCCCCAACCCAGCACACCCTGTGCCTGCTCATGCTAAACAGCAGCAGTGCCAGCCTGGCAGAAGCTGTTGCTCAGCATGGGGGAAAAGTATCCCTTCCCCCTTGCCACTGCCCAGCACTCCCTGCTACACCCACATGGAAATCGTGCTTGGGCTGTCCTGCAGCTCTGCCACCATCATTGCCACCTGGGCTGCCCAGTGGGGCAGCAGTGGCAGCACAGAGTGGGGCAGCAGGGCAGCCCGGGTGGCTGTAGCAGGGAGTACCAGGCAATGGCGAGGGGGAAGGGCCACTTTTCCCCCACATTGAGCAACAGTTTCGGCCCAGCTGGCACTACTGCTTAGTGTGAGCAGGTGAGTCCGGCGTAGGCGCTTAGTACTGCTCTGAACCCCACAGTTATAGGTCTATCAGACACAGTTCTCTGAAGGGTTGTAACCTTCCCCAGGTACCAAACATTCAGAAGATATCAGGTTTCCTGTAAATCAGTATAAAACCACCTTGCTTTGAAAAAGTTAAAGTCCAGACCCGATACTGGACTGATATTCAACTCACAGGGTGACAGAAGGCCATGCCAGCGGCTGAAGGTATCAAATAGTCATTCTTGGTGAAAGTTCAAGAACCTTAATACCCAAATTGAGACCCTTCATGGGAAATCTGCATTGGAAATAAGTCTGAGTCAAGATTAAGACTTTAGACACTCTCTGGATTCAAAATCTGCATCTTAAAGAATCCCTTCCTAATAAGAATAGCGATAAGAAATGGCTCTTTATGACTTGGCCGCAGTCACATGACTTGAGTCAGCCTCATAAGGGTCAGCGAGTCCAGAGTGCTTCAGATCGGGTCTCCACTGGTATCCCGGGGCTGAGGCCAGTGGCGGTGGCAGATGGAAGAATCTGCCACTGCCTAGTCTGCCTAGAAAAGCAATCCAGCTGCGGAGCCACCCCAGTCCCACTACATGCCCAGGAGGTGGCAGGACATGCCATGGCCAGACAGTGCCTGGGCCAGGTTGTACCAATGGACCGACCAGGGCCAGATAAAGCCCCTTTGTAAGCTGTATTTTGAACCACACCTGCCCTAGAAAAGGCTCCCTCTGCTCCCTTCCCCTCCTCCCATTCTGAAAACAGGGACAGACAGGGAGGGAGAAGGGGCCATTGCTAGGGGAAACTGGCTGCAGCTAGATTTCCCTCCCCTTGGAACCAACAGTGAACACCTGCTTGGTCCAAGGGATTGTTGCAACTCAGTGTGCTTCCTGCAAAGCCTTCTGAGTTACAGCAGGGAGCTGCATTTCTTTCTGCACCCACAGGCTTCTGCAGACCCTCCCCAAATTACTTGTTTCCAAAGTTAACCCATTTTAAAGATACAGTTCTCAAAACCACAGAAGGTGGCCTCTGTTTGCTTGCAGCCACCTTAGTTAGGTAAAGGGGTTTGAAAACTGCTTCTCTAGAGCCTGAAGAAGGATGCTTGACACCCATTGGCTTTAAAGAGGTCTGTGATGCTTGGGAGCCATCAATGTAACTTTCAGAGTAACACAGCTTTCACATTAGGGTAGTGAAAGATGCCAGATTGACTGCCCTGCAGAGTGGTGTTCTCTATGCAAAAAAAAGGTGCAGTATAAGGAAAATTAGTCATTCTCTTTGGAGAATTAGGGCACTCTAGTAGCTAAGTGTGAATAGGAGCAATCAGCTAAAAACGTTGTGTGGAATGATATGGAATGAAGCCAATTATCCCAGCCACTGGCTCCAATCCCTGAGCAGTTTATTCTCACATCACAATCCCATACAGCATTTACAGTGGGTGCCCCTGGCTGGGGTTTCAGAGGTGATTCTAAGTGTGATGTCTCAACCTCTTAAGTTATATTCGTACATATGTCCTTTCTATTCAGCGGTGGGGAAGCCTCACCTGGTGTACTGGGTCCAGTTTTGGGCCCCACACTTCAAGAAAAATGTGGACAGATTAGGAAGAGTCCAGCACAGAGTGATAAAAGGGAAGCAAGACTTGTGAGGAAAGGTTGGAAGAGCTAAGGTTGCTTAGTCTGGAGAACAGAAGACTAAGGGGGGATTTAATAACAGTTTTCAACTACCTAAAAAACAATTACAGGGGGGATGGAGACAGACTTTTCTCTGTAGCCTGAGAGGACAGGACCAGTAGCGGTAGCCTCAAGATGCAGCTGAGGAAATTTAGGTTGGGCTTAGGAGAAACTTTCTGCACTGAGGGTGGTCAAGCCTTGCAACAGGCTGCCTGGAGAAGCTGTGGAATCTCCACCCCTGGACATTTTCAAGAGCAGACTGGACAGACACTTGGCTGGCATGTCTAGTCAGGGATGAACGTGCCTTGAGAGGGGGCTGGACTAAATCAGCATTTCTCAACCTGTGGGTCATGACCCAAAAGTGGGTAACAAGAATATATGAAAGGGCCACAAACAAACTTTAAAAATTGATTCTCCTTTAAAGGAGAAATACGTGAAACCATGGCTTCTCCCTTGCAGACTGTCAGCGTTCCAGCCTGCAAGGGGCTGCTTGGGGCCCCCCATGCGCCACATCCATCCCACCCCACATACCCCCCCCTACCCCACACACTGGGGAGGAGCTGGGGGCTGGGCGGGGGGTGGCGCTGGTCAGGAGTGAGGGGCACTGGGCCCGGACTGGCCATCAATGTTTACAAATGGGTCCTGGTACAAAAAAAGTTGAGAACCTCTGGACCAGATGACCTTGGGAGGTCCCTTCCAGCCCTACTTCCCTATGATCCTTCCTATGATCCCATATGCATGACATTAATTCATTAAGGCCCTTCCTGTTGCTTGACAATCTGCTTCTTTTTCTCCCAAAAAAGGTTTCAAAACTGTTTGTCCCAAAATGTCCACTCTAGAAAGAGCATATTACCTTCTCTCAGTTATAAACCAGGAGACTTTAGAAATGCATTGAGTTCCTAATTGAACCCTATGTTCACCCCCGGCAAGAGCTATTCTGAACTAATTCTCCTAACTTCTCCTGTCTCTTTCTGTAAGAAGCTGACTGGAACCTTGGAGGAAGGAGCACGGTGGACAGGAGATGAGAGTTTGGAGGAAGCACTGAGAACTTAGTCCATTTGTACATAGCTTCAATTCTAACTCTGTTTGGTATGCCTCTGTCTCCTACCCCCAAACATCTTTCACTTCAGCTGATGCAGCTAGAAATATGGGTGTCTTAATCAAAAACCCACTGGCTTATTGAAACAAAGGTGCTACTTCCTGCTGAATCTTACTCTGCAGTTCATATTATCACCTTGCTAATATCAAAAGGCTTAATTACCATTGCATCTGGCCCAGGAACTGGAGGTGGCATAAAGATGGGTTGACACTAAGTGTAAAGTAAAACAGCCACAGGGGTTCCCTAAGGTATTTTCAACTACCTGATACCCAGGGAGAGTAGCAAGAACAAACGGTGTTAACACCACACCCTTTTCCACTGGCCACCTGCTGCTCTTATACCAGGGAGCATATTAAGTGAATGAGTTCCCATTGTTCCCATAGTGAAGAGCTGGTAATTCCTCCATATCACATGTATTATTAATGATGTTATGGCCTCTTTGTTCTATTCAAGTGCTACAGAGGACTGGGTCACAAAGCTGGGCTCAAATTAAGCAGGGATTGTTTGATTAGGCCCCTTGTGCTGTATTTCAACTGAGCCTTGTCTGGACTAGCCATGCTGCAATCCTCTTTTATGGCTTTTGCTAACCCAACCCTGGTGTACACATGCAGATAAGTCTGCATCCATTTCCTGATCACCAGCCTCTAAATCACTAAATGGATTTTTTTAAGAAGGCTCTCTATTTTTAGAATGCATATTAATTACCCTTAAGCAGGTGCAAAAATCAACCCTCCGTTTATTATTATTTCTTTGAATCCTTAATGGTAGTTGCGAGCAAATAAATCCAGTTAATGCAATAAAAGGATTTATTGTCACCCAAATTTACGCCAGCAGTTTAATCATAACACCTTTTCATCTGACAGACTTTTTCGAGAACAATTTGCCCCACAATTTGTCAGCGAGAAAATGGCCTTGTATAAACGCTGGGAGGAAATAAATGCTAATACGTGGCACAGTCTTTCATTCTTCTAATTGCCCAGGGAATTTAAAGGAGACAGACTTATTTACTCACAGTAGGAAGTGTGCTGTAATAAATTATCACCATTATGGGCCTAAACAAGTCCCTGACAGTGACAGAACAGAGGGTGGGGGGTGATGGAGTCTTGAAAATTTACATGCCAGTAAATGGGTGTGTGAGGACATGTATACCCACGTTAGTAATAGCAGCACTGCGGTATTAATATTCAGTATCCATATGGGACCCTCATAAGACATTCTCTGCATTTTAAAGAGACAGCCTCTTAGTGCAAAGGCTTTCCTAAGCAGTTAAATGGTAGAGGCTGTAATTTTTGCATACCCCTCCCCACATACCAAAGGCTCCCTTGGTAGAGTAGAAGCTAACCTTTCCAGGCAATGGTGCCAGTTTACCAGGCTGATCTCAGCTGTACCGGCTGGTGGCTGTAACCTCCCTTTCTCATGTCACGTGCTCTAATCTACCACTGAATACATGCTCAGAGCTCCTACTTCATCCTTACAGAGATAGAGCATAAGAAACCCAGATGGTGAAGAACGGTTGCCTCAATTCCATCTCTACCACCCCTCTGCCAATAAAGCTCCTCACAATCCTCATCACCTTCCTCCAGGAAAGTTCCCATTATTCTTGTCCATCTTCTTCCTCCTTAAAACAGAAACTGCTTCTATTAGTGCTGCTTCCAGTTCCAGCATCTGCCACTCACAGGCGCTGCATGCAATCCCACAGTTCATGTCCTGTTCAGGTCTGGTCCTGCTTAGTACTGCTCTGAACCCCACACTTACAGGTCTATCAGATACAGTTCTTTGAAGGGTTGTAAACTTCCCCAGGTACCAAACATTCAGAAGATATCAGGTTTTCTGTAAATCAGTACAAACCCACCTTGTTTTGAAAAAGTTAAAGTCCAGACCCAAAAATGGACTGATATTTAACTCACAGGGTGACAGAAGGCCTTGCCACGGGCTGAAGGTGTCAAATAGTAGTTCTTCGTGAAAGTTCAAGATCCTTAATACCCAAATTGAGACCCTGCATGGGAAATCTGCATTGGAAATAACCTGAGTCAAGATTAAGACATTGGACACTCCCTGGATTCAAAATCTGTGTCTTAAAGAATCCCTTCCTAATAAGAATAGTGATAAGAAATGGCTCTTTATGACTTGGCAGCAGTCACATGACTCAAGTCAGCCTCATCAGGGTCAGCTTCCCGGTCACACTGTTGCAGTGGCTTCTATCAAGTTCTCAAATACACAACTCGAGCATCTCATTTAGGAAGTTAGATCTGAAAGTATATTTGCCCCAGTGTGCTCAGTGTAATTGTATAGTGTTTTAAAGATGCTTAGAGATATATAAAAAAATTATTAAAACCCAGCAGAGAACAGCTTAAAAGCAGCATGAATAAGAAAACCCTAACCCAGCCATTCTCCTGAGAAAACACAGGCACTCTTCTTCCTCTCCTCCACAGGTTCTTAATTTCATGCAAAGCACAGAGTTGCCCGGTACAATCTGCGGACCCCAAGTCTGTCTCCGAAATGAGATTTGCCTATTGCCATAACAACAGACTGGTGTTGCTACAAACAGGACAACGTTTCTGTCTCCTTTTTTATTCTTGTATTTTCTTTTGCTTTCTTGTCTTTTCCTTGCTTCCCTCTCTCAGAAAAAAAAAAAAGGGCCCTCATTTCTCTGAAACAAATTGCCCACAGCTTGATTTCCCATACATCACAGAGTGTGGACCGGGCCTTATCAACATGGCTCTGCTTTTCCCATCTATTACCCGGTTTGTTTGCACTTTTATCCCATCGTCCTTGCACAGGGTAGAAAACATCCATCATCTGCACATCTGCCACCTGTCATGGGGCTGTCAATGCTGTGACAGCCAACATGACAAAACTGTTGTAACGCTGCACGGGCTCTGGGGCTCCAAGTTAGAGATTAAACGGCATGGAAAAAATGTAGAGATAGATTTAGCAATGGACAGGGGAAAAAAGCCACGCTTGGGGGAAGGGAGAGAGATAAGGCAAAAAGGTGCAAACAATTAATACGAGGTGTTTGCCTGGCCTTGTTTTGAAAGGAAATGGTGTTGGGATACCTGATCCAGCACAGGTTGTGTTGTGGGTCATCATTTGGTCAGTTGATTGTCCCATATAGCTCCGAGATACATTCTCCCATCCTTACTTGCCTGGAAGAGCTTTACTCCTAGTGTTGTTTACTCTCCAGGACTCCCTGATCACTAAGGCTAGGTACAGAAATTACACAAACCAGTGTAAGTGATCGGAAACTGGTCTGAACCCGTAACAGAACAGAAGTTCAGTGCATGTAGACCAGTTTCAAAATGGCAGAACCCAGTTTAAGATCGATCAGGATGGATGTAGTATTAGATTTAATCAGTTTCGGTGAGAACACTCTATTGAACATCTGTTCCAGATCCCCTCCTGACTCAAGTTACCTCACAGTCCCCACAGCATCCCAGGATGCTTTGCAGCTCCCCACTAACCACACCTCGCAGGGTGGGCGACCACAGCCCTCACTGTCTGCTCTAGCCGAGCCAGGCTGGCCCCACCCCTGGGTAGTCACAGGGCTGAGGTAGCAAAGCCTCTGGTCCCAGCCCTACAGTTTGCCTGCACCCATCAGCTCAGTGGGAAAGCAGCCGAAGGAGGGAGGTGGGTTTGCCCAACTGGGGGGGCCCCACACTGTGGAAGTTATCCCCCCACCTGACCAGGCCAGCCTGTCCAGCCCCACCCACTGCAAGTCACTGCCCCTGACTCATGGTGAGGGCGTGGAATGGAGCAAAGGCAGTCATTTACCCAAAATTCCCCAAATCTCTTCCTCAAACCCTTGCCTACAACTAAAAGGCACAATATCTGAACCATCAAGAACATCCTTCAGCATGTCATAGGTCATGGGCAACTGGTGCCACCTTAGTTGGGGGGGCACATGTCCCCCCAGCAACCAGTCAGTGACCGAGGGGAGGTCCCCCCATGGCCAATCGCACTGACCGGGTGGGGGGGTCCCCTGCGGCCAATCCCATTGACTGGGAGGGCCCCCCCCCACACCTGATCGCAAGGCAGCCAATCCCACTCCCTGGCCGGTGCTTGCAGAGGGAGCAACAGCACTCCCACTTGCCCATCACCTAAGCAGCAAGTGTGGCTGGTCAGCCACTGCATATGTAGACGAGTCTTTGGGGCTTATTTGCTACTCTGTGTGGCTACCAATGCCATCTAGAACTGTGGACACAGTTCTATTGGTATACAAGTGTCTTACACTGGTAATAGCTTTTTCCCCTTCTTTTGCACAAATAAGTTATAATAGTGCAAGTTACTTTGTCAATACAGCTACATCCTCACTAGGAGGTTGCATTGTGGCAGCGGATGCAAAATGACCACTTTGAGAGACCCCGCTCACTCATAGCTGCAGTCAAGAACAAAAATGCCACTCTTTACTCCACAGCAGTGTATTGGGCAGTTAGGTCATCTAACTGTAGTACCCCAAACATTTTTAAGTGGCAGACATCTAATAGACAATTGGAGTAGATAAATGTTTCATCAAAAATGGAAAAGCTTACATTCACTGGGGAGAGAGAGGAAATCCTGAGAAGGAGACAGAAACAGGTCAGCCAGAGTATCTGGAAGTAGAACCTAGTTTGGATGCACAGCCTCAGGCCTCTTGAGCCTGAATCTTCCGAAATCCAGAGCATACGCAGTTCTGAATGAAGTGGGGGTGCAGGCATGGAGCACTTCAGAAGAAGTAGCCTAGAGTGTTCTAAATTGGGTAGCCTGAAATGTAGGCACCCATTTCATTAGCTCCTGAAAATAAGCCTTGCTTAAATTCCTCAGCTTCATGTTTGAACATCTACGTCTCTCTGTTTACTTTCAGACATTCATACAGTCTTCATACCCCTGCTGTCCAAGGTTCTTGGTGTGAGTGCATGCATATTTGCAAGCTTCATAAAAAAACTTTACATTTCTAAATACTGTGCTGCATTAGAGGATTCTCCTCCACACTAAGAAGTGCTAACTCATTGTCTCATTGCTCATATGTCAGTGGGACTCCACACAAGTGGTAGTTACCCTTCAATATACAGTTAAAGAAACAAACTTTAACCTGTTCACATTTTATAGCCAACAAGTGAGACAACTGCTATTTCTATTGCTCAAATCCACTTGGAATAACCTAGATGTGAAACAAAACTAGTCTGAAAAAGGAAAGAGGACATAGAAGTATGTGTACAAAACAGCTCATTGCTGCAAATATGTCTAGAAGTTGCACGTGAGACTAGTAAAGTTCGAACATAGTGGCTTATTTTTCTGAAATGTAGTAATCCATAGAACACTCTTGTATGGAAGTGTTACTATTGCCTTTGAAACAGGATTTTTTTTAAATAAATAGTTTCCTCACCTCATCTAGACTTTCAGGTCAAGCAAAAATATTGGGAATTTAGATAATAGTTTTCACTAAACTTTTAAAAAATGAAGAAAAATTGGAAATGTCATAACGATTAATTTTAACAGTTCAAAAATAAAACATTAGGATTTTGGGGACTACACTTACATTCCATTTCAACACCAGAGGAGATGGAGACAGGGTTTTCCCCTCTTATACCCTATGGCCCCTGGGTCTCTCTCCAGGTTTGTGGGAGTCTTGAGTTCAAATCCTTCCCTTCCAGATTCACAGCAAAGGACTTAAAGTATTCAGCCAGAAAGCAAAAGTAAGATTGACACTCTAGACTGGTAGTTAAGGAATTTTCATGGATAAAAGACATTCATATTCCTGTCTTTTCTCTAATAAATGTTTAATTATCACTAAAAAGTGGAACATCTTCACCAGAGCAGATTGAGAGAGACTTGCCTTGGATTACCTGGTAGCCCACTGTTTAAGGCATCATCCTGGGAGAGAGGCATGTTAATCCCCGTCTGTCAATCATGTAAAGAGGGATTTAATTCCAGGTCCTTTATATCCCATAATAGCATTGGGCTATTACATGGAGGAGTAACACTGGTATTCCCCCTATTTTGCTTATGCACCTAAGGCCCCATGCATGCACTGTGATACTTCATCTCCAAATTCCCTTTGCTTTGATTGTCAAATTAAATGTTTTGTCAAAAAAGTCTGATCCTTTATTGACACATAATGATGCAGAGAATTAAACGGGGGAAGGTGGGGGGCTACACACCATTTAAAGAGAAGAAAGAAAGGCCAAAAAGAGACTGACCCAAGACTACTGAAACAAGTCATTATCAGAAATGGGATTATAACTCCAAAGAGGTGCTGTTTCCTAGATTTATGGCTAGAGGCATATTTGCTCATCTTTCCCTATCTACTGTGCCTTTATTTCAGAATTCTAATATAAAAGCCTTGGTCTGTCTGTCCTTAATGCTTAATTTGCACTCTGATAAGTTGCCTCAGTAGCCAATCAGCAACCAATTAGAGTGATCTGTACAGCCAGAGACACATGGCAGAGCACTGCCATGACAGCAGGGACTGAGGGCCCAGAGCAGGGGGGCCTTGGCCTTGGCCCTCCCACTTGCTCCTTGGAGGCAGTGGGGGTGCAGGGCATGAGCTGTGTACAGCTGGCCTCACCCACCCCACACGGCGGAGCACTGCCATAACAGGGGGGACTGGGGACAGAGCGGAGGGGCAAGACCAGTGGCACTGGCCTCACCCCCCCCACCTTGTCCTGACATTGGAGCCGGGGGCTGGAGTGCCCCCCCCCACAACAACAGCTGGTGGGAAGGGGAAGGCGCCAGAGAAGAGGGGAGGAAGGGAGGGAGGAGAGCAGAAAGGGGAAGGGGGTGACCAGTGACTGCACCCTGCCATGCCTGCCACCGTGGCAGTGACCTCTGCCACAACCACCTCCGCCTTCACGGGCTCCGGCCCTGGCCTGAAGTGGTGCAACTAATCAAAGTGGCATGGGGGAGGCAGGGAGCAGCCCTGGCCCAGGATCCAGCCAAAAGTGGCATAGGGGAAGTGGGGAATGCCCCCAGCCCAAAGTGACGTGGGAGAGCAACCCCAGCCCTGGCCTGACCTTGGCCTTAAGCAGCTGGGGGGAGGAAGGGAACAGCTCCGGCCTCAGTGGCCACGGCCCCGGCCCGAGGCAGGGGGAAAGGGGCCGAATGCAAGCCTCTGTCCTCACCCTCACCCCCCCCCACCATTCTTGATGGGCAATTTGCTAGTTACCTTATAATTTCCAGACAACATTCTTCCCTTCCCTCTCCCACCAAAAAATTGTAAATAGGAATTACAAAAATCAGCCATTGTCAAAATGTTTTTATGGCTCAGCTGTGCTTTAGATTTTGAGTAAAATTTCTAGTGCAGGAGGTACTTGGGAAGGACCTAAGGGGTATGCACAGGTGGACAGGCACAGAGCGCCGCCACCTGCCACCTCCCAGGAGCAGGGCCAGGGTGAGGTGAGGACAGCAGTGCCCCTCTACAAGCTGCTCAGACACCATCCAGCCAGTCAGACACAGGGAGGGGGAAGCTTGCACATGGCAGCCACTGCTGCCACCATCCACTACCCCATGCAGCCTCTACTCTGCATCCAGCCGTGTGTCACCCCCGCCCTCACTCCCCCATTCTAGCGCATTCTTAATTCATGTCAAAAGATTATTTTCCTCTAAGCCTTTTTTTAAATCCCATCTGAAATAATAAAATTCAGACACCTAAATAAAGAATAGGATACACCAACAGAACCTATTAGCAAAATGGCCTCATTAAAACTATAACTGTTTGACTCTGCCCAATAGAAAAATATAAGGAGAAAGAAGTTCTTATAAAAGAATAATGTTGCAGTGGGGAGAACTGAAGCTGTGAAAGGAGACCTGATGAATTCCCCATTCCACATCAGGATAAACCTTTCAAAAATATAGGCTAGATGGCTAGAGAGAGAAATACCGATTCTTCCTCTTCCCATACCTCAGGATAGCTAAGAATCTGCCGGTCAGGGTATGTGTCTGGGGTATGGGATAACCAGGTCAAATGGCAGGATTGAAGCTGACATTACAGAGACTTAAATCTTGAATCTCAGGTGAGTGCCCTGATCCTCAAGACTACTGACTAATCTGGTCAATTGGTCTTATTTGTTCTCAGTTTTAGTGGACTTTCCATTCCAGAGCTGTTAAACCTTTCCTGATAAAAGTTTCTTCCAAATTGGACTGTTCCAATGGAAAGTTCTGATTTCAACAAGACTATTTTTTATTGGAAATCTCCCAATCAGACCTGATGCTCCAGGAAAATTCCTTCTGAGACCACAAGGAGAGCCACATTAAATTTTAAACCTGTAAGTAAATCTATATTGTATGTATACATAAAATATTTCCTCCAGGGCAATCTGGCTTTTACGCAGTGTTGTGTGCTCTGTATATATTCTACTTTGCCAGATAGTGAAATGGCAACCTGGTTCCACTTGTATTATTATATCTAGTAATCTTAGCTATTGTAATAACCCTGAAGAGATAAATGGCTGGTCGTCTTACCCTGTTCTGTCCTTGGTCAATGCTTTTACTATTCTGTTTCAATCTTTTTCTCTTCTTGAAAGCCACATTCCTTTTTTCCCTGGAAAAACAAGAATCTAACGAAACAGCATGGCAAGGTAGACTTCTCCTAGTGGAAGATGAATGGAAGATTTCTATGACGAATTCTGTAAGCCCTGTTCCTCCATTTCTAGAACTCTGTGTTCACATTCAAACTAATAGCAAGCAATGAGTTTTTTAGTTGCAGTCTGACTAGTTTCTTCCATGAAATTTTGAGAGATTAGCTGCCTCTGCTCAAAGGTGATCCTGCCAGTGAAACAGCCAATTAGCAGTGAAAAGCATCAACAAAAGTTAAGGATGAGAAACTGCATTTTGCCTAAAACATTGTTTGTTGTGGCTAAGTATCATCAGTTCCTCATTAGCACGAGGAACAAATCCATGCCACTGTTATATGCACAAAAGCAGGGATTCAGAATCCTAATCTTCTAGGCTTCATTTTCTCTGAATTGGGACTATGACTATCCGCAATTTGACCCACATCCTGCCTGACACACTGGCTCTGTAGGACATAAGAATTGTTATGGTTAAGAAAGCATGGAAAAGCTTGTGTGTTCCTTTCTCCAACTACTTTAGTGCTTCTGCTAAATAAAAATCCATTTTTATTCTTAAGGGAGCTGAGCAGAGAGATGTTGTTTTACATCCCAGTTTTTGCCAGTGATGATGTATGTCCCTTTTACAAACTTATCTCTGGATTTTTGCTCAGTTTATAAGCTAGGAGCAATCTTTCTTTCCTAAAGGCTCCTTCTCTCACAGTCTGGAGGAACCTTGAGATTTCCTGCTGGTGATTTAAAGGGCTATAACACTCGCAGACTAGATTTGTTTTAGTGTCCATAAAACTCAAAAATTTCATAAAACAATTGGCGAAAATAAAATTACCAAAAAATGATGTACTGCCAGCAGACTGTATAATAGTTACGGGGGAAATGGAGAATATGATTCACTGGGGTATAAAAATGACAATGTATTTATTGCAGCGCAGTGACAAGAAACTAATTTGTCCCTTTTACTTTTCAGACAGGGCTAGAATTCCGATTTTTCTCTTTTTTGCTTCAGTAGTGACAGGGTAGCAATATACAGACTACAGCCCTTCTGGCTGAGGGGCAGCTCTGTCTGTTGCTAGTTACTTACCTTGGTAAGTAGGGTAATTGCAGCATTTGCCACTTCTCAAGTGTTCTCATTTCCAAAGCAGGGTATGAATATTAACTAATTGCCAAACAAGCTTTTCTAAACCAAGAACCCCCCCCCCCTTCACAGCATTCATTTAAAATGTATTAAATATTTCATTTTTTTTTTAAAAGCTTGGTTAATTTTCCCAAGCCTATTATTTTTCCATGATGATTTGAGCCCTGGACTTTCAGGTCTTAGAAAGATGGAAGAAAAACTGTCCAAATGAGAGTACACACAAGCCTTGATTCTCCAGAGGGTTTGGAAGAAACACAACACTTAGAATAGCAAGAGGGTTGGTAGGTCAGGGTTGTGGCCATATAAGAAGTGGTCTTTTTTTTGTACTTTAAGCAAGAACTGCCGAAAGCAAATCCTTCCTTTCACCACCACCTGGCTTTGGACAAGCTGACTCTGGTAGCACCCTAGGTGTGAGGAAACCAGAAGCACAAGGAAGACACCTCAAACTGGACAAAGTTCCTTTGACATATCAGTTTATTCACTGGTAAACACAGTGAAGAAAATTATGAAACTCCTTGTATTAGCACATTGCAGGCTAATTCTAGAAATACTGAAGGTTTCACTTTGATATTTCCAAAATAAAATCTTACAGCTCTTCAGGATAGGTGCACAAAAAGACTTCTGCCCCATTTGCTCAATAATGGAAGCAGTGATCTCCTCATACCTGAAAGCCTGCTGGTTAGGCCACTTCCCCAGGATGCAGGAGATTTAGGTTCACATGCCTCTCAGCTTGATTCAGAGCAGGGACAGGAACACAGTTATGGGAGTTCCCTAACTAGTGAGTTACGGTGTACATTGCTCCATCTCTCCTATTGAAGCTGTTGCTCCTAATATAACTAATTAAATAGTTAAAGTTGATCAGAGCCTAGAAACCAAGTGAGCACTCTAATTGGAGAGAGACATTCTCTATGGCCCAGTCAATATAACTGATACCTGGATATCTAGGTTTTAGTCTTGTTTTGAACAAATATACAAATCTGATGGTTCCACTCTGCATTCTTATGAGAATGAATTATGTCCACAGCTTAAAATGCTGGTGCCATTTCTGGTCCCTGCTCTGGACAGGCCCAAGACTTGAAGAATATGGTTTCCAGAACTGAGGTGCATAAACTGATTTTTAAGCGGTAACTACCTAAATAAATTGTCCAGTTCATTATCTTCAAATGCATCATGGATGCTCTTACATTTTCTTTATTTTGGGGATGGAATAAAGGGTGGCTTTCTTTTTGTCTTCTTAAAGCTCACACTACTTTCTAAAACCAGAAAGTTTTTACAGAGTATAGTAGCCTAGAACTGGACTTCAGCAGAATTTCAGTTTGCAGTGACAGTTTGCAACATTCAGTTTGCTTTTTACAAAGGCCTTTACTCTCCCCCCACCCTGAAATAAAGGGAGAAATACATATGCCTTTGATGTTAGACATTCCCTTTGGGCGCAACCAAAGTCTCAGAATTCCTGAACCACAAAATATCCAGCAGACCAGTTATAGTGATCTTTCCAAATGCTTCTGTCCCACTGCCTGTGCACCCAGAAAGGGACAGAATTATGAATAACTGTATTACAACAGCAGTTTGAAAAGCCCTGCATGATAGTTTCGGTACAGGCACTATCTTTCAAAATTCCTATAACATCTTTAGTTCCCAGTGTGTGCATGTATACAGAATTCAGTGCTTTTTAAAAATGTCCTGTTTGCTTCATTGCCAGGGAGAGCAAAGCAAAGCATTCTTTCTGAAAACATCACCTAAAACTCTCTGAACATTATCTCTTTTCAACTAAACAGGACTGCATACAGTCAGTTATCTAAAGGTTTGGCACTGGCAAAACTGTGCTACTGTGTACTGGAGTACCTCCATTGAAGTCAAGGGAACTGCAGCTCTGGAAGACAGAATAGCCACCATTTGGTCCTTAGAAAGCACGGTCTGAGCTACAAGGTCTTTGTTTCCTAACTTTTAATCGCTTGCAACCCTTAGTAGTACACAAACCAAATGTAAATACTATTACTTGGTTTCGTTTCTTAAACTGTAAGGCCTACGTATCCCCCACAATGTTCCTGCCCCTTGACATAGAGGCATCTTTGAGGATAGATCAGCTCAAGCCTTTTTCAGTTCTAGTCATCACCATTAAAATTTCTCGCCTTGAGTGTTGAGTTTTAATTTTATTTTCCACCACAGTTCTCCTAGGATCTCAATATGACCATCCAAGTTACCTCAGGTACCAACCTGGTCAGATGGTAATTTCTTTGCACTACTAACTTGGGTCAAATGTTAACTAATAAACTATGGATAAAATGTAAACTCTATTGTTAACCTGTATGGGTTAGAAAGCCTACATATTACCTGCTATACTGTTAACTTAAAGTTGGCTTAAAATCTGGGGAGGAAAACGCATGATTTCATCAGTTCATTAACTATCATCCGGGACAGGCAAAAATTGAGAAACTTTATATTACCCACAGGAAATGTAGCCAAGTGAAGCTAATGTCCTCTCAGCTCCTGTGCAAACACTGTAAAGGAGATACTAAAAACATCTATTCCCTTAAATTAATAAAGCACCTTTCCAGCACTTCTAGATTTCTAGTACTGTTAAAGTCTCTAACCCTGCTCATAAGAGACATTCATAAACTGTCTTACTAATACCTGTAGGAGATAGGAAGGTTTTGAATAACATATTTTGTTATTTTACACAAAGGTGTCAGGTGTTTTTTTTGCAGGTGCCAAATAAAACTGCACCATAGAGAAGCTGCTGTTCCAAACCTCAAACTTGTCTGCGAACACAAATTTTTGTCTGAGACAAATGTGTAGATTTGAAGCTTTTGAGGGGAAACTTTACTGGTTTTGGTAACTAAACATAAATCACTGTCTTGCAAGTGAAGAAAAATAAAGGCGCTCTTTTCCAAGTTATGCTAGATTCTGAACTCTTTTTTGGTTTTAGAATTCCAGCCAACCGAGGAAACCCACTTACTCCACAGTACAAATCACAGATACAGAATAGAAAGGCGATTTGACCATATTCCACAAATGACATAAAGCCTTGAGCATCTTTATGGGCCCAGAATTAGTTCCAAATGGAAAGCTATGGATTACAGCAGGGCTGGGAGAGGCTGTAGCTGAAATGAGGGCTATATTCTATTATAAAACCACAGTGAGGCAGTTCCTACCCCACAATCTTTATATTCCAGAAGGGAGACTTGCTTTCCAAGTGCATAAGGGCAGTTTAAGTGCCCAACCACATTTCTGACTGGGAAATAAACTAGACAAAGTGTGAGAGTAGAAAGCTAAAGGAGTATCACCCCTCAAAGCAGAGGCCCATTAGATCCAGATCTGTGCCAGAAGCGCTATTATCGAAAAGCTGTACAACTCCTAGTGTGGATGCAATTTTCTTAAGACAGGTTATACCATTTTCTCGTAGAAGAACAGCTATAATGGTAACAATCCTTCATCCAGAAAAAATCAGGACAAGTGTCATCTGTAGATGACCACTCTCTCTAGACATGATCTGCACCAGTTTGTGGCTGGGCCACAACACAAACTGGTGTTGTGGCCCAGTCACAAAGGATGTGACGTGCACTCCCTGAGATCGGCTGTGCACCCCCTGGAAGCTCCAGCTGCAAAACTGGAAGTGCACTTCTGGTTTCACTGCTAGCTCAGCAATTGGCCGCTGGGGGATCCCCCCTTTTCCTCCTACCCCCACCACTGGGGAACCCCCCAGTTGGCGATCTGCTGCTGGGGGACCTCACCCCATTGGTGATCTGGTGCCCCCCCAGACTCGGGAGGCACCAGTCGCCCATGACTAGACATCAGACTTTAACTGTCAACAGTTAATGATTTAAGGCATTTTTACATGTGGTCTGGGAGTGGTGGGAGGGGGCATTTTTATTAGGGTGGCTCCGAGAGCCGCTCTAATTAAAACGCCCAGAGCACCTCATGTATCAGCTTCCCCATGCTTCAAAATGGTGGCGGGGGTACTTTATCTAAAGCTCTGTCAAACAAGCTTTAGTTAAAGTGCTCCCACAGCCATTTTGAAGTGCGGGGACACTGATACATGAGACACAGAGGCTGACTGGAGCATGCGAATTAGCACGCTTAACTCAATTAATCAAGTCTGCTTCTATTCACTGTAGGAGAGCAGCCTCCCGACTCATGTACAGGCAGCCCAAGTCTACACCAAATTTATAACTAGTATAAATAAGGCTGGGATTACAGGTATGATTTTGGATCCAAACAGTTCGATAAGAGTCTTTGGTATATATATTGGTATATATATATGCACACCAATATAACTGTACTACCATCTTCACTTTATAATATGGTTTCACAGACCTCCACTTAGGTGAAGTGCTATCTTAAAAGTCTGTCCTTTTCTCACATTTCCTCTTACCCAGCTTGCCTACAAATACATTTTCCCCAAAGTGTTCACGCCAGCTAAAAAACAGGAGGTTCTAATGGGCATGATAAGTGTGTGTGGAGGGTTCCAAAGATAAAGTTTCTCTAGTTTGCTCTTTCACTTGGCTGCCCTTTGATTTTTCCCCAAAGATCTTTCCCTTTTCAAAGGTTATTATATTTGCATCATTAATGCCTCTGTCTGAATTCCTGAACATGATTACAAGGGCCCTTAGATCATGGATTTATTATCCAAATGCCATGAGTCTTGTTATCATGGGTGAACTTTGGGAAGATGGTGAACTGATCTGTGATTGATCTGATTTATTTACTCAGATGGCATCTTTTAACTGCTGAAAAATGTTACTTCACTTGCATCCTGAAGGCCAAAAAACGAATGCCTGCTTAAAAACAAAGCAGGTAAGTGTTGCTGAAGGTAGCTGTAATGATCTTTGCTCAGTGCAGGTAACATGTGTTCCTCTGACCAGGAAAGGCAGAACGAAATTATGAGCTGCTGCAGCCTCAGTGTTTAGATCCACACTTTTTCAAACTGATGGCTTGTCCAGGAATTCAGCTTGACCCAATGTAATGAGGGGGGAAGCTGTGAAGTTTGCATCTTGAAATGAAACCCCTCAAAATCTAGACAGTGCTTCTTGTAGGATTTAAATAAGCTCTTTCATAGTCTTCTTTCACCCAGGTAGGAATAGTATATGTTTAGCTTGTATTTGGTTATAACTGAAGATGAGCCAATGATTAATAAGGACTAACTCAGCTCCATTAGTTTAGCTTTTTCTCACGTGCGAACTGCAAGCATCTCATTATTCTACTGATTGTGATTCTGAAATTTGAACAGTTTTGTGGCTGGGTTGGACAAGTGATATGGGGTTTATCTAGTTAAGCCCTCCAATTTCTATCATGTGAATAATTTGTGCATGCAAACTATTAATAAGATATATGCAATATTCCTGCACATGACTTGGAACTTTGCTTTCTAAGATGAATATGTTTCAAATGATACATGTTTAAGTGTTTTGTTGACATGGGATCCCAATGAATTGGTCATTTGGTTGATGTGGGACTCCAATGAATATTCATGGCACCTATTGTGTTATACACTCACCTCTTGTTTTCAGTCTTTTTTTCCAAACACACAGGAACAATGTCAAAAGCACCTATCTGCCACAACTGATTAAAACATTAACATCCCATCTACACAGCCACAACCAACCTCTTGAAGCTATTAAGCTAGCATCCCAATAAGATAATTTGTTGATATTTATACTTCAACAATAGCTTCCAGGTTAAGCTTGTTTAACTGGAAATTCAAAACAGCTTCTCTTATTGTCTGGGCTGTAATCACAATGGTTTTTAGAAATCAATCTTCCTTTTATTTAGTCTGTCCATTTTTAGAGCAGGGAGAATAATTCATACAAGCCACTTATCAGGCAGATTTAGTACTTTTTTGGTTTGTGAACTTTCTACAACCTAACTAGGGAAAAGCAAAAAAAATGAAGGAATACACAGGACCTATGAGTGCTACATTTACATCACAGGTGGTCCTGCCTCTGGATCGCTTGTGAATGGTTCTGTGCAAGAATTCCAGCATTTCCTATTTGTGGTTTGATATACATGGCGTGATAAGCCACCAATCACTGCTTCATGCATTATATGTTGTTTCCTGACTAGAAGAGTTAACTAATTAAGGAGTCAGAATCACAGAGAAGTAGGACTGGAATGAACCTTCAGAGGTCACCTAATCCAAGCCCCCACCAGAGGCAGGGTTACCCCTATCCAAACCATGCCATATAAATTGATTGTCCAATGTATTAGCAAAGCTACAGAGTCAGCCCTGACATAAACATAAGGTGCAACAGTCTAACCTACTACAGGTAAAGCAGGAGGACAATGGTAGCCAAAGTCAGACAGAAGGAAGGGCAAAATGGCACCATTTAGACAAATTTGGAGAGGCATATATGCTTTCCTAAGCAGCAGCTTGCTTTGTCAGCTGCTGTGAATGGACCTGCAGGGCCACTCTACCCAGCCTTCTGCTCAGCTTCAGATTAACATAGCTAACTACCTCTCTCTGCTCATGTATAATTAAGAAGTATTAAGATTGCCAGGTCAGTATTTATGGAAAGACACTAGTCCAAATACATATTTTTTCCCCTCTCAGCCCTGTTATTCCTTGTCATTCATTGGGAACTGTCCCTCTTTTTATAGCCAGAACTAAATTCCCAACAGTAGAACCCTAATGGCCAGCTCTGGGTTCTCCAGATGGAAATAAATTCACCATCAGATTGCTGCTGCCTTGGCCCATGATGCTTCTACCAGCACCTGTCTTGAAGTCAGATATAATGCAGAAACCACACTCTCCACACTCACGAAGGCTAGAAATTCTTTAAATGAAAGCAGAGGTTCCCATGCAGTCTTATCCAGAAGCTGAGACAATAAACTCACCACCAAATAGTTCAAGACCCACTAAAATCATGAGAGTCAGTAACAGTGTGCCTCCATTCCCTAATCAGTATAGATGAACCTATGACTAGAATCCCTCAGATAAAAATAAATTTATAAGCTTTAAATTCAGACCTAAAGTTCTCCAGATAAAAATACATTGTAGGACACCATTCACCGACTTGCTGGTGGCAAGAAATCCATTTGCTGTTGGGCAAAGATGCAAACGGTGTGTAGAACACCGGCCAACTCTCAGGAGAGATGAATTGCACTCTGTGATCAAGTTCCAGTGGCCCAGATTGCCTCTACACTTCCAGGAGCCAAGGCAGACTCCTGGACTGGTTCTAATATCCACCTCCCCCTAGTTTGGGCACATCCATTTCTTTCCCTTCTAGCTGCTGGTGTCCTAAATCTCTCTCTCAAAAGAAGAACATGGGTGTGTGAGAAGGGTTTAAAAGCTTCAGTTAAATACAGTGGGAGTCCGTGCACTCAGGTTTTATTGTCAATTTTACATTCACATAAAATTTTACAGCTGCAGGTGACCCTGTGCCTCTGTGCCTCAGCACTGCTCACACACCAGGCATGTTCGCATTGACCTACCAAGTGCCCTAGCCGCCTCACTCATCTCCCTGCCTCTCTCAGTAATTGATTATTTATCTAATGCAAGGCTGAAATTAAATCCTCATGTCAGTTTACTGTAAAAAGAGAGAAAGGGGCGGAGGGGACTGGAACACATCTAATAAAGTATGGATTTCCCCATTTGCCGTATGGGTTTATAGGCCTAATCTCTGAACCCTGAAATGATGGATAACGGCCCCTGATGCATTGCTTATCAATTCCAATAAGGCAAGCAGAGATGGGCTCTGGGTATCGGTGCCGACTGCCAGCCTGAGGAACCAGCGACTCAGCCCAGCTCAGTTCCACTACATCAAGGAACTTCAGAATTAATCCTGCCATCTCCATGCAGTAGTCAATTGTACAGAATATGTATGCCTCTTTTGTGCTCAGCTGTTACAGGGCAACTGAGTATCCTCCCACTGTATAACTCCAAAGACTTTTTTTCTATCAGCATTTTTCTTTCATCTCGTTTTTTTGTCTTTAAAGGGCTTGCCACTCTTATCTTATAAAAAAAGAGAAACAAAATGAGCAAGTGAAGAAAAACCAAACAGGAAAAAAACTTATAAGTAAGTACAGAATTAAGACAATGCCTCTGTTTCTTAGAATATCAAGAGTAGCCCATTAAGTTTGGTACCTTGTCTTTGGCCTCTCAAAGGAATACAATCTCCTTCTCTATGCAAAGCCAAATGATCAATACTATGAATGCGATTCCTTCTTAACCCCTAAAAGGATCACTTAACACATGCAAGTATCTGATGTAATAGTTCCTCTCCTTGCATGTATGATTAGCAATGGTACTACTAGTCAAAAATTATCCAGGCTTATTATATGGTAAATCCTGCTACAAATGGAAGGTACAGTGAATTAAAAATGCTTAATCAAACATGGTTGGATTGCAAAACACATTTAAGTTCTCCATAACGTAAATCATGTTCCATTCCTTAGCTCAAGAGGAAAAATAGAGGCTGCAGGTGAACAATTCCAGCTAAAGCATCATTAAACTATAGAGTGAAGATGGGAAAAGGCTGAGCCATGCTTGTTGATTTACACTAATCACAGATTCCAACATGGACAATATAGAGAAGTAACTTGTATAGTGGTTGCCTTTGGCAGTTCTGTCAGGGAGCTATAGTGACCCGTCTAAAGATTTGGACAAACCAATTATGGGAAGAAGAGAAGTGCATGGATTGCACCACTGCTGTGATTCAGGCTGCATGCATCACCAATTGCAGCAGAGACTGAATCAGCTCTTTAGCACTCACCGAATCTAATAAAAACTTAAATTGTAATTTCTAGTCTCAATAGCATTCGTCACTGTTTGATGAAGGCAATGCAAAGGACAATTGGAGGATCTCAAAATACTTTGCAAATGTTAACAAAATAAACCTTAGCATCCCATTTTATAGTGAATACAAGGCATAGAAGACTGTTGCAGTCAGTTG
>NW_017729009.1:647946-649889 GCF_001723915.1 Gavialis gangeticus | reverse complement strand
AAAGAACTAGAGAAGGACTGGTGAATACAAGGCATAGAAGACTGTTGCAGTCAGTTGAAGTGCAGGAAAGAGAATACAATAATCCTGCCTTCCAGACCTGCACTGTAAGTCTGGTCTGGAAGCTCAGCAACCAGCATGGAAATCAACAGCAAACTATCCATTCTGGGTTACCCCATGTACACACTCCAAGCTCTAAAAATAAATCTGCAAAATAAAAGCTCCTGTCTGGTGTACCAAAACACAATGGGTATCAAATTGCATTAGAATGTTTATATTGAGGAAAATTGCATCCTGCAAACTTAAATTATCTCTCTCCTCCCTCTCCCCTCCCACCTGCCACGGCCCATTTCCTATTATATTTTTCTAACAAACCAATAGATGCTTGAAATCACTGAAAGCCATAAAGAATTGGAATCAAATTAAGTCTACATTCTAACTGCATTAGGTGCTGTCAAGCATAGTTTACTCACTTTTCACAGTTCTATCTAGAGGCTAAACAATTTTGTACCCTTTCTCTACTAATCAAAACTGATTACTCTGATAATGGACCCCTGACGCTGAACACTTTATGAAGGTAAATTATGCCATATCGAACAGGAAGGCAAATGGAGAAAATCACCCAGAGATAAATAGGTCTAAAGATGCATATATTGATCTCACCCTCATTCTTTCTCTCTCTTTCAATGTCTGCAATAGCCAAAGGTTCAATCAATACTTTCAGTGCTGTAATGCCATCTTTTATAATACTATCATAATTGGCCGTTACCATGGTTTGCCCTCTGATTGGCTTGTGCTGAGAGCATTTTTTATCAGAGGTCTTTTGTCTTTCCCCTTGTTGAGTCACATAAAACAAGGAATAGGCAAAGCATGGCCCTTGGACTTCCAAAATGCTGGCCCTCTTTGTGTAACAGTACATGGGAAAGAAGAAGGTGATCAGCTGTAAGTTGTAATTACTGGCAAATTCAGCCAACAAGGAAGTTCTAATTCATTTACCAAGAAACATAAAAGTACAAGCAGATATTATGGTTGAGTGCATTGATTTTTGATTGCAACAGACAATATCACCTTACAGTTTTGAAGCTTAAAACTATTTCTGTTCCCTCATGAAGTGAGGGCCTCGTTTTACATAAACTCAGTGGAACTGGCCCTGCAGCCAAAGAAACCTCTTGCAGCTGCCCTTTTGAAGGTGAATATTTAGGCAAAGATGGGCCTCAAGGCTATGAATATTACCTTGCAAGCCATACTGCAACATGAATGGTGCAGGAAATGCGATGCATGCATTCAGTACTCATGGGTCTCATGCTTGTAGCTTCCCTGAGGATGTTGTGTCCAACTTGGTTAAAAATGTAACCCAGGCAGTACTCCAAGAGGCACCCCGTCTCCAACTGAAGGGATCAAAGCAGGTGCACAAACACTGCGGGAGGTGTAGGGACTCTCCTCCCCCTGTAGAGTAGAGCTAGACCACCAATGGGGACTTAACCATATACCTTTTAATACTGGGAACGTAACAGGCATAAATCAGAGGGTATAGTGGACACTACAGTGCCCCAAGGGGGCAGGATTCAACAAAGGTTAGACACTTACAATCATTGACAAAAAACAGGGTTAACAAAATATAAAACACAAACAGCAGAACAAACAATATGGGTTGGTGAAATATAAAAAGGCACAAAATGCAAAATTTCAAATGACAAGGAAATATAGGGCCTTAGTACCTGGAGGGGGAGAAAACACAATCGCCCCTTTCCACTGCAAGAAGATTTGCTTCTTGTTATCTTACTCACCCCAAATCACCTCAGCTGGGACTATGAACCCAGATGTCCCATGTGGTAGGCAGGAACACTGCCACACAGCCACCACTGGTGGCACTGCTCCACCCTGCTAGGGGTCTTGACCTTCCAGGAGCCCCAGCCTCACATCAAGCTGCCTGGCCTCTTGTTGGA
>NW_017729009.1:641387-647826 GCF_001723915.1 Gavialis gangeticus | reverse complement strand
GACATGGGGGGGGGGTGAGTCTCTGGGCCTGATTGGTGCGGAAAGGGAATCCCAAGTCCTCCAATCATCTTTTACCCCTTCAAAACCCCTGGGCCAAATCATTACCAGATTGGTGAGGAAAGGGAATCCCAAGTCCTCCAATCATCTTGTGCCCTTTCAAAACCCCTGGGCTGGCCACTGCCAGCTAGCCCGTCACAAAAACATAATAGCTTCCCTTGACCTAACTGCAGCAGTGGCTCAATTTGGTTTTTACTAGCAGTGGTTGCCAAGTACCATATGATGTCTCTGTATGAGATACCATAAAGGCAAATATAGAAAGTAAGCATTATGCTTTTGGACACGTGCACATTGGGCCAGATAAGGCACTCACCTTCTCTCTGTTGTCAAACACTGGAGATTTCACTGAACTCTTAAAAACATAAATATTTGTGTGCGCATGTATTTAGGGGCAGGAAGATGGAGGGGAAAGAAAGATAAAAAGGGTGCTATTCTGCTTTTCTTGACTACTAGAAAAGCCTTCTGATATGGAAGGTAATTCAGGTGTGGGAACCCTTGCTTCACTAAAAACTGTAGACAGTTCTTTGCATCCATGTCAGATACCTGCAAATACAAATGCATGGGGTTGAAATTAATTGATAAGTGAATAATCTAAAATAAATTTTTAGATTATCAAATACTGACACATATCCTCAAACAAGAGTGACTTTGGATCCCAAAGGTAGAAGAAAAAACAGCTCTGATACACCATAGCCCAAACTTAACAATTATTTTTGCAGTTTTTGCATGAAGTCAATGCAGCTTTGGAGAACGTGGTGTTCCCTTTTCAGCAGGGAAAGAATCTTACTCTATAACATCCACTGATAAGACAGTCAAGAGCACTTGGCTGTCCTTAGTTTTCCATGACATCCTGAGGACTGCCAGCACCGTGGAGCACCTAGGGCAAGTTATTTCCAGTCCATGTCACAACTATCCCACAGCTGAAAGAGCTTTAAGAATGAGTTTTAAGAGCCAGCAGGGCACAGACAGAAGAGACAATTTTTGCCCAGTCTGGCCACAGAAATCAGTCTGTAGCTGTGACCAAACACACAAATGGCTGTTCTGGCAAAAATATGAACCCTCATTACATGAGGGTTCAGATGAAGATGGTCCAAAACAGAGCATCTTCTGTAACTTGTGTCTGTACTGCCTCCCAGCCTTGAGCTGTTTTTAGAATGGGATGGGGGAAAGGGAGTGGAGGGAATTCAGCCTGGGGGGTTTTCAGCCCCTGCTAGCAAGTGCAGCAGGTGTATTGAAGCCCCCCCTCCCCCCAAAAGTGGAGGAACTCCAATTCACACCCCACCAGCACCAGTTGGGGAATCCCTAGAGTGAGCTCCCTCTGCTCCCTTTTCCCTTCCCATTCAGAAAACAGGGACAGGCTGGGAGAAAGGAGGGGCCATAGCTAGGAGAAACCAGCTGCAGGCTGGCAGCCAGTAGTTAGATTCCCCTCCTCCTGGAACCAACTGCGAACTTCTGTTTGGTCTGGGGGATTGAGGTAACTCAGAACGCTTCATGCAAAGCTTTCTCAGTTATAGCAGACAGCTACACTTCTGTCTGCACATTAGTGACCTTAGCCAAATACAGATGGCCAGAAGGCAAACAAGATTCTTCTTCCATTAGAGAAACAGGAGGAGTCTGCTCTGAGTGACAATGTGAAATCTGAAGGTAAAGACACATGGAAAAATATTGCAACAGAATTAGAAAAATAAGCTCAGGACCTCCATGATTTTTTGTTTGTTTGTTTTCACAAAGTAAGATAAATATTTTTAAATGTTCTTTTGATTGTGGCTTTTTTTTAAAGTTTTCTGTCTGGGAAAATGTTGGTGAGTATTTGATGAATTGATTTTAATGATGCCTTCAGCCGGTTGGGGATGTTTGATTAATTAGATTTTCACGAAAATATACCAATGTAGCAAAATAGTTTTCTCCATGGGAAGTTTCCATTGTGACAAAGCTTTTGTTGGAAAGGGTTTTCAGATCCTAGATGGAACTTCTGGTCAAAGCAAGAAAGAGGAGATCCTACAAGAGCAACCCACTGCTTACAATTTTCACCCAAGACATCAGAGACAAATTCAAGTCTTCATTCTGTCTGATTTAGAGCACTAACTTACACCTACCAGTCTCATATCCAGATAAGTACTCCAGTCACCAGCAATTCCAAGATAAAGGTGAATGTGTCTTGCTCAGTTTCTTTACGTTTGGTTTGTTTGGATGTGGGAGGAAAAACGAATTTTGCAGAAGATAATTCTTGCTTTCAGGCCAGTGCCTGCACATTTGGCTAAAAAGAAATATGCAACCATCTTAATCATGTACAAACATTTTGGAGACTATATAGTGGTTGTGAACTGTAACACAATTGGCTGTCTGCTGTGTAGTGTTACCTGCCAGATGGAATCTGAACTGAAAATCCATGTTGTAAAGGCCTACTTTGAAAAGGAGGTTTTGAGTTAGGCTGACAGAAAGGCAGATCAAAGTTCTATACCTGGTGTTACCATAAAGTTCTAAGTACCATATTTTCAAAAATATAGCCTGCACACTGATATAACCCACACCAATGTGTAACCTGCGGAAAATTGTATTTTTGGAAAACAGTCCGTATATAGACCGCACCCATGTATTCCCCGCACTTGATAGTGTATTCCACACCCATGTATTCCCCGCCCCCTGAGACATGGCCGCAAACACAGGCTCTGCTGGGCGTGGCCACCAGAGCCGAAGCTGGAGCTGGAGCCAGCTAAAAGTGGTGCTAATTGCTGCAGGGGAGGGGAGGGATGAGGAGCTGGGAGCCCTGCTCCCTGCCACCGCCACCAGTCATGCTCAAGCCAATCCCGCCGGGGCTCACAGCTGCCGTGACATCAGCCTGCAGCCAGGGACAGCTCATTAAAGGATGTTCTAAAGACTCTCACCACCCGCCTGCAGCCTCCCCCCGAGACATGGCTGCAAGCGTGGGCTCCAGAGCTGGAGCCACCTAAAAATGGTGCTAATTGCTGCAGGGGAGGGGAGGGATGAGAAGCTGCCAGTCCCACTCCCCGCCGCTGCCACCAGCCGAGCTCAAGCCAATCCCGCCAAGGCTCACCGCCACCATGACATCAGCCCACAGCCGGGGATGGGCAGGGATGAGCTATGCTGTTCTAAAGACTCTGCATAGCCCGCACCCTTGTATAGCCCACACCCATCCATCAAGTTTGTAAAAATGTGTATAGCCCGCAGGCTATATGCACAAAAATACGGTAATCATAGTGAGCAAGATGACAAATATGAAATCCAATGTGATCATGCAGTTCTCAAGTGCATGTGTAAATATAAATCTCCTCTGTTCTATCCACTGGTAAAAAAAACACTGGTCAGACCAATGGAAAATCAAACACACAGCTCTCTTCATATTTGCATAAAGTCTGCAATGGAATAATTTAAATTATTAATCATATTCCTGTTTGGTGTTGGTGAATATTGAAATAAAATCCCCAGAATACATTTGCAAGAGCCCCATTTTTGCTTAAATGTTTGGAGAGGGCCATTGGTTCATCTTCATCCATTCAAATTTCAGATAACAGTTACAGCAGGGAGTTGATGCATGATGTTAAGAACTACATCAATAGAATACGGTCACGTGTTGTTATCCATCCACTGCAAAAAAGTAAATCCTACTAAAAGGATAAAGTGACAACAAGAACGGAAACAAAGAAACTAAATAAAATTAGCCCATTTAAAACTTATTGCTCATAATAGGAGGTGGATTTTGTACCTTGAGTACAAATTCTCAGTTGTACACTATGACAACGAAGGAACAGATAGTTAATCGTTGTGAGACTTCAGATTATCTGTACCCCCAGCCATTACAGTTATAACAGTGCACAGTGGTAAATATGGATAACTAACACTTCAAACGAACAAAAATAACCAGTCATCACTGGCTCACTACAGAATAAACCAGAATCATACCATCCTTCAGCATGGCCAGCACTGTGCTCATTTACTTTTTGTCCTCTGCTCAATAAGAAATAATTGTCCCCAAATTCTGTAAAATATCCTCCAGCCTGTCCCACATGACACAAAGGAAAGCAAAAGCACCACCATCCATCTGATCACCTGTTCTTATGCCTACACAGAAGAAGAGAACAGTAAGATGCAACAGTAACAGAATATCTCCTCAGTGCATGCTGGTTGTCCTGTATGAGGACTGTTGGCACATTGACTTCACCAAGACGGGATAAAAAACTACATCTGCTGTCCCAGTGATGACCAGAGTTACTGCCCTGAGCAACCTAGAACTGTTTTTGGTTCTAGGGATTAGTAATTTGTTACACCCTTGAGGGAGCAGGAAGAGTATTACAGGAAGTCAAAGCCATCATATGGATTAGAATTGGAATATGGTTCTCAACCTTTTCAGATTCAAGGTAGCCATTGAAGAATCCCAGCCTCTAGTTGTTACCTTTTTATTATAAAAAAATCACAGACAATTGTTTCTATTGCAAAGAACTCAGAACCCAACAGGTCAGAATGATTTTAATACTATACATTCCTACTTGGAATCTCTGGGTTCATCTTGTGAATCATGTTTCCACACCTGATAGTGCTAACATAGCGTGGCACCTCACAGCATCCCTCAAAGGGTCTCAAGGCACCCCAGGGTGCCACAGCACACTGGCTGAGAATCACCAGCCTGGAGTTAGCAGCTACTTACGTTATGGGGGTGTAGCTGACTTACTTTCAGAACAACTCACTTCTACATTAATGAACATTTAAAAGATGAAAGTATGAATGACTCCTGCATGTTGCCTCCTGCTGCAAAACAACCGTACATATAACAACCTCCTGCAGCATTGTCAGTCCCTCCGGGCTGACATGTACACGTGTACATACACACACACACTAACACACATTCACACTGGTGTTCACAGGCTGTTCTGCTTCTTGTTGAAGCTCAACAAGATAAATGTTCTCCTCTCAAAGATGAGATACCTATCCCACAAATCACTGCTCTCTTCCCCCTGTACCTTCCCTTCCCTCTAACCCTCCTCCATTACTCATCCACTGGAAGAAAATGCAAAGAGTAATAATAATTAGACAAGTACAAATAGCTAGACGGTGATATGGATGGCGTGTTCCACTAAATAAAGGGCCGTTACCATACCAACAGGCGGGCAGAGTGCTGATCTAGGAGAGCTCAAAGCCGCTCAGGCAGTGGCACATCATCTGTTATCCAACAACTTGGTCTGGCCTCTCGGAGACACGAGACGCTGCCCAGGTCCATATGCCCCATCAGTTTAAGTCAAGAGGAGCTACTGCTTCTTATTAGGGAGAGCTGTGAAAGCCTTTGTGGTAGCAGCAAATTAAACAGAAGTTCAGCTTTGCACTGGGAAGGAGGGGTGCCGGCAACATTAAGAATCTTGAGCTATTCCCTGGCAGTTAACAAAAAAGTAATGCCAATGCATTGCTAAATAGGGGCCTGGCAAGGCAAGAGCCAGCCAGTATTCAGATGGTACAACCCTGGGCTGAGCAACAGTGTTGTGGTGTTAAAGTTTACTGTGCACATGGAAGGGAGGTGGTGTGCCAGTGTAACCAGGTCCTTTGTGATGCTCCGTCCTTCCCTAGTAGCAGGATCTCACAGAGAGGTTTGAGTCAGTTATCTGCCTTGAGCTAAGAGATATAAGTCTCTTAGCTCAGGCAACAGCAACAGAAATGCAATGGGAAATAACTGGGGAATAATTTTCCATGGGAAAAGCATGTTCTTCCCCCCTTATATTAGCAATTGGTTTATGCCTCGAAGCGTGGAAGAGAATATCCTTTGGATTCAGAAGGCACTGTGCTATGTGTGGGTGGTATTGTTGCCTATGTGAAAGACTAATCCTTTTTTTGAACCCTCTTAGCTCTTGGCTCCAGTGATGCCTTACATATCAAAGTCCCACAGGTTAACTATGCCTTGCAGAAACTTCTTTCTTTATATAATTTTAAATGAATTCCCTCTCTGTTTCACTAAATATCTTGTCTCATGACGAAAATAAATAGGAGCACATGAGTACTTTGTATCTCTCTATCATATCCCTCTTCTTCATTTCCTTTGTGAACCAAACAGCTTCATACTATCCAGTCTCTTTATCTCTACCTATCTAAATTACTTCAGCTGCTTTTCCTGTGTCCACTATTATGTTAAAGCATTTAGCATGAGAGCTATGCTAATAATCTTGCCCCCCCCCCAAAAAAAAGAAATAAAAAATTCTGCTTGGGATCAAATGAAACCTTTTATTCTATCCCAAATAAGCTTTAATTTTGGTTTCCAATTTCTTCTTTTAAAAGTTGTAATAGTGTAAAATGCTGGATTTCAAAATAAAAATGTTGATATGGAAAGCCAGAATATTTCATTTTGAAAATTTTGCCTGGCAAAACTTCTCTGAAACTCCCT
>NW_017729009.1:632399-641236 GCF_001723915.1 Gavialis gangeticus | reverse complement strand
CCCCCAACTATCAGCTGAATTTAATTAAAACTCATAGCTAGTTTCAGTGACCCCAAAACTGAACTTTTGGTTAATAAACCAAAATAATCACACGCATCTGCTCAAACAACAGCTATTGTTTTGCAAATAATTAAGGTTGCCCAACACATATTATCATATGATTATTCTCAGTTGCCTTTAATGTTGCTAAATATTAACTGTTTATGCTTAAATTTTATATCCTAGGCACTTGTTTCTGGTCAATTATTTTTTTAAACTTTAAGCAAAAAATAACTCGGCTATTTGGAAAACTTTAAAACAGTCTCACTATAAAGCTGCCACTTCTATTTTTGGAGAAGAGATCTGAAATTGGACACAAGGTTTGGGCTGGAGTCTAAGATATATTCTAAATTTGGCCAAATTACAAGAATAACAGCTTTCAAAATAACAGCTTGTAAATATTTATTAGAATCTAGCCCCAATATTTCCTAGCAGCTACCACCATTATTCCATCTGCACTGAGCATGCTGCTGTCCTACACACATAGCTCCTATTCATGGACACAATTGCATGTACTACCCCACCAAACACTCAAGCTTCCTCCATTCTCAGGGCTACAAGAACTAAGATTTTCCCTGAAAATGTTCCTCCTGGTTATGACAGGCCAGGAGGGTGTCTACACTGAGAACGTACTGTAACAGGAAGCATTGCCCTCGAACATCCTAAGTGACTCTTCCCAATCCAGAATTGGTATAGCTGTGTCTGTGCTGTACTTGGGAGGTAATTAGCACTGCTGAGTGACAAAACCTATTAGCTTGCTCACATGCTAATTAGCCCTCTCTTCCTGCCACCCCCCACCAGGGTCACACAGACACAGCTACCCTGATTCCAGTTCAGGGGGCAGCCTGCAAAGAGAGAGTCTGGCACAGTAAATTGGGAATGTGGTAGTGCTATAATAATCCAGCAACTCTATCTTGAGGCCTCCTGGTTCCCAAGGCAGAAAGGAAGAAGTAGCCTGATTCTAATGCAAATAGGTGTGCAACCAGGTGAGGAGGACAGGTATGGGTTCTGTAGGTGGGGAAGAGAAATTTAAAAGCTGAAGGGGGCAGAGCAGAAAGGTGTAGTTACTACAGCATATCACCTCTAGAACCTAAAACTGGACCCAAGAGATTTGAGTCTCAGTAGTGGGCACATCTACACGAGACACTTAATATGTAGGAGACTAATTCTACTGCACATTAGCATGGCTGGCAAAAACCGTGCTAATGTGCTAATGTAAAGTAGACTTAATCTAATGCACATTAACATCACAAAAATAGTGTTCATCTGTGCTAATATGCAATAGCATCAATTATGGTGCATTAAGTTAGTACCTGTTATTACAGGTAGCAACTTAATGCACTGTAATTATGGACCATTAATGAACATGTAGACACAAGTATTATCTACCATCTAGCAAATGACTGTAAATCCTATTGGCAAAACAGCTTACCCACTGTAAGATAAGGAAACCTACTACTGCTACCTGTTACAAAGTTAAGTCATGAGGTAAAAGTGTATGATGTAGATCTAAAAGGCCCTGACTTTACTGACAATCCATGTAGGGACCATATGGTTTCACAGAACAGAATTTCTGTTTTCAATCTGCTTTTTGGAAAGCATAAAAAACTACATTAATAAAGCATGCTACAAACATGAAGGTTACAAAGTCCGCCATCAAAAAGTTTTCAAATGCCAGAATTGAAATTGTTTTTGCAACTTCAGTTTTGCCCTTGTGTGCATAACCACAGATAATAATTTCAGTTACAAGATTAAGTAGTATTTTTCCACAGGAGCTCTGTCTCAGATGCTGGAAAACTTGGAAGGTATTTTGCAAATAAAAAAGTCAATGAAGGAAACTATCATAGTTAAGTTTATTGAACTATATTCTAGATATCTGAATTCTGCCTTGTGTTCCCCAGAGTTCCTGTGTGTTGCTGGGCTAATTACTTTAGGACAAATTTTCATTTTTATTTTAAGGAAGCCAACACAGCATAAGCATTATGCACAACCCTCAGTCTTTGGCTGCTTACTGGAGGTTCATGAACAATCAAGTTCACACCTTTTTGGAATAACATCCCCAGTTCCCAGGGGGATTAACATTCATTGCAGATCAGTAGCAAGCTATTTGTAACTCATGTACTCCTCTAGAGTTACATTTTAGGCAGTTGATTGCAACTGTCCTGCCTTCTTCACCTTAAACTTTCTACAGAAAATTAACAATCTAGTATATTTTCTTGGCCAATAGCTAATAGAAATAAGATATTTCATTAGTGATTAGTGATCTTGGCATCTTCCATTTCTGCATGTCCAAGCAGTAACCGCTTGAAATGGACTGATTTTCAGGGAGTAGTTTGCTCAGCACTTTTTGCCCTTTTTTGAGATGTGTGAAGTTGGGACCCAATATCACTAGTTAATCATAAATCTAAATCATTTTTTTATGAGGAGTATTGGGATGTGGAGGAAACAAAAGATCACAGAGATCCCTTGGAACCATCTGTAACAAGACACAGAGTTGTATTTTACTGAATCTGTGCCAGGTTATGCTTAAGGCATGATCGTGTTAGGGTCTTATAAGTCTGTCAATTAACCAAACATGGAAATAAAGAGTCACTGGTCTAATTCCCAGGATTTTCCCTGAGTACCGTTTTTAACGGAATAATGTGGTATAGTTGTCAGTTATACAGTAGGACACAGTTGTCACTTAAACTGAGTTTACAACTGCTTTGCATTACCAGAGCAATGCACATTATCCAGAGTCTGGTAATTAATCTGGTCCTTTATTTGCAAATGATTTAATATATTAGTTATCTGAAATGGAGAGTATTTTTTCCGTTTAATTATTTTAAATAAACAGGTATAATTTCAAGTCATAAAACTGGAACTCATCTGCCTTAGATGAAAGGAAATGGATACTTATATTGGAATGAGTTATGTATAAAAACCTAAAAACAAACTGAGCAGCTGAGAAGCAAGGGGGTGAGAGAGTAGGGTAGATTGTAGGCCTGTACGAAGTGGCTAGTATTCGCTTTGGATTCAGGTTCGGCCTATTCGGGGGACAGTGATTCGATTCAGTGACTCGAATCACTGTCCCAAATCGATTCAGCCGAATCTGATTCAGAGATTTAGCCACCACTGAATTGGCCAAATCTCCGAATTGAACAGGCCCCAACCCCACCCACTCTCCCAGCCCCATCAATGGCTGCCCTGCCCAGCCCCAGCACCCCAATTCTTAAAAAAAAAAAAAGCCCCAAACTCACCAGCTCCTGCCAGACAGAAGGGTAATCCTTTTCGGACCCCCACTACCCCATGCAGCTTGGGGGGCTCTGCCATGAGCCCCCATGCCCTGCCTGCTCTCCCAGCCCCAGCATCCCAGCTCTTTAAAAAAAAAGACCCACACTCACCAACTCCTGCCAGATAGGGGAGCAATCTCCACTGCCCCTCACTGCCTTGTGCTGCATGGGGGCCTCTGCTACGAGCCCCCAGAAGCCTCAACAGCTGCTGCACCAGCCAGTGAGTGTGGAGGTTTCTTTGTTTTGTTTTAAAGAGCCGGGACCTGGGGCTGGATGGGGCAGCTATTGATGGGGCTGGGAGAGCAGGCGGGGGTTTGGAAGCTTGTGACAGAGCCCCCCACACAGTGCAGGGCAGTGGGGAGCAGTGGAGAGTGGGTAGGGGTCAGGGGGTGCTCAGTGGGGCTGGGGGAGCAGGCAGGGGATGGGGCCTGGTGAGTGTCCCCCCATGACCCCCTCCCCCCTCTTCCAGCCTCACTCCCTTGGCCCCTACTTACCAGCTCCAAGTCTGGCCCCACCTCTCTGCTGCAGCAGGCAGGGACTGCCCAAATCGTCAAAGCTCTCTGAATCTTTTCTGAATCAATTTAGAGAGCTTCAAATCGGTTTGAACCTTTTTTATTGGTCTCCCAATTTGATTCAGATTTAGAAATTCGGCCACCAAATTGGGCTTCGCACAACCCTAGTAGATTGTCAGGACGGGTGGAAACGGATTCATTGGCAACACTAAGACTAATGGTGAGGGTGGGGGGAATTAGGGATGTATACGGGGCCTGACTTAGAGGGAAAAGGTTCCATTCTAGGGACATCAAGTTTCTGCATGGAGTAGAGAATAGGCAACTAAATCCCTATGTATCACAGTGCCAAAGACTTGCCATGACATTGCTGCCTCAAATCCACAGTGCATCACAGTAACATTGCTAAGGCAGCCTCATAAGGAGAGTCTTTAATACACAGAGACATAAGAATGTACTGTGGGGATGAGATACAGGCAGTGAGGGCAAGGAGGCAAATAAGAGAAGGTCAGAGATGATAATGGAGAAGGGATGTGTGGCCTTGGGGAGAAGGGCTGTTTTTGTGGGACTCGTATTACTTGAAGTGTAGGGATAAAGTCAGAACAGGCAACTGTCTATCTGACTTAAATCTGGCAAAACACATTGAAACAAAGAGCAAACAATTCTTTCAGCCACATAAATAACAAGAGAACAAGAAATCAGGTTACTATGCAGTGAGCATTGGGTAGAGTTAAAAATAATCTCAACACCAGAGCCTATGTGACCTCTCCATTCAATAAAGAGAAAGATGTGGACTATGTGGGATGGGAAAGAATGTATAATGAGAATGAAGGTATGAAAATGGACATTCCCTGAAACAAATTAGATACAAAATTCAAGTTTATGCATTTAAGATAAGGAGACTGAACAATCTCCATACTAAAATTCTAAAAGCATTGGCCAAGGAAAGTAGAGGTCTCCTGTCAACTATTTGTAATAAATCTATTAAGTCAGGGTTGATATTATATGATTGGAGAAGAGCAAATTTTGTGCCTGTAGTTGATGAAAAAAAAGTAGTCCAAACAACTGCAGGCCCTTTAGTCTGATATCAAGTGTATACAAAACTGTAGAACAGATCTTGAAGGAAAGAATAATTGAAGACAGAGAGAGGAATGGAGATAAAGTTGTGTAGGCTGAATGGAGATAATGTTGTTTATTTTAGTAAGCATTAAAGGAAAGCCATCGTATTTTATCTGCCAAGCAGTAAAGAATGTGTCTTTAAGAACTGGTTTCATTGCTTCCTTCTGGAAAAATGATCTTAGCACACTTGTATCTTCAGTGTTATGTTAGGGTTACCATACATCCAGGTTTTCCCAGACACATCCTCTTTTTTGGACCCTTGTGGTCTGTCCAGGCAGGTTTTTAAAATAACAGCAAAACATCCAGGTTTTCTGCAATCCCCAGCTGGCTGCTTCTGGCTGGGAGCAGGGGACAAGGTGATTGGCTGTCAGGGTTCACATCCCAGCACAGGCTCCAGCAACCCAGATAAAGAGAGAGGAAGTGTGTGTATATTTGTGAGAGAGAGAGAGAGAGAGAAAGCAAGCAAGCAAGCAGGCGTGCACACAATGCAGGAGCTGATTCTGCAGCTGGGCTGGGGGAGGGGGGCAGGGATCTGCAGGTCAGGAGCGAGGGGCACCAGCAGGGCTGGGCAGCAGAGTCTTCAGGTCCAGAGTGTGGGACAGAGGCAGTGCTGGGGGGCAGGGGCTGGGCGTTGGGAGTGAGGGGCACAAGCAGGATGGGGGGGCAGGGGCAGTGGGTCAGGAGTGATACTGGCAGGGCAGGGGGGCAGGGGCTGTGGGTTGGGAGTGAGGGACACCGTCAGGGCTGGGGGAGGCGCCGGGGCTGCAGGTCAGGAGTGCCGGGCACCAGGGACAGGACGGGTGACTGTGGGTTGGGTGTGCAGGGCACTGGCTGCACCAGGGGGCCCAGTTGTGCTTATTTTACATATTATAATTGTTGAGTGAAAAAAGTAAGGGCCCAGAAGTTGTTTGCCTAGGGCCCACTAAAGTGTTAATCCAACCCTGCTGAAAGGGAAGAAACCACCCCTCCCATTCCAGACTTCTCCCCCTGCCTCCTGTGGCCCCAGGGCTTCCCTGGTTCCCTCCCTATCCATGGGACTCCCTCCTGCCCCTCAGGGTTCCCCTCTGCCTCTCTTCCTGCCCCTAAGTCATTACTTACTTGTGGTTGCTTGCACTGTCTGTCCCAGGGGAGCAGGCAAGAAAAGGTTAACCTACCTGTCTGGCTGCTGCTGCTGCTGCTGCTGCTGCTGCGCTGGTGCTCTTCTGGCCACAGGTAAACTGGGGATGGGGGGCAGTGAGCAGGGATCTGGGGTGCTGGGGAGGACATGGAGCAGTGGGCACAATCCAACCCACTGGGGGATGGAGGGGCAGGTGAGGTGTTGACACTACGGTGTAGCCTAAAGTGTGCACCTTAGCATAACACAAGCTGGGAAGCATGGACCAAAGATAATCCTGCCCTGGAGTAGCTTCGAGCTGCGTAACAAGTGCTTAAAACCAGTTTCAGGTGTTAATGTGTGAACAGTCCAGGAGCTAAGAGCTCCAGGAGCTGCCCAAAAGTACCATGTAACGAAGCCCATACTTAAATTGGTCGGAGCTTCTCAGAGTTGGCCTTTAATGGTCATAGCTGCATCTCCCTTGCTTGTCAAGGTCCTTTCCCATGCTAGTGCTCATCTTTGTGCTTTCTTTTTAATTTAACTAATACAAAAATAAGTTTTCCTTTTTATTGTTACAAAAGTAAATGGAATTATAAATCCTTCACTGACGTAGGGAAATAGTCAAGAGGACTTTTTTGGTAGAAAAAAAACCAATGGTAAATTCCATGCAGTGGCATCCAGAACACGGTCCTCCATGCCTCAAGTCATCTATTTTTAAATTTAGCCTGCTCCCCTTGGAAGGGGAATGAAGAATATACATACAATTTCTGTCTCTAGTGAGGATCCTAATATGGGATTAATTAGCAATGGCATAAAACAAAAATCAAAACCAAAAGTAACAAATTCTTCTTCCGCCTAAGAGTTTCCTTTCTCATATGGACAAAATGTTTGATCAGCCCTGCTGCATCTGGGTGAAACATAATCCTGTATATCCAAACTGCATCAGTGGTTGACCCATGTCATTTCTTTTCATTCAACATTTTGATGAAAAACAGAATTTTTCAAAATAAAAAGCATAGGTACTTTTATTGTGAAACCTTTAAAAAAATAACTAAAAGTTTTTTCCCTTTTGTCACTTAAACGTTGTTCAAATTTCTTACGTGTTTCCCTCCCAATCTTAATTCTCCAAAGCGTTTTCAACTTTTAAAGGGCTAACAACAAAGGAAAAATCAAACCATAAATAGCTTGGGCACCATTTATTCTATTACAGTAAGTGAAAGAATTGAGAATGGGGGGGGAACAAATTTCAAAATAACCACAATCTGTTGAAAAAAGATGTCATGAATAAACAATTCTTCCTTTTTTCCTACTTTGTAAAATTAAGCTACTAAAATCTTTTGCAAAATGATCTTTCCATTTTTCTCAATGATCCCTAGCTGTAGTAAGCCCATAATGTTTTACTCAAATTATTCTCTAATTTGATCTCATAGGCATGTAAAATAGCCAATGTTCAAGATGTGATCTGAAATGTATTACTAATAGTATCCTATCAGTCACTGTTAAACAGTGACTTTAAATATTGTCAGACACCTATTTAAAATGCAGGCAGTTTTTTGGAGACTGTAATTACACTAAAATCCTTTCACTACATAACTTTCCAAGACTACATCAATTCCTTAATTTCTGGAGCTTCCTATCCATCTAGCTCTTTTTAATTCCTCCCTTTTTGTAAGAAGGCCTAACAGATCCTAGGAGAAACATCCATATTACACATAACTTTTTGCTACTGTTTCAAACATATATCTTCTCCTCTGTAAATATTTATTTAGTCTTCCTTTCCTTAAAAAAAAAGATCTTATAGGACTTTATTCTTGAGTAAGATGAAAGGGAAAAAACATTCTCATGGGATCGAATCATTTAATTTTCTTAGTCTTGCTAAAAGATAACTTTTCTTGAGAAACATATCTCTGCTTTCCCCAACATTCATAATCTTATCAGCCATGATTAAGGCTAGAAAATAAAGCTCACATGAACAATTACCTTAATGAACAGATAATGAACTGAATTCCAGGATAATTATACACCAGCTCAGTGTAACATACGTTAACATGAAGAGAACCTCCCTGTCAATATGTTTGGGAGAATGAGGTCTTTAGAATTAGACTGAATTAAAGACTGAAAAATATACTGTAAGAAATACATTTACAAAAGCCGTTTTAGTGATGAAAAGGCCGATTAGGTCATCTAGTTCATCAGAACTCACTTTAACTTCTAAGATTCATGTATTCTGTTAAAATCTTTATCATTTTGTGCGCTTGAAACACCAGGAAAATGGGGCAATCTGGTAATCTTTTTGATATATATTCAGGGAATAATTCAATTTAAGAAAGGCACATACTTGCCTGTAATTAACTTGACCCATGTGCCTAACATTGTTGGAATCATCTCACTTGTATATTGCAGTCTTCCTCCAATTCTTTCCATCTTCTGCTCCAATTAGTGCACACACTATTTGTAGCAAAGCATGTTTTCCCATGGTTTAGTACACTAGCTATCACCTTTTAGACATTTTTGGTATACAAACACTGAACGTCAATTGGCCCTCTACCCGGGACCTCTTAAGCGTATAGCCAACCTTTTAGAGGCAGGACATTGGCTGCCATGGTTCCCCTGTTTTACCTGTGGCCAGTTAAGACATTAGGTTATTTTGTATCAGGGTTGAGGGTAGTCTTATGCAGAGTTTAGGTTATGGTTGTATGGTCTATCCCGGTGGCGACAGCTTGACTTTCACCACGGCTGAAAGGGACCTAGGGGTAATGATCAATCAAGATGTGGGGGGATGTGGGCACGCTAGAAGGGAGGAAT